>NC_138780.1:118431625-119031625 GCF_965119305.1 Pelophylax lessonae | reverse complement strand
TGCATAGGAGGTATTTCACTGTCAGGGCAGTAAGGATGTAGAATTGGTGGTGTTGACAGGAAGTATGGATAGTTTGAAAAGACTCTTGGACATGCATCTTAGCAAAAACAACATACGGGGATATGGGAAATGATTTTCTACATATACACACACACACTAACACGGGTTGAACTGGATGGATTGTTGTCTTTATTCAACCTTGCCAACTATGTAACTGAGTGTGGCAGACAGGGTCAACCAACTATTTATATATTTGTCCAGTATGGTACTTTATTATTGATTTGCATGTATATCTGTTATCTCACTATCTTTTTAAAAAGCATTGTGGAATATTGTGGTTCTATAGTAGACTGATAATAGTAGTTTCATGGCCAACATTTCAACTGTCCATTAATGTAGAGGGGCATTTAGACTGATCACCAATGTAAAGAAAACATTTTTTATGGCAATCAGTGTTTGAGGGGCATTTACACTGACCACCAATTGAACCCCTTCCTGCCACCGCCTCCCAGCTCTTTAAGAGGTTCTAAATGCCAGGAGGTCAGAGGCGGCCATTCCGATCATGTGACCGCTGTGATTGGCAGTCACAGTGGTCACATGATCAGAAAGCTCCCGATTGCAAGTATACTGTACATTAAAAACCTATGTAATGGGGACATTTTCACTGACAAACAATGTAATGGGGAAATTCCTCTGAGCACCTATGTAAAGAAGACATATACTCTGACCGTTAATGTAGCAGGGGCATTTACACTGACCACCAATGTGTACATTGATAACCAATGTAATGGAGCATTTACAATACCTATCAATGTAATAGGGGCATTTACACTGACCACCAATGTAATAGGGGCATTTAAACGAACTACCAAGTTAGAAAGAACTGTTTTGCTGGTCACCGAGTTAACGGGAGTGGGGGGGGGGGGACATTTACACTAACCACCAAATTAGGATAGGACTTTTACTCTGATCACTATTGCAAGTGGGAATTTGTGCTGACCTTCAAGATAAGGGTTGAATTTATACTGACCACCATTGGAAAGAGGGCATTTACACTTACCAGCAATTTAGGCATTTATACTTGCCATCATTGTAATGGGGGCATGTATTATACGGACAACTAAGCTTCAAGGTAAAGATTAGGGATAGACCGATATGATTTTTTCAGGGCCGATACGGATATCGATATTTTGGTCACAACGTATCGGTATCAGCCGATATGGGCCAATATTCTACACATTCAATCACACATCCAATGCAGAGTGACCAGTGCCCCCATCAATGCAGAGTGACCAGTGCCCCCATCAATACTGAGAGACCAGTGCCCCCATCAATACTGAGTGACCAGTGCCCCCAACAATGCAGAGTGACCAGTGCCCCCATCAATGCAGAGTGACCAGTGCCCCCATCAATGCAGAGTGACCAGTGCCCCCAACAATGCAGAGTGACCAGTGCCCCCAACAATGCAGAGTGACCAGTGCCCCCATCCAATGCAGATTGATCAGTTCCCCCGTCCAATGCAGATTGACCAGTGCCCCCATCAATGCAGAGTGACCAGTGCCCCCATCAATGCAGAATGACCAGTGCCCCCATCAATGCAGAATGACCAGTGTCCCCAATATTGCAGAGTGACCAGTGTCCCCATCAATGCAGAGTGACCAGTGCATGGGGATTAGAGCGCCGCCTGATAACACAAAAAGCATGGTTCTTCTGCTTACCCTGCGCGGGCGCTGTCATACAAAGTCCGGCCTCCTGGGCCAGCTCCTATTATAGACGTCACCAGTGTGCTGTATATCATAGGAAGGAGCCGGTCCAAGAAGCGGGACTTCATATGACAGCGCCCGCGCCGGGTAAGCAGAAGAACCCTGCTTTTTGTGTTATCAGCCGGCGCTCTAATCCCCATCCCCCCCTTCCCGTCCGGAGGCAGAAATATCGGTCATATCGGCCAAGTTTGTGGCCAATACCGATACTTGCAAAAAAGTGAATATCGGCCGCCGATTATTAGCCAAACCGATAATCGGTCGATCCCTAGTAAAGACGCTTTTACTAAGGATTCTTGCCCTAGGGGTAGTTTAATAAAAATGTTGCTATAATAACCTATTTTTTTTTTTACACCCCCTGTCCTTGAATACCCTAAACCAACAAAAGGTTACCTTTTAAGAGTTTTGGTATTGGTTGTGCTAAGGTACTACAGTATATGCCACAGCTAATTTTACTGCTTTATTAAGAAAAAATACAAAAAGTGGTTTAAAAACACAGAGATGGCATGTCTAGTTTCATATAGTGCAGTACTTAATTTTCTAGGTGTTGCTCTTGGCTGCGTTTCAAGAAATGCCAAAATGCACACAAATGGGAGGACTTAAAGGTCCTCTATCATCAATATTTAAACATAGCCTGGAGTGGTTTTCTGCTGCCTGTATGTGGTCATTTGCATACAAAATTATGTATAGGGCTGATTTACTTTGCTAGAATAACAGTTGTACAGATTACTTTTTGTTTCTTTCGTTTTCTTTGTTACGAACATGTTAACCTGCTATTACACGGTATACCATTTAGTTATGTCACCACATTATTTTGTAAATCAACATCAAAGTGTTCAAAACCATAAGTTACATCAACACCAAGTTGCTGTTTATTTTGCCCCAATGCGCGGATGGTAATTTCACAGATTCACAGGGCAGTAATGTTTGTTAAATTTCGACTGGTATACACAAGGTCAAGGATTTTCCCCATAGCAACCATTATTTAGGTTTTGCTTTGAAAACTCATAGACAGAATCTTGTTGGTTAATACAGGGAAGAGACATTTTCATTACCTTCATGTCTTTAGCGTTTTGTTTTTTTTAATGAGATTTATGGAAGCTCATGAGCTACTGACAAGATAAACACGTTTAGGTGCTTAAAAGAGACTTTTACAGCTCTTGTACATGGCACAAAAATGGTTTAGGCACTTTTTTACTGTTCTAAATGAAGCCCATTGCTTTCTATTGGCCTGTATACACGGGCACATATATCAGTAAACTAATGCCGCATTTATCGTCATCAGATCTAATGTCCCCATTGGAAGATTAACCCCCCTCCCAATTTCTGTTCTGGTGTCAACTCAAAATTTGGGATTTTCTTTCACTCTTGGTCACCATGACAATTCAATAGGGTGAATCTCCCTATCACTGACACAGCAATTCAAATCGGACAGTTGTTCTTTTTTCGCTCCACTCTATCCAAAAATTTGTTTTGCTTTTAGTTGCTTTTAGTTGTTCACATAGGCAGACTGCCATTCTGTGTCTTTGCAGGATGTTTGGCGATGCCCACGGTACCCGCTGTTCGGCTCCCACTGTGTATAATCACAGCGGGAGCGAGCTGGCGGCGGTACGCATTCGCGCCCGCTACCCAAAAGCCAGACCATATATATATATATATATATATATATATATATATACGTGATCCGGCACACAGCTACTGCCCTGTAGTGATAAAACTGCTATAGGGTGCTCAGCAAGTGGTTAAATGTTTGCTGGTGTTTGGCTTCAATTTGTTAGTGTATCTAAATCTGCTAGTACATCTAACACTCCCCTCCCCTCAGACTGACAATGCTGCTGTCCAAAGGCATCTCTGTTTCTCCTTCATCCAGAGTGGGGGCATTCTAATACAGGAGGTGTGATTACGGGTCAAATCATTAGGTGAAAACAGAGGGGAAAAAAGCCTAAAAAAAAGAAAATAAACGCAGCCACTACATCTAATGATTGGTAAGCTGCAATATGTTAAATTTCTGGTTTTCGGTTTTATACCACTTTAAACCTTTTATTTAAGATCTTTAGATGTTTTTTTATTTAGGATCTTTAGAAAAATGGTAAGCTTTGCCATTGTGCAGATTACATGTGTTCCCAAATACTTCCGTTTATAATGGTTTATAGATGTATTGGATTAAAGAATTAAATATAAGTGTAGTTTCAGAAATGAGCGGGTTTTCATGGACAGTGGATAGCAGTGCTGTCAGTAGTACATTGTATATCTCCTATGCACAGTGATATTAACCTGCCCCTATGGCCTCTTGTCTGGTATGTGGCTACCTGTATTGTGTTCCTCACCTGCATTCCCTACCTAATGTTAGCTGTGAGCGATCCCCGGCCCCAGCAAAACTCACCTGCTTCTTGTGCTCTATTTGCAGGTGGTGCAGTGATGTTATTGGTGTATGAATATTCCTATGCCTGGCTGCAGAAACACTGGTGACCCGGAGCAAAGCCATATCTTCCTGTCCCCAAACACACGTGCAGATCATCCTCACAGCTGGTGGAAACTTGGACTTTCAATGAATCCGAGATCATAAAGCCGAATATGTTTTAATGAATGTTTATGACATTTACATGACGTTTACATCTTTTGTAAAATGTGGCCATGAACTGAATTTCTGCTTCTGTAATTAGAATTTGTTTTTGTCACACTAAAGACTATTTTAAAGAGAACCTGTCATTTTGCTATCTTTCTTGATAAACCTTTCCAACTGCTACTTATCATCCTGGCCAATCCATTTGTCTGTCAAAACCCTTGGAAATGCCCAGTACTTCCAGGTATGGGCAGCATGAGGTTGACTGAGCTGATTGAAAAAAAAATCCCAAACATTTCTGGGAGGAAGGGGAAAAGAACACATGCCATTGATTTACTAAAACTGGAGAGTGCAAAATCTTGTGCAGCTCTACATAGGACCCAATCAGCTTCCCTGGTTTTCTAGTCAAAGCTTAATTAACCACTTTAAAGCCCCGTACACACGCAACGATTATCGGCCCACCGATCGTCCGTCTTTTGTCCAGAGTTTTGTTGGCTGGAATGTGCCTAGACTGCACACAAATTTTCTCGCCTAACAAAATTCTACTTCAGAAGTGATGTCATGTGTTGGTTTGCTTTCTTTGTGTTCTTTCTTCTCTGAGCATGCCCAGACTTGCTCATTAGATTTTTCCCTGTCGAAATCTGTACTGACTGCACGAAAATCGGCCGTGTTTTGACGGCAGACAAAAATTTTATAGCCTGCACACCAGATTTTTTTCGGCCGAAAAGTCAGAGTTGATTGTCGGAAGCATCATACTAACAAGCCGAAAATCGGCAGATCGGTCGTTGGACGAAAATTCCCTGCCGATTTTCGATGCGTGTGTATGAGGCTTAAGACCGGAAGATTTTGCTGCTCAATGATCAGGCCACTTTTTTCAACTTGGCACTGCATGATTTTAACGGACAATTGCATGGTCATGCAGTGCTTTACCCAAACAAAATTGATGTCCTTTTTTTCCCACAAACAGAGCTTTCTTTTGGTGGTATTTGATCACCTCTGTGCTTTTTATTTTTTGCGATATTAATAAAAAAAGAGCGAAAATTTTGCAAAAAAATTGACATTTTCTACTTTGACTGTTAAAAAATATCCGATATACTCAATTTTTGTCATATATTTAGGCCAAAATGTATTTAGCTACATGTCTTTGACAAAAAAATTCTCAATGAGCGTATTTTTATCCACTTTAAGACCGGAAGATTTTACCTCCTTCCTGACTAGGCCATATTTTGCGATTCGGCACTGCCATACTTTAACGGACAATTGCAACACTGTACCAAAACAAAACACATCCTTTTTTTTACATCCTTTTTTCCTCCCACAAATAGAGCTTTCTTTTGGTGATATTTGATCACCTGTGCGATTTTTAATTTTTAAAAATATTTTTCACAATCTGCTATATAACATTACCAAAAAAAATTCATAAATCAACATTTTTTAACATTTTAGGCCAATTTGTAGTCTGCTACATATTTTTGGTAACTGCGACATTGCGGTGGACAGATCGGACCCCTAACTGACATTTTTGACACTTTTGAGGGGACCAGTGACATTACTACAGTAATAAGTGCTACAATTATGCACTGTTACTGTAATAATGACACTGTCAGGGAAGGGATTAACACTGTTGGTGATCAAGGGGTTAAATGTGTGCCTCATGCTTACTGACATGTGGGGGGGGTGGGGGTTCTGTAACACACACAGAGATCGCAGGTTCAGCTATAATGAATCCTGTGATCTACTCCTGTCTGTCACAGAGAAGATCCGCCTGCTTTGTTTACACAAGCAGGCGGATCTTCTCACACTTTCCCCGCCAATGGTGGAAGAGTTCGCCGCCTCTCCTCCTCCGGCCCGACTCCCGCTGTACCTAAACAGAGCGGGAGCGAGCCTCCGGTGGCGCGAGTGTGCCGCCGAGATCACTACTAGTCCAGCGACGTAGGTCTACGTCGCTGGACCCAGGGGAGCCGACCTGCCGCAGTAGTAGTACTGTGAGCGGTCGGCAAGTGGTTAAACAATTTGAAGTTAGAAGCTGATTGGCTACCATGCACAGCTGCACCAGTTTTTACACTCCCCAGTTTTAGTAAACCAACGGCGTTTGTCCTTTTCCCCTTCCTCCCATAAATGCTTGGGATTTTTTTCCAATCAGTTGGCAGCCTGATCAAAAAAAAATAAAAGGTTATCCCTTCCAGACATGCATGGTGAATGAAAGAATCCTCCCCAACGTGCCATTGTATTCTGACATCACATCTACTCTACTCTGTTGTCAGAATACACTGTTTAGCGGCTGCAGCCAATTGGCCAATGTTTTCCAACAGGCCTTTTTGGACAGAAGTTGACCTTAGATCAACTTCTGTATAGTGGGACAGGCCATAGATCGATCGAAATTTAGACAGTCTCTGCTGAACTGGCCAAATTCTGATCCATCTATGGGCAGCTTAAGGAGAGGAGATCAGTGACCATGTGTAAGCACTTCAGGGTCATGGAGCATGAACAACATATCAGTGGATGGGGGGGTTTCCTAACAGTGAAAACCACTTTGCCCTAAATATTACATTACCCTAAACATCCCTTTAGTGTAACAAGAAGTATATTAACACACCTGTTCAAATAGCCTCAAGAGACCCGGTCATCACCCCATGCATGTGAGGCTTTAGCTGTCATGTAACGCAGAGCTTCCTGGAAATGTCAGAGGAGATTAGGAATATCAGTACTGTTTTCAGCCCACCGCAGCCCAAATTTAGGAAATAAAGAGAGCCACAGCTATTCTACTGTGACTAGGTTTACATGACCGCTTAATTTGCACATGCATGGGTGGTGACTGGGGTCTCTTTAACCTTTACCGTGATAACCTCAGAGGACTGGGTTGCCCAACCCATTGGGCTTTAGAACCTTAACAGTGGAAATGCTGCTGCATTGATAACATCCATTACCAATGTTCCAGATTGCCTTTATTGTGTTGTGTTCACTGGTACAGTTTTCATCAGAGTCTTTTTGTGGGTTGGAATTTAGAAAATTACAGCTTGCAGCTTTTCCCCTGTGGCTTCCCTCCTTTAAGTAGAGGCATAGTCATTATTTTCAAAAATCAGCAAATAAACCTGCAGCAAAAAGCAGGCAAACCTGAAGCAAAGCTAGAAGCAAAACTGGAGATACATGCAAAAAGCTGGAAGTGAAATGTTTGCAGACCAGAAGCAAAAAACATGTTTTAAAAGCAGAGTAATTGGGTTGTTAGTGCTGTCAGGTTTAGGGATGGGCTCAGGCGTGTTCAGATCATAGTCCCAACCCACCTGAGCAATCCTGCCAGGAAGCCTTTATTGCACACAGCCAATCATAGGCAGCGTGTGTATGTGCAGCTGCGGGCCGGGAAATGCCTCACTGCCTATGATTGGCGGTGTGCAGTGAGGGCTTCCTGGTGGGATTGCTCAGGTGGGTTGGCATTAGGATCCGAACACGCCTGGGCCCATCCCTAATCAGGTTGTTTAATTTCCTCTCTTTGGAGGACTGATGTCCTGCTGGCAGGTTTCAGCTTGGCTGTTTTGGTTTATAGAGAATGCCAAGCCCTTGTATAAATTTGCAGATCACACAATGGCACATCTCTGACCCTAAAGGTTTCCATAGATGGATAAAATTTCAAACATTTTTTTTGATTTTAACATTTGATTTTAAAATGAATGGACTTTACTGAACGAAAAACCACATACACTATTTTTGCAATGGGATGTGCAAGGGGAGTGAATGGCTGCAGTCAATGGTGCTAATGACTGGTGGCTTTTTGAAAATGAAATTTTCACATTGTACTGTACCGGTATTTTAATAGGTTTATAAAAAAGCTACTTACTAAATTAAACCAGCTACCCTGTAAATTCAGACCCGATTATGGTAATATTTACTATCATCTTTTATCGCTGGATTGTTTTTTATGCTTTTATATCCTTGTAAGACAATCATCCTAGTTTTTTTAAACCTATGTGGCCTCATGCTGGTTTAATAAATGTAGTATATTAAGAATCTTTTTTATACTTAAATTTCCAATCCGCTATTCGGAATTAGCTATATCGGAAGATACGATTTTTGTTGAATATTAAGGTAAATGTGTTTTGATAGCCATTTCAACTATAAGAACCCCATTTCAATTCATTTTTAATTGCATAAATCGTCTTATTATATAATTGCTGATAATGTTGGTCAGTTTGACCCAAAGGGTCTTTTTTTAGACCCAGTAACATCATCACAGGGTCTTTGCACTTCTGTATGCAATGCAGACAGATCATGGCTGATGGGAGTGGCCAGCAGCATCTTAAAAACATGTCATCAACTGTCATGCTAAGCACACTAACCGTGCGAAAATGGAACGATTGGTCTGATGACTGAATTTTTTTGTTCAATTTTCTATCCATGTATGGCCAGCCTATGTGTATTTTAAACAGCATAAGGGAAAACTGTAATATATGCTTCTACATGTTTTAAAATCCATCTTACGAGACAAGGAAACTCAAACTCATGTAACAGTCTGATATGCACTGCCAAATTACAAGGTAATGACCATGTTAGCCTGTATATTGACTCTAGTTTAATTTTTTATTTCTTCCATCATTATTTTCTATCTTTGCTGAGCATACAGTGAATAAAAATGATGAAAGATTGTCTTTGTGAATCACAAGTGAATTTTGGGAAGAAGAAATGTGTTGCTCACACTTCCATGTTTTGGATGCCCGTATGGTCGCAGCCTCACTAAATTGAATGCCATGGAGAAGGTATATGAAACTGGTGTTTATTAAACAGCAGCCTGTGCCAGCATGCTACACATATAATACTGTAACCAAGGAAAAGGAATTATTCCATACAATGTGCTGCACTCTGACCTTTTCTCTCATGACAGGTATGTTAAAGACTCCTTGTAAATGTCATGGATAAAAATGAATTGATATGTATGAAAAGGATCTCCAGTTAAAAGAAAATTCCATGTTAAGTATTTTATAATGGCTGAAAATGTGTGAGAAATGTCCGACAATTACCTATAGATGTGATTAACTGCTCTTTTGTCATGGTCAATAACTCTGCCTGATCTCTGTGTGCTGCATAGATGCGTCCTACTCATTCCTAGCATTAGGAATAATAAGAAAAATGATGCTGGTGCTCAGTAAATCACTGTAACTATATGAGATGGACTGTAATAAGTTTGGGGTAGCAGGTCGGAGCTCAGGTAGCTGGCTGGTTCTAACTGATCAATATTCACTGAAAATTCCATTGATCATCATCATAGTACACACACACACCTATTAGAAACTGTTTTAGCTAAGGGGAAGAGGGGTAAGAAAACTCTGTTACAAACATTATTTAAAACAAAATACTTTTTTCCACATTTGGGCACACAAAATAAATTTGAGCAGCTAGCAAAATTTGTTGATCACAAACTCAAAATGTTTTTTTTTATAATGCAGCACTTCATGAGTCATAAAAACTAAAAAAAATCCCAATAATGCATAAAAAGATGTTAGGAATTAATTCAGAGCAGTGTCCCAACACCAACTTCAGTACATAAAAGAGGATCCTACCCAGTACCACAGCGTGTAAATGAATCTGCTTACCGGATGATGTTGACCCTCACATTATAGAGAGGTCAACCACGCCTTTCAGGTGGCTCCCTCAAGACTTCCACACCATTGGATTTCAGATATAATTGGACTATTTCTTTAGCTCTAGCTGAGGTACCTCCACAGTAGGTTTAACACCATAGAAATCTACCAGGGCCGACACACCACCCATATGCCATACAAGGGAACATTACTTCAGGACATGCGGAAATATACCTCACAAGAGTATAAACAAATCTCAATAGTGTAGTAAGCAATATAAACACTTCTATTATAAAGCTATTGCACAAGTAAAACCCGATGGTGTGGAAGTCCTTGAGGGAGTCATCTGAAAGGCGCAGTTGACCACTCTATATTGTGAGGGTCAAGATTGTCCAGTAAGTAGATACACTTACACACTGTGGTGCTGTGTAGAGAATGGGATCATCTCTTATACACTGACGTTGGTGTTGGATTGTTTCCTAAGGTTTTTTTATGCATTATTTTGACTTTTTCTTTTCATTTTCATGACTTATTAAGCGCTGCATTTTGATATACTATGAAAACTTTATTGTAAATTCATCTTGGCAAAGTTATAAAATTCAGAGTAAGGCCTTGGACCTTTCCACTGACCATCACTTTTGTAACTGCTCATTTCTACTTTGACTGGTACTGGAATGTACCACAAACTGCTGCACCATGTATACTGTGCTATAGGTTGCATTTTCCAGACCAGTGTTTCTCAACCTTTTTTCAGTCAAGGCACCATTTAAAATGATGCACAATCTTGAGGCACCCCATTCTAAAATAAAAAAAGAAAACCAAGGGCTTTACATAATGCAGTGGCATCAACACACATAGGACACCAAATTGTAAAGGTGATTTATTTTTACAAAGCAAATACACCTTTTCACACTAGTACTGGCTTATCTAGTGTTTCTTTTCACCCTCAGTTTCTCTTTGTCGTTCAGCTAAAGTGTCGATGGATAGGAGTGCCTGGTGTCCTGCTTATCAACCAATGACATCAACAGTTGTTAAAATGCCAGCAGCAAGCCCAAGTTTGTAACACTTTGTGTCACAAAAAAAGGCAGGCTTGATCCCCATTCTAGTTTGTTGACAATTTTTGGGAAATTTGAAGCAATTTTTAGGCATTTTGCCAAGGCACCCCTGAAGAACCCAGAAGGCAGCCAAAGGGTGCCATGGCACCCTGGTTGAAAAAGGCTGTCCCAGACTGATGAACTCTGTATTGTAATTTTGTGACAATTTTATATTTCATTCCTTTCAGTGAACAGACACACTTTGTGTGTATTTGTGAAACAGTTTGACCAAGTATTGTATAGGTTTGAGCTTTGGTAAAGTCAGTGTATTCTATCCAGCTGTATATGAAATGCTTTTGTTCTCTTTAGAATTGAATGTGAATGCAAACAAACAACATAAAAGCATCTCAAATACGAGTCATTTTCTCTGAACTGATTGTGAGCATGCTACATTTGACTTGCTTCGAAGTCTTACATATGCTAACCCGATAATTGTATTGTGTGTTTCCTACATTGTCATATGGGACCCACTGACCGTGAAAAAATGCAAACACATAAAAAAGTGGTAGACTTGTTTTGTTGTTACTTTTACTGCTTACACATATTACACATTGTTCTATATCCTTTGGATTTACCAAAGTCTACACTATATGTTTAAAGGTTTATGTACACCTGATCATTGTACCTATATGTGCTTGTTGGACATCCCATTACAAAACCATGGGTTTTGGAGCTATAATAGCTTCTACTCTTCTGTAATCTAAGGTGTGTGTGACAGAGCTAGACTAGTAGATTGTTATAGGACACACTGTGGAGTAGATTATTCTTCTGGGGGGGGGGGCTTAAACTCTATAACGGTGTGATGTGGGTTGGTCCTATTAGGGTTACAAACTGCAGCCTCTCTGAAGGCGACTGAAAAGGCACTCCACAAGCAACTTTTAGATGCTTATAGAGGTACGCCCAAAATAAAGGTTTGTCACACTTTAGGGTAAATTGCAGGAGTTGAAGTAAATAGTTCACAGGTAACAGGTAAAACCAACATGTTTATGGGGAAATTCCTCCCCTTTCATCAGGGCTGAAGTGGTGGAAAGACTGGGTCTAGTAGTGTGATGTGGTTTGGATGCCTATAATGTAAACCAATCGAACAGCACTGATCTGGCCTCCTTATAAGCATCCATATTGCATCACACCACTAGTTCAAGCCTAGCCACCACTTCAACTCTGATGACGTGGTAAGCATTTCCCCCAAAAAGCATTGGCTTTACCTTTTACCTGTAAACACCTTTAATTTACCCTCAAGTGTGACGAACCTCTATACCCACCTAAAAGACACTTCTGTAATGTAATTTCAGCAATTTTTTGGCATGTGTGGAAATTTGTACCCATTCATCCAAAAGCTTATATGTTATGTCAGGTATTGTTATTAGATGAGAGGATCTGGCTTGCAATCAGCATTCCAGTTCATCCCAAAGTGTTTAGTAGGGTTGAGGTCAATGCTCTCTGAAGACCTCTTGAGTTCCTCCACCACATACTCCTCAAACTATAGATTTACAGATCTGACTTTGTGGACAGGGGCACAGTCATGCTGGAACAGAAAAAGACCTTCCCCAAATTGTTGCAACAAGGTTGAAAACGCACAATTGGGTTAAATGGGTTTGTAAACTATAGCGTTAACAATCCTCTTCACTAAGGACCCCTGAACGCAATAATTTCCATATAATTATGGCCATATAGCAGGTTTGATGGTCAGGTATTAACAAACATTTGTCCATATAGTGTGATTTAATATAAATTGAATGGCGGTAGAGCAGACCCTCACATACATAGGTGTTTGTATACCTTTTGTACGATTATCAGACTACAATATGTGTGGCCACAAAACAATACAGTTTGCATATTTGAAGTGAAGAGTACTATGCTTAATTTCCTCTGTACTAAGTGCCCCAGTCTAACCCACTGCATGAATCATGAGAGTGCGATTGCATTTGTATATGCACTACATTTTTTTTCTCAATGGGCCACCGAGGAATGGAACCTGGTAATGATGCTCACTGCTGGATTCCCCAGTTATACAGTATATGATGGCATTGGATGATTCAACCTGCTGACATCCATCCAGAACTAAAATGTCCATGAAGGGCCAGACAGAGCCTATATTTCAAATTCATTCAAATAAATTTCCTGGATTCTCTTATTCTGATGGACTTTTGGTCAGTGTAATATGTGAACCATAGTGAAACTCTTCTCTTGCATCAATACTTCTTTTGAATATATGATAGTAAATGTTTTGTCCTTTGTTGGTACAGATTGACACTGAGCGTTATAACTGAGCCTTCTGTCAACAAGCACTCCCACATCCATCCTCAGTAATAAATTCACTAATCTAATACCAATGAGTGAGTGTGTAACATGTTTGTTTTATATCCCCAAATGACCTTGCATTTGTATATGTTGCATCTCATCTGCCATTTCAGTCCAGCTTTCCCATTCTTTGCAGGCCCTCTAGAAGATGACAGACATCTTTGTGTGACTCTAACCATTTACATAACTGAGTCCAGAAACTGGGAAGCAACCAGGAGTCAAAGCAACATAAGATAATTGCTGACATGATACAGTACAGCCCTTTGCACATCTCTAAATATGATCTATCATGAATGTAGATAGAACTGTACATTATACAATAAAATGCCAGTCAGATGCTACCTATGAAATATTAGATTGCATTTGATAGATGAAAGCCAGTCTGTGATTGCCTGTAATGGTTCAGTGCAAAGTAAGTTGGAGGTGTGTAAGTGACCCAGATTCGCTGCTGCTTCCTGCCAACCTGGCCAAGGATACCTCCTCTGTTCTCCTTACTGCAGGGATTGGTCAGTGTGTGTACATACCTGTTGTAGAAAGCCATTTCATTGCCCTGACCACTTCTGCTCACCAAGCCTAAGGCCCACACTCCATATACCCAGGGATATTTTGTAATAAAGGATTGTCCACACCAGTTGCTTTTTTATACTTTACTTGAGCCACAAGTTGCTCCATAACTATCACATACCTTACGGCAGAGCCTGACATGTTGAAGGAGACCTCTCGCTCAGCCCCGGCTCAAGGGCCACTGGTGTTGCGAAAGTGGCCGCGAGAGCGTGGTGAGGTAAGTGCCTGTAAGATCTTCCTTTGGTCGCAGTGGTGTGTGGTAGGTGCGTCGTCAGAGTTTGACTGGATAGCTGAAGCAGCAGATGGCAGTAGGAACAGCAGATGCAGGAATGCAGCAGATGGAGGACCATCGTCACCAGGCACTATGCTGAGCAGGACAGGCGGATGACTGAATGCAGGGTCAGACAAGCCAGGTCAGCAACGGATGATCAGGTATAAGCATAAACGGCAGGCAGAGAATGGCCAAGATGCAGGCAGAGGTTGGCAACAGGATAACAGGCAGATGAGAAGATATAAACAAAGTCTTAAGACAAGCCGAGGTCAGGACAGGTGGAATGCAAGCGTGGTCAGGATAAGCTGGGTCAAACACAGGAATCTATATACAGGAACATGGGTAAAGCTGCAGATTAGACAGCAATGTACTAGTGCAGCGGCGGCCCTTATATAGGCCATTTGGTGCCAGTGTTAATGGCTAACATGCACACATGCGCAAGGGCGTTCGCATGTATGTGCAAATATTTATGCGCATATTCATGCTCCTGTGCCTGGCGAGACAAGCACCTGCAGGGCCACATCTGTGCATGCGTATTTGTCTTTGCCTAGGAACTTCGGCTGTGCGATGGCCAGCACGTCCCTGACAATAACGTAGCACATTGTCAAGCTTTCTTCCCTCCTCTCCAGCATATCTCACAACCTTAAGAACCAGGGGGTTTTGCACAGTCTTTCCAGGTACCACATTTCTTTACCTACAATCCTGAATATGAGCCCCTTTAAAAGGGAGCATCCCAAGGCCTACCCCAGAGAAGTTTGTGCTCGGCCTTCTTTCAGCCTCCATAATGTTCATCTGACACCAACTCTTCCCACTTGTCTCTGAAGCTCCACCCCAAGCAGACATTAAATGGATAACAGAATGACCCACTTCCCATGGTACATCCCTAGGTGGGACTAAACTATGCACAGGTTTAACCTGACTATGTGTGTGCTGATCCTGTTCTGCTGCTGCGTTAACAGCTTTGGAGAGTTGTAATCCTCCCATATTTGTCTGATAGAGCCACAGGGATTCCATAACCTTTTCTGAAATAAAACTGGGAGTATGCTTTGTGGTAAACATAGGTGCAAAGACAAACAGAGCTTCCTCTGATGATTTCTCATTCTGAAAATGCTAATGTCCTTACTGTCATGTTGATTTCTGGCTTTATAATTTTTAAATAACTGACCTGGCTGCATCCATAAGAAATGTTGGAAGCTGGAAAGAGTCAGATAATAAGCACTTTTCAAGAAAAGGTAATCAATAGCATCATGCATATTTAAGGCTTTGTTCATCTTTAGGGGCATTTTCTTCAAAACCCAGCATCCCAAGCACATTTCAATTAACTTTTCAGCTCCTTTGTCATTCCACACCTTGTTAGGAAGGGCATGCCAGCAGACAAGATGGCTCCCTTGGGCAGATTCCTGTTCACGGCTCTTTATGTCCACATAGGAAATGTGCCCGAGTTCATGTGTGTTTGTCAATGTGCAAAGGAATTCTCATAGATATGAGCATGCCCTCCCTGTGACAGATGTTGGCGCCACATAGACTTTTTTAACTGGGCCAGTACTCAGGATTGGCGCTGTCTTGTCTACAGCATTCCCGTGCTAACCTGCAACCTGTTACTCTGCATCTGTCTCCAGCTATTGACCTGGCTTGCCTTGACTAGACCTGAACTCTGCCTGCATTGACCCCAACTTATCCCTGACCTTGTTTCTGCCTGTGACTCTTCTGCTACTCTGCTGATTTGGTACCGACCTGGCCTATTCTGCCAATTCACTCCTGCTTCTACATCTGTACCTGATCTATCTGCCTGTGTATGACCCGACTTGTCTGACCCTGTCTATGTTCCAGTCATTCTTGGATTTCCAAGATGCAAGTATCTGCCTGTTACCCACTGGTGCCTGTTTTCCATCTACCTGCCTGCAGTTCACCAGCTCACTGCCTCCAGTGCCAGCCTGTTCCTTCTTACTGTTCATCATCTTCTACTCTGCATCTCTGCTTGCTGTGATTCACTGACAACTATCCACGCTGCCTGGGAGATCCTGTCCAGCCCTGCGGCCAGCAAGACCATCATCCACTTGTGCCACTCTGCACTCCTGCGCTACCTGTCTACTCTATCAGGAGCCCAGAGTCAGAGGTGTAAGAGAGGCCTTCCTCTTCTTATCAGACTCTTCCACCAGGTAAGTGACTCACCTGTAGGCCGTACATGATCTGTCTGCAAATGCTCAGAGTAGGAGATCCCTCTTTTGTACTCCTTAAGTAGCAGGATGGTCTAGATGTCACAAGCATGCTCTCGACACCAAAGGTTTGAACCTACCTGCTCATTCAAAGACCACACTTGTGCAGTGAGTGAACTCTATCTCCCTGAGCCCAGCCATTCAGCCATGGAGGCTACAGAGGGAGAGATTGTCCACTGCACATGTGTAGTATATGGACAAGCAAGCGTAATGGATCCTTTAAGGGTAACTCCATTTTCGTAGGGAAAAAAAAATAGCAAATAAAGAAAAAATAATATAGCATATAAAATTGAGACACAAGTCATATTGTAATTAAATGTTATTAAAGGCTACCTTTCCTTTTCAATCTGCAGCCGCTGTAATTTTCTGAAAATGCAATGCAATTTGGCTACCTGGAGGTGTTCTGTACCCAGAATGTGTACTGACCACACCCCAGAAACATCATTTTTCTGCTTGTGTGCTTGGCTCACTTATTTTTCCCAGAAGTCTGCCTAAGATACAAGTCAGATTTCAGGCATCCCCTGCAACAAAAATTTCATTTTTGGCGAGATACTCCCAATAGGAACACATCTAAAGGGATGCAGACCCAGCAGCTTTCCTCATTAGTGCTCTGCAGCTTCACAGCTGATTGATAGTTATGCAACCACTCCCATTGCACCCACAGAGCACAGAGGAACAAACAGAAATTTCTTCAGAATAACAAAAGGTAAGAATCTGCAACAAAAGTTGTTATAATCCTTGCAATGCACATAATTCACCCAGAGGGGATAGTTTTTTTCTCTACAAAAATTGTTACGCTTTAAGTGTTGTGAGTTCTTCTGGTTAGGCTGTGTACAACACAGTATAGAAAACAGTGTTTCTCAACCTTTTTTCAGGCACGGCTCCCTTTTAAATTATGGACAATCTCGATGCACTCCATTCTAAGATGTAAAAAACGATTCTAATAGTTTTACATAATGCATCAACATTTACACATTTACACAGGTAGGACACCCAACGTTTAGAGGTGATTTATTCTTGCCAATCCAATACACTTTTGCACACTGGTACTGACTATTATTCAAGTGTTTCTCTTCTCTCTCAGTTAATGTGACCCCAGCACTGACAGAGAGGGGCAAGGGAGGGTTATTGGTTGTTAGGACGCTGGCGGCTAGAAGGGTTGTAATGGTGCACAAAGAAAACCTGTGCCTTTGTGTTACTAAAAGGCCGCCTACATCCATCTGCTGGCTTTTATACAATTTTTTGGCATTTGGCTAAGGCACCCCTGAAGAAACCTCAAGGCACCCTGGTTGGAAAAGGCTGGTATAAAATGACAAAGGTATACTTTTTTTAAAAGCTGGACAGTGGGTTGCAATGTGTTTGGGATTATGTAGGGCAGTGGTTCTTAACCTGGGTTCGATCGAACCCCAGGGGTTCGGTGGGTCAGTCTCGAGGGTTCGGCACACCCTCCACTAGTACCACTTCGCTGTCAGGGACTATTGCTCCAGTTTCGGGACCTCATCTCACCCTGTCCTGCTGTAAGGGGGGAGATCTATATGGGAGACAGGACCTCACCTCACCTTGTCCTGCTGTAAGGGGGGTGATCTATATGGGGGACGGGACCTCACCTCACCTCACCCTGGCCTGCTGTAAGGGGGGATCTATATGGGGGACCTGGGATCTATATGGGGGACCTCACCCTGGCCTGCTGTAAGGGGGGATCTATATGGGGGACCAGGTCCCCCATATAGATCTCCCCTTACAGCAGGCCAGGGTGAGGTGAGGTCCCGTCCCCCATATAGATCCCCCTTACAGCAGGCCAGGGTGAGGTGACATGAGACATGATAATGGCATGAGAGTGGCACTTGCCAAGATAAAGCCGCGCATTTCTGAACTGGTCTCTGAAAGACAACAGCAGAAGTCACACTAATTTGTAGTGAATATTCAGTATTATGTTTTTGTGTGAAAATCATGTTTTAATGCTTTTGTTCTTTGTTCTTAATGGTTTTGTTCATTTTGTGCACCTATGTATAAATATATACCTAAAATAATATATACCTATGTTTTGAATTTGAAAAAAATCATATTTTATTTTTCCAATTAAGAAGGGTTCGGTGAAGGCGCATATGAAACTGGTGGGGTTCAGTACCTCCAACAAGGTTAAGAACCACTGATGTAGGGCATAGGGGGTTTTGTGGAAAAAAGTCTATAATGGTGAATTAAGCACAGGATTCCATTACTTGCTTCACTGATATTGCAGAAGATTGACAAATACTATTGCTGATTAAGGATGATCGAACTTTTGAAAAGTTCGGTTCGGCTAGAACATCCGAACTTCCCGAAAGTTCGTCCCGGATTTCAGAACCCCATTGAAATCAATGGGACCTGAACTTCGGTAATCAAAAAACACAATGTTTAAGCCCTAAAACCCAATAAATGCCCCTAAAAAGTCCCTAGGGTTCTGGGTCATGCCCCATTAACTATTAATCACACAAAAAAAGTTCTTAAAAATTGTCATTTTTGATAAAAAAAGCCAATTATTGAAAAAAAAAAAAAGAGAGAGATTTTTTTATTTTGACTTTGGATTTAGTATCTGGGGGGTCTAAAAAGTGTACCTGTGAAGTTTCAGCTCTGTAGCATGTCCAGAACCATGAAAAAAAAAAGATAATTTTTCAGTAGAACAGGGATGTGGGACCCTCCTTTTACACCTATATGATCTTTTTTTTCTGGTTCTGGACATGCTACAGAGCTGAAACTTCACAGGTACACCTTTTAGACCCCCCCAGACACAAAATCACACAAAAAAAAGTTCTTAAAAATTGTCATTTTTGATAAAAAAAAGCCAATTATTGAAAAATTAAAAAAAAAAAAAGAGAGATTAGACATATATAGGTGTGATAGTAGCAGAAATATATGCTTGCGCTAATGAAATCATTTACAGTAATATATTTCTGCTACTATCACACCTATATATGTCTAATCTCTCTTTTTTTTTTTTAATTTTTCAATAATTGGCTTTTTTTTATCAAAAATGACAATTTTTAAGAACTTTTTTTTGTGTGATTTTGTGTCTGGGGGGGTCTAAAAGGTGTACCTGTGACACCTAGCCATATATAGGTGTGATAGTAGCAGAAATATATGCTTGCGCTAATGAAATCATTTACAGTAATATATTTCTGCTACTATCACACCTATATATGGCTAGGTGTCTATATACATATAATTATGTGTGTATATATACCACTATACACAAGTTCAGATGTTTTGCCTGCCTCAAAAGAACCCCAAAAAATGCCAAAAAAACGCTAGCGTCAAAAAAAAATGCCCAGGTGTGTTTTTGCTGGCATTTTTTGGGGGTTTTTGGAGGCAGGCAAAACATCAGAACTTGTGCACAGTACCACTATACACAAGTTCAGATGTTTTTCCTGACTGCAAAGAACCCAAAAAAATGCCTTCTATTAAACCGGCAAGGTGTGAAAACCGAGAAGAGAAGACAACCCCCTGAGCTGAAAGTGTTCTAATACAAACAATCTTTTTTTTTTATGGTTCTGGACATGCTACAGAGCTGAAACTTCACATGTACACTTTTTAAACCCCCAGATCTGAAATCCAAAGTAAAAATCAAAAAATCTCTTTTTTTTTTTTTCAATAATTGGCTTTTTTATCAAAAATGACAATTTTTAAGAACTTTTTTTGTGTGATTTCATATCTGGGGGGTCTAAAAGGTGTACCTGTGAAGTTTCAGCTCTGTAGCATGTCCAGAACCATAAAAAAAAGGATTGTTTGTATTAGAACACTTTCAGCTCAGGGGGTTGGCTTCTCTTCTCGGTTTTCACACCTTGCCGGTTTAATAGAAGGCATTTTTTTGGGTTCTTTGCAGTCAGGAAAAACATCTGAACTTGTGTATAGTGGTACTGTGCACAAGTTCTGATGTTTTGCCTGCCTCCAAAAACCCCCAAAAAATGCCAGCAAAAACAGACCTGGGCATTTTTTTTTTTGACGCTAGCGTTTTTTTGGCATTTTTTGGGGTTCTTTTGAGGCAGGCAAAACATCTGAACTTGTGTATAGTGGTATATATACACACATAATTATATGTATATAGACACCTAGCCATATATAGGTGTGATAGTAGCAGAAATATATTACTGTAAATGATTTCATTAGCGCAAGCATATATTTCTGCTACTATCACACCTATATATGTCTAGGTGTGTATATAAATATATGTATGTGTGTATATACACCACTATACACAAGTTCAGATGTTTTGCCTGCCTCCAAAACCCCCCAAAAAATGCCAGCAAAAACACACCTGGGCATTTTTTATTTGACGCTAGCGTTTTTTTGGCATTTTTTTGGGTTCTTTTGAGGCAGGCAAAACATCTGAACTTGTGTATAGTGGTATATATACACACATAATTATATGTATATAGACACCTAGCCATATATAGGTGTGATAGTAGCAGAAATATATTACTGTAAATGATTTCATTAGCGCAAACATATATTTCTGCTACTATCACACCTATATATGTCTAGGGGGTATATATACAGACATATATGTGTGTATATACCCCCTATACACATGTTCAGATGTCATGTCTGACATCAAACATGTCCTCAAAAAAGCACTGGCAGTGGCAGCCCCTGCAGCATGAAAAATGCTTGGCTGGTGAGAAGCCATATTCCTGTCCCGAAGCAACTCAGAGAAATGATCATTTCTCTATAGCGGTCACCCTGCTATGGAAGGGTTTTGTCACCCTTCCATAGCAGTCACTGTCAGTTAACCCTACACTACACTACGGTCCCCTTACACTTAACACTTTCCCTACAGAAACTAAATTTTTGAAGCTAACTTAAGTGTAAAGGAGCACTCTAACTACACTAGATATCCCTTTCCTCACACTAAAAATAGCTAAATGACACTTTGTAACACATTAGAACAGAACAGCATTCCACTCTCTTCCATGTCCCGTACAAGAATGCTAGGAATTTGGCGGGGGCGATCTTATATACTGGGGGGCGTATTCACTAATGATTGGTCTAGGGACCCCCTAGTCACTCCAATCACATTCCTAGCATTCACCTGCCCCCTCAATTGGCTTTTGCTAATGGTTCTGGTCCAATCACGGGCTTTTAAAGCCCATTTCCTGAAGCATTGCATTTTGGTCGGTTCTGGTTGCCGAATTCCGAACTTTTTGGGCAAAAAGTTCTAAATTCGGCTGAACCTCGAACACCCAATGTTCGGGCCGAACCAATGGTGGACCCGAACCGTTCGATCATCCCTATTGCTGATAACTGTGTTGGTAGACCTTGGAATATTCTAATTGATAAACAACTGGCCAAAAGAATAGTTTTATCTGCACACTGGCTTAGTGGTTAGCACTTCTGCCTTGCAGAACAGGGGTTTGAATCTCAGCCAGGACACTATCTGCATTATGGAGTTTGCATGTTCTCCTTGTGCCTGCATGGGCTCCTCTGGGTACTCCAGTTTCTTTCCAAATTCCAAAGACAGGCTGGTAGGTAATTGGCAGTGTGTGTGTGTGTTTGTATGTACAGTATGTATGTGAGAGAGGGGCTTTAAACTCTAAGCTCAGAGACTCATGTGAAGAAAAAACAAAAAACTGTAATAAATAATTCTGATTTCAAGTTAATTCCAGTTTATAAAGCAGAGACTCTTTTGTGGTGAGCCTAACCAACAATGAAAAGAGAGAACACCGCTCAGGCTAGTCAAGGTCCATGATTCAAGGTGGGTGCTGAACCTCGGCTCGCCACCAGGAGAAGCATTAAAGAAGAAAATGGTCGCACACTACCATGGAATCCAATGAAGAAAAGTTCCTTTATTCACATAAGTGGTACAAGGTACAGCAGGGTAGGACAGTAGATGCGTTTAACACAACTGCTACGTGCTTGTTCACTACCAACTAGTGAACAAGCACGTAGCAGTCGTGTGAAACGCGTCTACTGTCCTACCCTGCTGTACCTTGTATCAATTATGTGAATAAAGGAACTTTTCTTCATTGGATTCCGTGGTGGTGTGTGACCATTTTCTTCTTTAAAGCCTAACCAACAGACAATAATTGATGCCCATGCTGGGTGAATGAAGGATTGTCCAAGGGTTTGACTGTTCAATCATCAGCATCTACCATGCATGATTGGCTTTAGAGTCCCAGACCAATGAAAGATGGTTTCTGATTGGTCGCATAGATTTACTGCTCAATGCTAGCCTTAAATTGTCTATATAAGCCGATTCTTCTAGTTTTGAATTTTATGGTGGGAAAGGGCTAGAACCATTTAGAATTTGTTTAGGGAAGATTTCCCTTCACATCCTATCCCAAAGACACAAAAGGCACTGAGAAATCTCCACAAATGAGAAGAATCCCACCTGTGCAGTTGTTACCAGAACATGTGTCCCTATTGGGTTATTTCTCCTACCCTGTTCTGATGACTACGGTAAAATGTTAGATTTCTTTAAAGCTCGGTATACACTAGTAGATTTAGGAAGGAATGTTTATACAAATATTCGTATAATAAATTCGTAGTACATTCAACTACTTGATAAATGCCATTCGAAAGTAGGTAAAAATGTATATTGCTTTTAAAGAGGAAGTAAACCCTCATAAAAAAAACCGAGAGAAAAAAAACCTGTAAAGACAAAAGCATAATGAGCTAGTATGCTTCGAATACTAGCTCATTATGAAATATTTACCTTAAAACGAAGCCCCCGCAGTGTCACCCGCTCAGCAACAGGGCGGCCGACATGTCCGGCCGTCCTGCTTCCTTGTTCGCGTCCTCCGGCCATCTGATTGGCCAGAGGAGCGATTAAATCACTCCAGCACATGCGCACGGGAGCCTGCATTCACGGGTGGCCGTTCCTTCAGAGCGCATGCGCCGATTACGTCATTGGCTGCATGCACTGTAAATATCTCCTAAACGGTGCAAGTTTAGGAGATATTTATAGCACCTATAGATAGGTAAGCCTTAATATAGGCTAACCAATAGGTAAAAGACTTTAAAGTGGGTTTACAACCTCTTTAATGCGTTTGTTGCCCCAACAGTTCATATTCCTGGGCCTGCTATACCATGTATACCATTCATCGCTCACATTTTTTTGCCATATGTTTAGGCTTATACACTTTTTCTATACCCATGTCTAGGCACTATTTTCAGGACGTTGGGGCATTGTTATGTTTTTTCTGGTTGGCCCCCCTTCATGGAGATTTATTCTATTTTTTAGTTTCCAGAGCCTACTCAGATTCCCCACTGTGCCCTCCGTTGTCATCACAGGGGCTTGCATTGCAGTGTCTGGTCTCCCTCCTCTTCACAACTTCCGGGGTGAACTATGCGGACCAATAGGTGACTCTGCCCGGCCATTTTACTAAATTATACTTGGAAGATCTGTTAACCTAATTTAATTTGCTATACTACTGAACATGTGTGGAGATTCATAGAATCAATCAAACGAGTAAGTCTGGGCGGATTTATGTAAGTGCGGTGGCTTGGGTTTGTGTTTTTGTTCTCTTTCTCTCTTTAAACAACCTTGACTCTATCTGTAAATATTCATCTGTACCTCTCCTGAGGAAGTGAGTTTGTATCTTGCAAAACGCGTAGAGAGAGACAGTACAGGCTATCCACCCCATGGAAACTTTGTTTAACCTTGATCTATTCGATGATGGTTAATCATGTACACATATATTTGGTAATTAAGTATGACAATATGGTTTTAAATGTATGCAATATCTGTTTGTGTAATAAAAATTCTTGTATATTTTACATCTCTGGCTGTGCCTCGTTAAAGTCTCGTGGACAATTTTCTTTTGTGTATGTGCTTGTATGAGAAAGTATCATGTTTTCTTTGTATTTCTTCCTTATGTGAAATCCCTGAAGTTCCTGCCAGTCCCTCTGCTTTCCTGTAAAAACTGACCACACTACGCAGGAGAATACATTGTGGTCAGTTTTCTAGCTATGCTGGGAACTCAATGTTCTCTTCTCCAATGATCAGAATTGTCCTGACACGCCCCCGCTGCACAGCCTTTCACTGGCAAGCTCAGTGTGCTGCTGCTTCTCCTCCCCTCAGCTCTTATGCAGCTGAGAACAGAGGGAATGTGATAATTTAGAAAACAAAAAGGGAAAGAAAGGTATTTATAATGTTGTTTTTTTTTTTGGTATATCTATACAAAAATGTTTTGCCTTTCATTTCTATTTTAAACTGAATGGATTATTTTACAAAGTGTTCGTTTACAATCACTTTAACTTTAGATTTTTGAGTAAATGGACTTTGCCCGAAAAAAAACAAAACACATACACTGTTAGAAATTCATTTTAAAACGGATGTCAATTTGACTCCAGTTAGAATTAGAAACCGAGAAAACATTCTTAAAACAAAAAAAATAGAATTAAAATCTACTAGTATATACTGTATACTATATACTGTATACTAGTATTAGTATACTAGTACTAGTATATACTGTACTTAGCTTTAAGGCCCGTACACACAAGTGGAAATTCGGCCGGGAATTTTCATCCGACGACCGATCTGCCGATTTTTGGCTTGTTAGTATGGTGCTCTCGACAATGGACTCTGACTTTTCAGTCGAAAAATTCTGGTGTGCAGGCTATAAAATTTTTGTCCACCGTCAAAACACGTCCGATTTTCGAGCAGTCAGTACAGATTTCGACAGGGAAAATCTTATGAGTAAGTCTGGGCATGTTTAGAGATGAAAGAACACAAAGAAAGCTAACCAACACATGACATCACTTCTTAAGTATAATTCTGTCGGACGACAAAATTTGTGTGCAGTCTAGAGCACATCCCAACCAACAGACACCACTCTGGATAAAAGACGGACGACCGGTCGGCGGAAATTCGTTGAGTGTGTACGAGGCTTTACTCTCTGCCCTGGTTGACAATGGTCAGTAAAACAGAAGGTGAGGGGTGAGCTGTCACAACCAATCAAAAGGTCTACAGTATATTGGCACCAGTAATAGGGAAAGTGTCAGATTATGGTTTATGGCAGTGATGGCGAACCTTGGCATCCCAGATGTTTTTGAACTACATTTTCCATCATGCTCAACTCCACTGTAGAGTGCATGAGCATCATGGGAAACGTAATTCTAAAACATCTGGGGTGCCAAGGTTCACCATCGCTGGTTTATGGAATGATCTGATGGCCAATTTGATGTCTATATCATTCACAGACATTAATTTATCTGTACAACGAAGGGTATAGCCAGCACCTTTGTACAGCTTATGAATGCCAATATACTGTAATCTTCCAGCAGTCCTCTACCCGCAAGGCTCACATCCACTTCAAAGCTCTTTTTACTTTGTTAGAAACTAAAAATAATTTTTTCACAAGGGTTACAAACACTATTGAATGTTGGAATTTAAATGGCATCATCAAGGTTTATTGATGAAGGAACTGGCATCCCAGTGGATGACCTTGACACAGAAGTTCAAGATGTAAATGTTAGCAGTGTTGCCAAGCACATTGAACTGTTACAACAATGATTGCAATCAATGGCAAAGTAACCAGCACCAAAGAACAAACACCCAACCCACACTTGTTTTCTGTAAAAAGACCCTTGAGGCTCGGCTTTATATTCTCGGTGACCGCATTGTGATTTATCATTGTAATGTTTGCATCAATGTGACTTTCACTTGTTTACAAGCTTACTGAACAGTGTTTCTGTTCCTGCTATACATATACAGATGTGTAGCATCTCTTTCTGATTCAATGCTTCTCAAAGCTGTGTAATAGACAAATATTAAGTAAATGCAAGAGGTATTCTTCCTTGAATCGTAGTGTGCTTTGTGTATTTCTTCTAGATCTGTACAGTAATCTAGTGTGGTTCTTTGTCTCTGTGCAGAAGCTTTCTGTAATAAAGACCGCTCACTGCTGATCTGTCTCCAGGGTGACTGGTCTCGTCTCCGCCTCCTTCTGCATGCAGCCTGTAGTGGGTGGAGCCTGTTGGTACCTCCCACAGCTCTGCTCTCTATACAGGCTTTGTACAGCACAATGATGATGTCACTGCTACTTTATCAAGGTAATATTTGTCTTTATAATAGTATTTGATTCAGACAAAGTAGATTTATATCTTTGTCACTATTTGGGAGTATGTTTAAATGTATTTTTTGTACCCAGAGATTTGTTTAAACTGTATTAGGTTCTCTATATCACCTTAGTAATACCTACCATGCACACCCTGTGTAGAGCGTTGGCTCAAGCACTATTACATAGATCCCTGGCCCCATGTCTGGCTTCTGTTGCTGCTTGGGTCTCTTTTGGGAATATTTTTGTTGATGAGACAGGAACTGGGGGAAAATGTCAGCAGTGAGACACAAGAAGCAATGAAAACCCAAGAAAATTCTAAAATGTCCCTAAACTACCAGAAATAAAGGTTTTATTGTTGTATTCCCATAGGGCAGATTTCATCTCACTGGTGGCACCCGGGAACACAGACATCAACGAAAACATGGCAGAGTGTCTAACCTTTCCCCATGTGTTTTAAATATGAAAAGTTATGACTTAAGGTTACGTTAATGTTTTTATGCCTTCTTGTAGATCTTCATATGCAAAGACATCTTGGGATCGTCTACCTAATTGTTTTACCTTAAAGTGAACCTGTACTTTGCTTGTGCAGATCAAAGCAGCAAGGTCACATAAACCCTAACTTCATAACGTTTATTTTGCCCTGTACAACTGCCATATGTTCGACAATAATAATGCTTTTACATGTTTTCAGGTCCTGCAGCCTCTTTAAAGCCACTTTCATTCTACATATACTCCATCAATGGCTTCATGACATTTTTCAAAATAGGTTTTCCTGATGGTGGACCATGCCTGTGTAATGTGTGTTTAAAAGGCCACTTGTAGGCTCCATGGGAAGTCTATGTAACAGGGTATACCAAAGAGTAAAATAGAATAATCGGGGCTTTTTAGGCATTATAATAACATGAAAATATATATTTGTATGTAGCAGGTTTTCCAGGCATTGGGCCTGAGGTGGGTCTGCCATTGTACCGGTAACACTCCCAGCATATTTAAGCTGTAACTCCAGGTGTGAGAACTGAGACAATGACAATTCCGGCATCTTTGGTTTGTGTGTTTTATTATGTTTTTGGGATAGGAGAAGGGAATGAGTGGGATGCTCCTCTGGCTCAATTAGGTACAATTTCGGGACTCTTCTAGAAAAAATGCCTGTCAGCGCTGTCTTGACGCCAGCCGACGCTTCCTGACGCTTATATATACTGTAACACTGAAAACTGTGCTGGAACCTCGACCTTAATCCAGAAGATCCAGAACTGTAGAACACTTGACTCCTGACATTGCTTTGTTCAATAGTCACTGAATAGATCCCTCCAGCCCTGTGCTGGCTTGAGGTAGCTCTTTGTAAATTCCTGTGGTGCTGCGACTCTCAACTGGTACACTCCACATTGTACAATGACTCTTCAGGGCCCAAACTGCAGGTACCCCCTCTATACTTCTGGGTCCTCAACCTAGGTAGCCCCTCTACTACTTCAGGGTCCTCCGACCAGGCATCCCCTTTACAGCTAGCTGATCTTGGATCCCAGAACCTTCTCCGGAGTGGTCCCCTCTGACACTAGGTAGACCCCCAGGGGCAATCCACAGTACTCATGACCTTTGTAGGCTTTCCTGAGACTGGACCCCTCTCACTCTCCGCTGGTTTTTGACACACCGAATCCCCTTCAGCTCAACTCAGCACCCTTTGGATTCTCAGGCAGCACCTAGAGACATCTACTTCCTCTGACAGGAGGAGAGACAAACGTACTCTCCCTCCTGGGACTCTGCTTCCCACCAAAGACACCGAGTCATGCACTCCCCTCAAACTTATACCCACTCCCAGAATCCTCTGTGGCAGAATCTGCCTTCTGGGGTAGTCACAAGCCTGAATGTGTCCCTGATTGGGTTTCCTCCACTGCCCTATGAGAAATCTCTCACAGAGCCAGTGGGGAGACTACCCTCTCAGCAGACACACCTGAGAGCCATGACACCCTGACCAAAAAGAAACCATGGCCTTGCTGTTAGGCAAACAAGGCCTACTATGCATTTACCTAGCACCTACCTGTAGGGTGCTACATGTAAAATCACAGAAATTTTATTATAGCGGAATTCCAACTCTCTTTTCACTAGAACTGACTAAAAAGATTGATCCCTGCACAGATCATACCTCTGTACCATGTTGCTCTGTTGTCTGCAGGTCCCCCAATATTCTGGGTATAGTTGGGGCTTTGTACCATGTGACACTCTGTTTATCCTGCTGATAGACTCTCCCTCTTCCACAGACACTTCCTACAGCAGCTAGAGTCTGTACACTCCCCTTTTGTAGTGTTTCAGACTCTGCAGATGATGAAATGTCCTTTACAGCTCTGATGGTGTGTGGGATCGAATACATCTCAATTGGCATTCGATCCTGCCAGTCAAATCTACAGGAAGAGTGCAAACCTCCCAAGTCCCGTCTCACAGATCACAGCATTATTCAAGAAGGAAACACCTTCATACACAGCCTGTTCTGAAAGCTAGCTTTGCTGCTGCTGGGCAGGATTGAATAGATCACAATTACTGTAGATTTCAATTCTGCCCAGTAAAATATGCTGACCAGTGTGAACAGGGAGAGTCCCACCCTCCCAGAGCCCAGCTCTCTGTGACATAACAACCTCCCATAGATTCATCTACATGCACAATGCATCTGTTGTTTTGGGGAGGAAAAGCTGGAGTTCTTCTTTAACAACTTCAGGTCTAAGAACAATAAACATAAAAACTTCCAGGATATCTGTGGTCAACCCTAGCTTGTGGACTCCGGCATCCTGCCTTCTGTCAAATGTTGGTTTTGCAATGCACTATATTTGAATTTTCTACACTATGTTCTGATTTGCACTTTTGTACCCCCTGAGTTGTGGCACTGTTTGGCCTCATTCTTACCTCTCACCCCCTGATGTTGTTGTTCCCCTTTCTGCATTTTTCTGTTAACCACTTAAGCCCCGGAAGATTTTACCCCCTTCCTGACCAGGGGGTTTTTTGCGATTTTTTACTGCGTGACTTTAACGGACAATTGCGCAGTCGTGCGACGCTGTACCTAAACTAATTTCACGTCCTTTTTTTCCCACAAACAGAGCTTTCTTTTGGTGGTATTTGATCACCTGTGCGATTTTTTGATCATGTGCTATAAACAAAAAAAGAGCGTATTTTTTTGCAAAAATAACAATATTTTTCACTTTTTTTTTATATGAAATTCCCCCAAAATTCCCCCAAATGTAAAAATCAAAATTTTTTAACATTTTCGGCCAAATTGTTTTATGCTACATATGTTTGGTAAAAAAAATCGCAAAAAGCGTATTTTGATTGGTTTGCGCAAAAGTTATCGCGTTTACTAACAAAGGGAAAGATTTTTGTCATTTTTGGTGGGTTTTTTTTTAACGAGTAATGGCGGCGATCTGCAATTTTTTTTGCGGTACTGCGACATTGCGGCGGACAGATCGGACCCTTGACTGACATTTTTTACACTTTTGGGGGTACCAGTGACATTACTGCAGTAATCAGTGCTATATATATGCACTGTTACTGCAAAAATGACACTGGCAGGGAAGGGGTTAACTGTATTGAACAGGGAGGGGTTAAGTGTGTCCTAGGGGCGTGATTCTAACTGTAGTGGGACATGGCTATTGGTGTAAAAACAAAGATCAACGGTTCACATAGTAGAACCGTCTGATCTTCATTTTTACACAGGGAGAACTGACAGGCGGCTTGTTTACATAAGCCGCTCTGTCTTTCTCCCGCTGTACCGGCGATCGTAGTGTGATGGGCGGACATCGGGTCCGCCGGTCACACGCCCGCACTCCTCTGTGAACGAGCCGAGGTGGGCGCGCGCCTCGGCGGGCGCGGGTTCGCCCGCTATTGGCTCTAAAAGGAGTGACAGGCGAGCGACGTAGATCTACGTCACTCTGCCTGGCCGGGGCTGACTGCCGCAGTAAATATACTGTGCCCAGTCGGGAACCGGTTAAACTAAATAAAGATTCATTAAAAAAAAAACTTCCAGGATGACTTGTTACAAGATAATATATATATTATATATATATATATATATATATATATATATATATTGTGTACGTGTGTGTGTGTGTGTGTATACATATATATATATATATATATATAATTTACACTATATATATATATATATATACCCCAATATTCCCAAATAAACCACAGAGTACTGGTTTTACACCATAGTTTGCTTAGAATGTGTGGGAGAGGACCGACGCATTTCAAGAGAAACGCTTCCTCAGGGGCTTAGAACGTGTTTATATTTAAAAAAATGCGATAACAATATGCTGTAACACATAAGTCTGAATGTTTTTATGTTTATTGTTTTTAAACATGAAGTTGGTAAATGATAACATTTCTGTGATTTTACAAATATATTTTTTCATGTTTTTCTAATGCCTAAAAAATATCCCAACTGTTCTATTTTACTGCTTGGTATAGCTATTTATGTGGATGTTGGCATTATACAATATATACCCATCACTTCATACATACCTTTAGATTTCCATGTGACAAGGTGACAATGCAGTAGCACAATTCATAGTTACAAAGTAGTTAAGGTTGAATAAAAACAAAGTCCATCCAGTTCAAACTGTGTTGGTGTATGTGTGTCGGTTACGATAATCATTTCCCATATCCCTGTATATTGTGTTTTTTACAATGCATGTCCAAGAGTTAATACTCCCCGCTGACACCACCATTTGTGGAAGAGAGTTTCACATCCTTACAGCCCTGACAGTGAAAAACCCCCTATGCAGCCTAAGATTAAATCGCTTCCCAATCCCCAAATCCTCCAATCTCATTTTGTGGCCACGAGTCCCCTTACACTCCCTGAAACTGAATAGCTTTTTTTCCTATGCTGGGATCATTTGTGAATCGCTATCATGTCCCCTCTCAAGCATCTCTTCTTCAGCAAAAATAAATTTAGTGCTTGTTGTCACTCCGCAAAATTGAGGTCCTCCAATCCCCTTATTAGTTTCGTTGCCCTTTCTCTGGACTCTCTTCGGCTCTAGCACATCCCTTCTGAGGACTGTTGACCAGAACTGGACAGAATACTCCAGATGTGGCCAGACCAGAGTCAAAGTGGCAGGATTATTGTTTTATCTTTGGAGTTTATCCCCTTTTTTATAAATGCTAGTATTCTGCCCGCTTTGGTAGCTTGATATTGACATTGCATGCTATTGCTCAATCTGTCTTCCAGTAGGACCCCCAGATCTTTCTCCATCCTTGATTCCCAAAAAGGACCCCCCTAGTGAGTAATTTGCATGTATGTTTTTAGCCCCCAGGTGCATTACCTTACATTTCTCCACAATAAACTCCATTTGCCATGTAGTTGCCTACTCTATTATTTTGTTCAGGTCCTTCTGTAAGATTTCTTTCCTGATGTAAAGTTATTGCCCTGCTTATTTTTGTGTAATCTATATCATTTATAAATAAATTAAACAGGGTTTCCAGGACAGAACCTTGGGGAACCCTACTTACCACTCCAGACCTGTCGTGGAGTACACTTTATTTATCACTACCCTATGGACGTGCCCCTGTAGACAGTTTTCTATCCAAGAACAAACCTTATGGTTGATGCCTGCCGACCTCGGCTTGTAGATTAAGCAATTATGGGGGACTGTATCGAATGCCTTTGCAAAATCCAGATACACCACATCCACAGGCCTCCCCCTATCTAGATCGCAGCTCACTTCCTCATAGAATGTTAACAGATTGGTCTGGCAAGAACGTTCCTTCAAAAAAACCCATGCTGATTACTATTAATGTTACTGTTTTCATCAGCAAATTCTTGGATATAGTCTCTTACCTTCCCCTCCAATAATTTACCCACTATTGATGTCAGGCTGACTGGCCTGTAGTTTCCCGGAATATGATTCTTCCCTTTTTTTAGTATTGGCACCACATTTGCTTTTCTCCAATCAACTGGTACAGTTCTTGTCAGTATGCTGCCCGCAAATATTAGTTATAACCTCACTGAGTTCTTCGAGGACTCTCTGGTGATTTATTTGTGTTAAGCTTATCAAGTCTTTACTTGATTACAGCCTCTGTTAGCCACAATGGTACCTCCTGTGATGTGCTACTAACAATACTGTCATGATCAGTACACCCCTCCTTTTCCTGTGTAAGAAAGCATTTAGTACAGTTGCTTTCTCTGTTTCATCTGTAACCATCCTCCCTTCATTGCTTTTTATGTGGACAATATGCTCTTAATTCCCTTTTCTACTAATAATATATCTAAAGAATTCCTTGGGATTTTTTTTTTTTTTACTCTCCTCTGCTATGCATCTCTTGTAGTCTTTTTTAGCCACCCTGATTTTGTTCCTACATTTCTTGTTGCATTCTTTGTATTACTGGAATGCTGACAATTCAGAGACAGGGACAGAGTGCTGCCACCCTATAACTGGGAGTACCTAAACAAGGACCCTTTTGGCAGGACCACCTGGTAATATTTTAGAAAGAAAACTGCAAATTCAAAAGTACTGACTTTTGAAATGACATTAATATTTTAAAGGTTAGTCATCCCTCCTCCCTAGCAGAACATATTTAATTGCCCTTTTTTCACTACTCTGTTGAGCTTGAAGTAAAGAAAGCAAGCCCAGTCCAAGTTGGAGCTTACACAGTGCCGAGGATTCTCTCCCTGCTCCATGTGACAACATTTAGCCAATCACCAAGCACCAGTGTTGTCATATGGGAGGAAGGAGAGTGGGTCACGTGTTTTACCATACCTGGAAGTACCAGGTTCTTCTATTTGCTTTAAGCACCAAGGTGGTGTAGGAGTGAATGGCAGGTCAGTGTGCTGAAGGGGAAAAGGGTGGTGGTGGGGGGGGGGGGGTAAAGGCATAGTTGGATGATGTCCTTGTTTTGAGTGTGGGCAATTTATGTACCTCCTGAAACTTAAATAAAAAAACTCCTAGATATGGCATCATCCCATACTGCCTTTTTACTAGGACACTCCCAGCCTATACTGCTCTCCTACACCATCACAGGAGCGAGCTCTCAAACCCCCACATGCCTGTTCCATTATGTCCTTCACTGCAGCATCATTGAGCTCAGAGGTACCTTAACAGGGGAGAGAGAGCATATGCAAGGGGGTTTGAATCAGCTGGGAGTGTCTTGGCAATACTATTTTGATAAGCCAAAAGATCGGCTCACTCTTTTTTTCTCTCCACTTATTGGCTCCTAGTTCTGCTCCTCCTTCTTCCAGTGCTGCTGTGCAGACAATGCCAGGTGGCTAAAATAAAGACGTATTCAGGTACAACACCCAATTCTCATCCACTCAAACACTGATCAGTGTGCCAGCATAGCCACATTGAGCATCCACCACTCAGTAGGTAGTATTTCTGTACATATTCCTTTTTTATTGTTTGCTCGCTCATTTCTTCTCTTCCAGCAAGATTATATTCTTGCCAATCCATCTACACAAAATAAGACAAGATGTCCTCCACTTTATTGCTTCACATGATAAAGCACATACAGAAACAGCAAAGTGGCACTGGCACAAACTTCTTCATGGATTATTCCTTTTAATGCATTGTTAAGCTGATGCAGCAAGTAACTCTTAGACATAGTAGCATATTATAGAGGCTCTATGCCCATAGTCAATTGAGACTTAATAGACCCAATCCAACTGTTCTTGACATATAAGGGTTTGTTGACCTGCAAGAATATCAAACACATCTTGACTTGACAAGACTTCTGATTACAGTCAATGGATTTAAGTGCTTCACATAAACCCAACAATAGTACAGAATGATGGCGGCATTGAGCGTCAGACAAAACCTGTAAGACTAGTGCATTGTACAATAATTTACTATTAGAAAACATACAATGCATAGTAATACATTTTTTTTCCTTGGGGATAAACTTAAAAAAAAGCTCAGCCAGGACTCAAATGGGTTGTAAAAACATAAGGCACAATTTCCATTTCGTACATTTCCTCAGCAATCCAAAAACTTCCCATTACTTTGTGTCAAAAGTTAAATCTTTTTTAGTTCACTGGGTAATTGGACCTTTTTTATTGATGGATTTAATGATCACTAAGTGCATAGTTGCCAATGACTAAAAAAAACAGACTGTGACTTTGTTAGACCTTAACTAAGTTTTTAGCCAAAAAAAACATCTCCGGTTGAACTATGTCCTGCCCACCAGGTATCCCAAATCATTGCTTTCTAGATGAAATACAGTCTTTTGGCATAAATGACAAATACTATAAATATTAGATTAGTCTTTTTTAACAAATTTTTTAAGCAAAACTCATGTTTTGATGTTGTGTCGTCATCCATCTGCACTTAGTGTGTGACCATACACAGAACACTTTTTGCCAAAGATCCATCCCGTTTCAGCATTGTTTGCAGCAATCAGGAGATTCCTGGGCACTAAAAAAATGAGCATGAATTGCATTTCTACTGATGACAAAAAGAGATGGTAAATGTAACAAAACTCTGATAAAGTAGGGACCTTACTGAACCCTACAAAACCCATTCACCTAGGTTGAGAAATTGGATGTATCAAATCAGTGAGGTCAGCCAGAGCCCATATTAATCATATCTGCGACTGGCTTTAAGTATATCAAACTACTATCGAAAATGGTAATGCCCTTAGGCTTGAACAGGCACCAGGTTTACTTAAAATTATGTACACAGCAATCTAAACTGTAAGTTCAAAAAGACCAAAAAAATATTACCCCTACCCTCCCACCCATTTAAACCGGACCATATTAATTAAAAAGATATTATCACGTTTCCCGTTGAGTTACGTGTATCAACTATCATAAATGATAGACATTGACCAAAGCCTGTTATAAAGGTTAAGAGCCTGAATCTTGAATTGGTTGAACAAGTCCTCCAGATCTCATCTGGCTTGATCACTTTGAGCGACCTTAATCCTTTGTCTAGTTTGGGTTTAAAACCCCTAAGTCCCTCATGTTAGCTGCTAACGTTCTGCAAAGTTCCATGCAGCATGAGGTACAAATTCAATGTCCCTTCATTTCCTTTTCACATTTAGTTTGGGTTTTGCGGCTGGATTTTCTTCTTAGTTGTGTGAGCCTCTTCATTTTATAAAGCTACAATCCACAAGTTTCATAAAGGCACATAATCACTGATCGTCAGATAGCTAAAAGTTATTATTTTTTATTTTTTTTAAGTTCAGTTGCAAAGTGGCATGTTTTAAATTCCATTAGAAGGTGCAGAGATGTGGATCACTGAATCTGGAGATTCTTTCACAGTATGTCCGCCAGGTGTGTATCTTTCATGCTGACCCCATATCCAAGGAGAGGCAGCTGGATGTACCATTGAAGTGGTCAGGTGTTCACATAGTGATTGGCGTATCTTTGGCAGAGCTCCAGATGTATGATAAACCTAGGAATGTTTGACATTGTATGTCAGTGTGCAGAATAAGTTCATGTTCTCTACGCACTTTGCATGTGGGCAACTGTTCCATGGCGCTGGGATGTGTGGTAGGACTGTGGTGATTTGCGGGTCTGGAGGCTTATTTTCGTTTCCTCTGCTGAAAAAAAAAAAAAAAAAAACAACATCAGATTGTAAAAAGGTTGTAGAACAAAACATATTTCATGTTGAACCATCCACATACAAAAAAAGTAACAAGTCCTCATTATGAAGCAATAGGGTTGATTTACTGAATTCAAATAGACCGGTCACTTTACAAGAGAAGTTTTCCTGGAGCTTAGTGAATGAGGTGAAGCTCTGCTGACTTCCATCATCCGATCTTGTGCAAACGAAGGTACTGTTTTTTTTTTTCCTGCACGTGATTGGATATTCTTTGCAAAGTACCACTATTATAACCATATTACCACATTGACTAAGATCAGGGTGAAAATTCCCTAGCAAAGTGAACAGCCTATTTGCCCTTAGTAATTAAAGATGTAATAGGATTTAAATGGCCCCCAAGAGTTATGCTCATTTTAACTATCTTGGACCTGTTAGTACGCCCAAAAAATGACCCCTCAGTAAAATAAAATGTAAAGTGACAGTACACAAATAATGATCGAATACACACAAAGAAAGGAAAGCCCAAACAACAAAACACTACATAGAGTAATCTAAAAAAAAAAATCAGCCCTCCCCCTTCCCACACAGACACACATACTCTAAGCGGAAGTTCCACCCTTCTTCCCCCTCCTCTGCCATATTTCAATTTTTTTTTTTGGGGGGGGGAGCAACAGAGCAGGAATTGCCCCCCCCCCGCCCATCCTGCCTGCAACCTTCTGGGATACATCACAGGTCCCAGGAGGCTGAGGGACCATTTACAGGGCACAGAGTGGCTTGCGCATGTGCAGTGGGAAGCCAGCTGTGAGGCCACAAGGAATCACAGCTGACTTCCCACAGGTAATGTGCTGGTGTAACGTTAGAAAACCATACCTCGTTAGAATTCCATACCCTCGTCACTTCCGGTCTGAAACAGCTGAGCGGCGCAGCAGTGCGCATGCTCAGAGCCCCGGATACGTCATTGCAGAGCAGAGAAGTTCACAAGTACGCATGTTCGGAGGGAATGAAATTATTACGGAGTGTGTGTAATGTTGTACTTGCGGCGGTTACATTAAAACAGTTTGGCGGCAACATGGGGCATCTCCTCTCCTATCCCTGTCACTTCCCTGATCTCGGCTAATAAATATAAAAGCGGCGGGTGTATGAAATGTAAGTGACGGCGATCTCGGCTCGGTGATCCGCTTTTATATTTATTAGCCGAGATGAGGGAAGTGACAGGGGATGGAGCGGAGATGATTGATGTTGCAGAGGAGCTGTTTTAATGTAACGGCGGCAAGTGTAACATTACACACACTACTGTGAGAAATCCATACCCTCCGTAGGTGCACCGGAAGTGACGAGGGTATGGTTTTCTCACAGGTATGGTTTTTTCATGGAACACCGGCGCCTGGAGCCTGGCAAAGACCCGACTCTGGCAAGGACAGCACTGGATCCCTTGACAGATGAGCGTCTGTTTATTAAAAGTCAGCAGCTAAAAAACTGTACTGACTTTTAACTTTTGGAAACCTGGCTGAATCTCCTCTTTAAGCAAATTTTGCCTAAGCAGCTTAATGGGTAGAATTGAGAGTATCCATTAATGGTAAAGTCGATGAAATTAATTTCACCAAAATCTCTCCCACTTGATCCTATTCAGAAAATTACTTTTACCAAAATCACTTTTTTCAACCAAATTAAGAATAAATAATTTCACCAAAACCAGGTCAGTAAGCCAAAATCAGGAAAATAATTTCACTAATTTCATTCTACTTAACCATATTTGGAAAACCATGATAGCAGGATTCATTTATCAGGGCTAGCAGTGTCCCCTGAGTTATGTCATGAACCAATGTTCATGTTTGGTTGGAGTGTGCTTTTTAAAGGGGGACTGTAATTTTTTAAATATTTTTGGATATATGTAAAATAGACCAGCATGACGTTAATAATCTTATCAGTGGGTATAACTGTTTAAAACTTTTTTTTTCTGTGTATAGTTTGTAATTCTGCATGTATATAGGGGTAGACTTATTTTCTCCCTGGTTTTACTTAGTATGAATGTTCTTTACAGTCCACCTATCTTCTAGGCTAGTTTTCCTATCTAAAAAGAGAACACTTTCTGTGTCGCTAAGATTCTCTATCTAAGCAAATGTTGAGCATGGAGTACTGGACTAAGTATTTATAGCAGGGAGAAGATACCACTATACATTAACTGTTGGGCACCACTTACTGTGGCTGTAGGTTAATTTAATGCAACAGAGAGAACCCATATGATTGATTGAGGTTGGTCATTTGGCTTTGTCAGATCATGTGACCAGGCTCTCCTCCTTTTGTTTATTACGCTTTACAGGGTGTAAGGCACTTTTGTAAAGTACACTGTCGTGCTTTATAAATGTACATTTTTTTTTCTTTCAGCAGCAGTATTTCCATGGCAAAACCATATCACTGCTGTTTAAGTGGATCCCCAATTATATGTCAAAAGAATACATAATTCCCAATATATATTGCTGATTTACTAAAGTTGTTGGAAATCTTTGCATGATATATTGTGTGAATACTTACTTACATTATCCAACCATGGGAAAAGCAAATTCCTGTTCACTTTGTATACCTAATCATGTGCAAATGAAAAATGTGAAAATTAATTTTCTTTTCACATAATTGGATAATTTAAGTGAACAATCACACAATGTATTGTGTGCCAGTTCTAAACTCCTTTAGTAAATCAGCCTCTAATATTCTTGTTTTAGACTGGTGACTCAGAAAGTATTGAAGCTACTTAATCAGCACGATGGCAAGAGTTTTATGTAAAACACTTCTACTTCTTTCTTTAATAAATCAAATGCCTTTGGCTGTAAAATTAGGAAAGGTTAATGTAGTATTTTTGAGCATGTAAACATGCCACATTGAGTTTATGTAGGTAGCCTCCAGTCATTTGGCATTCAGCTGCCTTTGATGTGGAATGTGGTATACCATTGGCATCCTGGCATTCTCTCCCAAGATTTGAAAATCCTCAGCTTTCCTAGGATTCCCCTAGAAAGCTGAATGATGTCACTGGCATCTCGGCATGGACACCAGGAGGCCAGAGGTGAGTACGGTATTTTATCTTCAGTCTTCTTGTAATTTTTTCTAACTATTGTACATGGAGTGTGGGGCTTCAAATAGCGGTACCTTCAATTTTGATGCAAGGGCACAATGATGCATGAATTTCCCAATTGATGTTTTGTTTTTTTTTAAGTTTAAACTAATTGCTAATTGTTCCATTTTTGAGTGTTATTTTTCCGATACAGGGAAATTTCTGATATAATAAAGTTGGTCATAACCTAACAATTCATCTTAAAAAATGCTTATTATAACACCAGGACTGTCACTGTTATTCTGGCTTCACTGCCTAGTGAATCAGAGGTCTGGAGCAAGCATTCACGATGTCTCACGATGACTTTTTCAGACTTCACTGGCTGCATGCTTCTTCCCAATCAGTGGCTCACTTAGTTCATAATAAGGTTTCTCTATTAGTCAGCAGTGATAGTTGCTATATTTCTGCAAATTGTAAATTAGGAAATGTCCATGTGATTGTAAATATAGTTACATAGTTAAATAATAGTTGAGGTTGAATAAAGATTATAGTCCATCCAGTTCAACCTGTGTAGGTGTGTGTGGTCGTAATAATTTCCCATATCCCTAAATATTGCTTATTTTCTACTGAAAACTGCTTTTAGAAAATAAAACTACACTTGAGAGACACATAAGTGAAAATTGCATGCCAGCAGCAGGGCAGTGACATCCAAGCAATTGTAGTTCATTCTGCAGCTCCATAGCAGAAGGTCTGTACCTCCGTAAGGTAAATAATGCAAGAGCCTGTGCACTGAACCTGCGATGTGTTGATTGCAGTAGCAATGCTCTGCAGGTCTAAATGCCAACATGTAACAAAGGCACATATTTTATTTTATCATTGCTGGTGTAATTATGAAATTTTTACAAAAAGTTGACTTTGCATTTAGGGTGAGCCTATGTTCACTTTGAATACCCAATTGTGGAATTTTTGTAAACACGTTCTTCGGTATTTAAAGTTAATGCAGTCTTTATTAACATTCAGTTTGCGAATTGAACATAGCAAGATGAATGTTTACTTTAAAAAGGATAAGTAAACGACCTTTACATCCTTTAGTAAATTACATACTGTTGTTCTACAACTTTTTTCTGTCTATATATACAATTTTTACATATTAGCATTTAATACATGATAAAGAGTTCTCAAAGCACTAGGGGTTATCTAAAGAGAGAGCATAGCATGGTTTGCTTTCCAACTCTCTTTGTCAAACAGAAAGCTCCTACTGAGCTGAGTCATTGCTATGATGACAACAGGCTTCTTTTTAGCAAAGCTGTAATTTATGTATACTAATGTTGTGCCAATGAGATTGCAGCTTCACTTACTGGCTTAAATGAGACCGAATAATATGCATAGACATTATTTTATATTTAACTTTACCAAAATAAAAAGCATATTTTTATTTTTTGTTGTCTGAACTACATTAAATGATGAATGAATTTCATAAAAAAACAACTATACATAAAAACCATATAAATAGTAACTATCCCCAAAAAATTGTAAAATCACTTTAGGGAGAAGACACTTACATGCCGACCAGTGCATTCTTTAGACTGCTCTATAATGGGATATATCTAATGACTAGATTACAGATTGGTTGATATCACATATAAAAATAGGTAAAATGTGAAGGACTTTAGGAGTTGTATTTAGAACACTGTATTGCAGTGGCAGGTGAAAACATACAGTAAGTCCATCTGAAAACCCTTGGATCAAGGTCTGCAAAATCACATGTAGCTTTCCTGCTCAAACAGAATAATCCTCCACATGGTTTACTAAAAATCTTCTATAAAATAGCCAGTGAGGGTATGGCAAGGAGTCCTGTGGTAAATTACCCACTAGGTCATTCCCATGGGAGAAAATGCTGAGTGTGTGAGTAAGCCCCATGGACTGGTGCACATCAGTGGTAGCATAGGAGTTGATTTACTAAAGACAAGTAGACAGTTGTCCTCTGCAAGTGCAGTTGCTCCAGAGCTTTGTAAATGAGCAGAAGCTCTCCTGACTTCCATCCTCCAATCATGCGCAAGCAAAAATGCAGTTTTTTTTTTCCTTGCACGTGATTGGGTATTCTTTGCAAAGTAAAGCTTTACTTCTATACCATTAGCATGGCCTTAGGCCAAATATAGCGCTGTTATTTTACCCGATATATACTATGCATTATTCTAGTGTTACTCTTAGATGTACCCCCGCCTCCTTGATCGCAGGACAGATTCCGCTATACCCCCCCCCCCCCCCACTCATTTCATGTGATCTTATGCTCTATTAATTCTGAGGAATTTGTTTTTATTTAACGGTAGGCAAACTTACAATTTAGCTATCAAAGATAGTACTTAGGGAAATATGATGTTAACTATTGTATACTATATTATGAAGCTTACATTTGTTTTGTTTTATCTCCATAGAAGATATTGATTGGCCCAACTGTTCCTGAAGAAGTGCTAGGGCGCGAAACATGTAGAATCCATTGTCAAAATTTTATGTCACCTTGTTGATGTTGGCATTCCATTACCATTGAATGTCTCCCACCTGGGGGTTGGGGCACACTTAGTAGTTTCTTGGGGGTTTATTCTGCCTGCATCGACTTTTGGGGTGAATCCCATGGCTGTTCTATGTTGGAGAAGGTCTGGTTTACAGTAAATATGTTGTCATATCTGTATTTTTCTGTTATTAATGTGATAATTTATTTAAATATATTAAAATTTATATTTTTATAATAATCCACCAATTGGTGTAAACTATGTTGTGCCACTAAAGTCCATCCTGTTACTTTATATTATTTAAACTGAATTTCCGGACGAGGCACTGGTTCTAATTGTGGTGTCCATAGTTGCCTTCCTATGGTGACACTTAGGTAATAACTCTAAAGCTTTACTTAATTTACTAAGCTCTGGAGAAACTGCACTTTGCAACATGCACAGTCTATTTGCCTTTAGTGAATCAACCCCAAAGGGTCTGCTGTATGAAAACAATGCTAAAAAAATAAAAAATAGTGTTGCCCAAAGGAACCATCAGATTAATTTTCAAGCCTTGACTGTAGAAGTAACAAAAACTGGTTGCTATGGGGCTGATGGATCAAAAGTGTGCTAAAAGAAAAATGTCATGCTGCCTATATCAGCCAATAATCATGCACCTGACATTTTACAGCCCTGGATTCTTATCTCAGTGATAAAGCTGTGTAAAGTCACTGGCCCACATAAACCGTAATTTTTCTGATTTTTTGAATACATGTTTAAGATAAAGTAAAGATCACAAAGCTATCCTACAGAAAAGGAAAAGCTGATGAACCATTAGAATTGCATTTTTCTTATCAAATAATCAGCCAAGCGCTCACTCCGAAGGGGAAGACTGGCGTGCTGCTCTCCTCAGGCAGGGAACTCCAAACGGATGCATAAAAGAAAAGAAAAGGAGGCGCAAACACCTAGTGCATTACCCGTGGTACTGTTAAAATTGGTTTAATAAAAATGCTGAATGCATACTCACAAACATGAAGAATAAAAATCGTATTGCAAATTCCCGTCACCCATGTGTTGGACCATGTCCTGGAAATTGCGACCGCTAACGCGTTTCGGGAGTCAAGCTCCCTTCCTCAGAACGATTTTTATTCTTCATGTTTGTGAGTATGCATTCAGCATTTTTATTAAACCAATTTTAACAGTACCACGGGTAATGCACTAGGTGTTTGCGCCTCCTTTTCTTTTCTTTTATGCATTTTTCTTATGCCATGGTAAACACAAGGCTTAAACTTGGGCGTTTGCAGTTGTGACTTCTTCCTGCCCCAACCAATTATCCTTTTACTGAAAATAGCAATGCACCTCTATCTATGGGGGAGAACACTTATTTTGGGTAATCTGTATTCAGATGTTATTGTCATACAGGAAGAAAACCAAGGAAATTGTGCACATGGACCTTTTTCAAAATGATAAACATAATACCAGAAACAATCATTTATACAAAGTCTATGTGCTAATAAAGTGGAACCATCCCTGGTTTGTTGACTGCTTTTGCTTACCTTCTCGTGCTGTCTGCATGCCTTTAAATGCTAGTGACGCGGTGATGTCACAGCTGTGCGGAGACAATGGGGTGCTTCCCGTGTGCTGCCATCCATGTCCTGTAACATACCCTGTTGGTGCTGCTGTGCCGTATGCCATATAGGGGGAGACGGGTGCAGGAGTGGGGTACGGAGTCATGCCCGAAGCTGCCACAAAGCTACCAACAGTTGGTAAACCGCTGGCTGTCTACAAAACAGATACATTTCATGTTGCAAATATACAAAGAATATAGTTAGTGCAATATGTTTAAATAAGCATACACATTTGAGCTACCACCAGAATGCTGCATTGTTGCCAAATTCTTTCCATTTTTAAAAATTGTATCGTTAGGTTTCTATTGCTGTCTGTGTCCTGATGAGGAAGTTCAACTCCTCTATTTGTTCTGGTGGGCATTTTCACAAGGAGAGAGAGTAGGCAATGGGACATCAAAAATGTTACAGTTGTAACCAGAGCAGGGGGTGAGGGGAAACTTCTCATTGCAGACTCTTGTTCTGGTGAAATTTAGACATTTCCTCCCACTTCCTGTTGTATCCCTAGGGCAGAAAATGAAGGGAAATCTCCCCAAAGGGACATAGATGGCAAGAAAAAGCTAATAGGGTTTTTCCCAGTACCATGCCCCACTCTGTCCAAAGCTAAACTAAATGTTTTTGTAACTCTTTCACACTAGCTGTGGAGTGTGGTGCCCTCTGAAGTGCGATGCACATTCTGATTGATTTTCAGAGTGCAATTGACAGGCAGGGCGGTGGCAGTATATTGCCTCCTCACTGCCTGAGTGTGTTTCTAAACCCACAGCAGTAAAATCAGTCTGTATATGCAGTAAAGCATATTCTGTGGTATAGCTCTGGTTTTTCTTAACCTTATTTTCAGTCAAGGCACCCTTTATAATTATGAACAATCTCAAGGCACCCCATTCTAAAATGTAAACCACTATTCTAATAGTTTTACATAATGCGGCAACATCGACACATGTAGGACACCCAACATTAGAGATGATTTATTCTTCCAAAGCAAATACACTTTTGTGCACTGGTACCGACTAGAATTCCAGTGTTTCTCCTCTCCCTCAGTTTCTCTCCATCACTCAGCTAATGTGACCCCAATGCTGAGGGAGAGGGGCAGGGGAGGGTCAAACAAGGATACTGTGCAGGCTATCAACACCCTTGTTATCAACACTGATGACATCACTGGTTGTTAGGACGCCGGTGGCTGGAAGGTTGCAATTGTGCACAATAAAAACTAAAAGGCAGGCTTGATCCCCCTTCTGTCTTATATACAATTTTGGGCAATTTATAGGCATTTTGCCAAGGCACCCCTGAAGAAACCTCAAGGCACCCTGGTTAAAAAAGCAGGTATAGCTTGTTATACTGTGTTATGCTTGTTATACGGTGATATACACTGTGGAACCTAAGGGGTTAATCCTTTGCATTTTGTAAAAAGACTGTTTGATCTTTTCTTCTCTGATCCTCCTTTTCTTCCACTGTCCCCAATCCATCTCCTGATAGCACAGAGCCCTAAAAGGCACTCTGCACATGCTCAGTTTGGTGTGCATTGGCACAGGGCCAATCAGCACCAGCCGACAGAGGGTCTGTGGTCATGCATGGGGGAGTCAGAGAAGAATGAAAACTCCTCCTACAAGCTTTAAACAATGCTGAACCTGACACTGATAGAAGTCACAAGACTGCTATATACTTCTGATGAGAAAAGGTATTTAGCAGTTTACATTTACTAAAATAATTACATTTCCATGTTCTGTGCACTGTAGGAGACCAGATATAGTGAATGCAGGCTCCTGGGCTTAGTAACACTTTAACTCTATGATGCTGCACTACCACCTAGCACCCGTGTGCATCGCAGGTAGTTGCAGTATGGTACTATTAAACTTAATGGGTGAGTTTGACAGGCGGTACCATCTGTAAAACTCTGCACCCCGAGTTAAAAATGCAGCGCCTGCAAAGCAGAGCATCCCAGCTGTGGAGGGCTGACCTCCAATATGGGAGATGTCTCCATACACAAGGTGGTGAGCTACTCCTCCAGTGTTATCCCCCACTCCCTCCCTTAATCCCTGCAAGTCTCAAGGGGTACCCAGATCTCACTTATGTTGCACCCAGATCCATGTTTTAGCTTACATCGAATTAAGGAGCCCGGACCCCCAGCAGAGTATTCCAAGGACTTGCTGTTAAGCATACTACAATAACACAATTAACTTCTGCCTAGGGATGGTAACCAAGAAGTCTCCTCTTTTTACCCACCTGTCCATTTGACACACAGCCCTCTTATCCTTCCACTGAATATCCAGTGAGACGTTTGGTTTATTATCATCTCACGGATGAATTTGATTTCTTATTATATTCAAGAAATTATGTTCATTTGAATTTAGGTACTTTCTAATCTGGTCTAGTGGTCTGATATAAGTGACTGGGTATATGTATTATTGATTGCATGCGCAGCTGCTTACCCCCTCTTTGGCAACATTGTCATTTTAACCTTGGTGAGGTGAAGGCGTTTGTACTTTTGCTTATAAATATTGATTTGGTATTTTTCTATAACCTTAGTGTCCCACTATGTAACTTCCTTGGTGGACACACTGCTCCTCCTTAATTGATGCTTGTTTTTGTCACATGGATTGCACCACAACTTGGACCCAGTGGTTGGTCGTTTGGAGCTGCGGCTGATTCAAATTACTGTTTGTCGGCCCATTCCCTACCTGTGGTTGATTCCAGTAAGGCCCCTTTCACACGGGCTTTCCGATCCAGTCTGCTTGTCAGTTTTTCAGGCAGACCTGATCGTGTCCCCTGCTCCATGCACCCCTATGGAGCAGCGGACACCCGCTGCTATCCAATCCGATCCTGTCTGTGAAATCTGGACGGATGAAAACCCTATTTTCCATCCGTTTGGAGGATCGGAGGAAAACGTCAGGCGTTCCATTTTCATCCGATCTCCCATAGAGGAGAGCGGGGCTCTGACAGCTCCGTCTCTGCAAAGTAAGTGAAAACAGCGCTGTCATCCGCCTGCTCAGTGGGGATTGGCAGATCGATCCCCGCTGAGCAAAACGGAGTTTGTCGGGCGCGCCGCTTGTTAGGCTGGCCAAACATGTTCAATTGTCTTGTACAATTTTCTGTTAGATTTACCAAAAAACATTTAATATGAGGTCAAAGCTAAACAACACTTTCAAATGTATCCAAGTAGGGAGGCCCTTGCACTACATAGTTGAAGGTAAATCCAAAGGAAATTGTACAGAAAATTGTATAATGTATGGCCAGCCGTAGCTATTTTTATCAATGGCTGTTCCAAAAACATTGGCTAAGCAGCCCCTAGAGATGTTACTAAATATGTCATAAATAATATAGAACTCTAAATGATACGTTTAATGGGGTTGTTCTCAAAAAGAAATGTGGAAGCCGCTTTGTAGATTTTTTTTTTTTTTCATTTAGAAAAATAAAAATCTAAGGTTGCCAAAAATTGAAAAGTCGGTTGTCATTTATTTATTTCTTTTTTACTCCTTCCATGCCAACGTACTATCAATTTCAAATAAAACCTTGGAGTGATTCCTTTAATATGTGTTTATTCCCAAAAATGGCACCTGATTTGGAGCAATGTGCCAAACTTACAGCAGTTTTAAATTCTGATCCAGCTGAACAATAAAAAGTCCTGAAAGGCCAAGCAAGTTTTGGAAAAAATCACATTAAATGCCTTTCTCTGTCATATAAATGTCAGAAGAATATCCTTTGAAGTAGCATGAATTATATTCTTACAAATGGATTTAGACAGCTGCAGTGCTTATTTCCTTCATGATGGAGAGTAAAACTAATCCTAAAGTGGTTGCAAAGGCTGAAGATTTTTTACTTTCATGTATCCTATGCATGAAGCAAAAAGCCTTCTGCGTGCTGATCCCCCTACAGCCTCCCTAATACTTACTTAAGCCCCCTCTCAATCCAGCGATGTGCACGAGAGCCTTGGCTGGGGCTCCCTCTCCTTATTGGCTAAGGCAACAGCAGGAGCCATTGACTCCCACTGCTGTCAATTACAGCCAGTGAGCAAATGAAGAGAGAGCAGGGGATGGGGCCGAGCTGCGGCTCTGTGTCCTAAAGCGGAGCTCCAACCAAAAGTGGAACATCCGCTCATTTGCTTCCTCCGGTGCCACATTTGGCACCTTTCAGGGGGGGGGGGGACAGTTACCTGTTTTTGACAGGTAACCTTCCCCACTTCCAGGAGACATCGCCGCAGCGCCGTCCTTTGGAAGTTCCGTCCCCTTTCTCCTTTCCCCGCCGCCGAAGCAATCAGAATGTGCAGCGCACTTCACGCATGCGCAGTAGGGAGCCGGCTAAAAAGACTTCAATTGCCGGTTTCCCATACAGTGAATGGCGGCAGCCGCACCCGGCAGCCAATCCAAAAATTGGCTGGGGTGCCGACATTGTGGGCTCCCTGGACAGGTAAGTGTCTATATATTAAAAGTCAGAAGCTACAGTATTTGTAGCTGCTGACTTGTAATTTTTTTTTTTCCACAGCTGGAACACCGCTTTAAGGATGCATAGAGCAGGGCTCAGGAGCGAGCATGCATCAGTGCCCCCATAGCAAGCAGCTTGCTATTGGGGCCATTGATCATGGGGGGGGGGGTCAGAAGTACCAGATCCGAAAAGAAGAGGATCAGGCTGCTTTCTGCAAAACCATTGCACAGAGCAGGTAAGTAATAACATGTTTGTTTGCTTGTTTTTTTTTAAGCTGAACCTTTAATACCGCTTTAATGCCTGAACGCAGTTTTGCAACTTTGGCATGTGTTAGTTAGGCTGCATTCACATGTCAGCGTATGAGAGATTTATTCGGAGATTTATTGCAAATCGCGGGACGCCTAGCATTGCCCGTTGATTTGCAATAGCCCCCCAAACGCCGAGCGATGTTGCCGCGATTTACGCCCGCCGAATCGCGGCAACATCGCGCAAACAAAATTGCGGGACGCATTACGCTCCAAAGAAGCTCTTGTACTTTTTTGGAGCGTATTGCGTCCCGCGATTATACGCTGACATATGAATGCAGCCTAAAACTGTACATATCATCCTAACTGCTTAGTGTATCCACGTGAATTATACTTTGTTTTCTTTCAGGACAAATTGGGCTTGTATTTGGTGATAATCAGTAATGGATATCTCCAGATTTTTTTTTTTTATTATCAAAGGAAAACTGGCACAAAATGATAAAAAAATATTTATAATTTGTTAAAAATATAGCTGCAGCTGCAGGCATCATTCAGATATCGTTTTTTACTGCTGGCGATTCCCTCTAATGTAAAAAAAAAAAATCATAGCGGCTATTGAGCCACTTGATTGTTTTTACAGGCGCCCCCTGCCGCTGCCCTCTGATGCTTATAAGGGTTCACCCGTGCGATCGGCAAGCCAGAGAATGAATCAGCTAGTGGCGGCCGTTTACTATAGAGCTGACCGAGGACCAGATGGTCCCCAGCCATTTCTGTGACCTTCGGAGGCAACACCATGACGTCACTTCCGGCGCCGGGAGATGTAAATACTGCTGTTTTTTTTAGCTGGAAAGCCGGAGATCGCTTTTTTTTTTTTATGTCAGCTTTCCAGCCTAGAGGAGAGATCTGGGGACTTATAGACTCCAGATCTCCCTGCAAAGAGGACTTGTCATCCATTCCTATTACATTCCTTGTGATAGGAATAAAAGTGATAGAAAAAAAAAAACAAGTTAAAGTGTAAAAAAAATAAACAATATAAAAAAAAATGTAACCCCCCCCCCCCCATCCCTACACATGTGAGGTATCACCACAAATGTTAGAGTGAGAACAATAATTCCATCACAAGCCCTCCTCTGTAACTCTAAATTGGTAAAATGTAACCTGTAAAAATTTCTATGGAGATTTTTAAGTACCGAAGTTGGAGCCATTCCACGAGCGTGTGCAATTTTAAAGCCTGACATGTTAGGTATCTATTTACTTGGCATAACATCATCTTTCACATTATACAAAAAATTGGACTAACGTTAGTGTTTTTATAAATTTTTTTATTCATGAAAGTGTTTTTTTTTTCCCAAAAAAATCATGTTTGAAAAATTGCTGCGCAAATACTGTGTGGCATAAAAAAACTGCAAAAGACCGCCATTTTATACCCTAGGGTAGCTGCTTAAAAACATATAGAATGTTTGGGGGTTCTCAGTAATTTTCTAGCCAAAAAAATATGTTTTTGTTACATGTAGGATAGGAGTGCTAGAATTGGCTTGGGCTAGAAGTGGTTAACTTTGACCGTAACTCTGACCTAGATAAAACCCTGAACTTGCGATTTTATATTTATTTTTATTAAGTTTTTTTACAACACACTTTTATTTGATTACATTTTTCTTCTCTGGCAGGGAGAGAAAGATAGAATGGGGGGAATTCAATAAAACTGCTGCGCAACGTTTCTGGAGTTAATTCCCCTTTGTTAATGCATTAATTCATGAACCATTTGTGACACTTCTGGTTCTTCCAGCAACTCATGCACCAAATTCAAGTAGTTCTAAAATGCGCCACCTTTACATTGCGTCGCATTGAATGCGCCAAATGTAATAGTGGAGCTTATTAAGACCAACAATTTCTAGAGATTGGTAGCATGGGTATTTTTGGTATAGGTTCATGAATTTGGCGCATTCTTCACCACTTTTAGAATGCATAAGAGATACTTTAGCAAAATCTGTCTTCGTTAGTCTTAATGAATTCCAGGGAATTATGTTTTTCTCTATTCAAGAGGAGAAAAAAAACACAGGGGTGGGCTGTATAGTGACTGATCAGAGTGATAGCCAATCCGAGGCTATCACAGATGATCAGGAACCTGTCCTCCTAGTCCCCACTTATTAGTATGAGACCTGGTGCTATCAGCACAAACATGGCAGTGCATATACAGTGTGTGGCCCCCCTTAAGAAGACACACTTTGGTGAAGCTGCATATCTGCACGCTCATCATCAAGGGTTTAAACACATGTTGCACTAAGGAAGCCTATTTACTATTAATAAGGTACCAGTGTATTGCAATGAATTAAAAACTCACATGTCCATTTTTTGCAATGCAGTACAATGGTGCACTATGTTTTGGTTGACCCTCTATTGTACAGTGCCTTGGGGTGCCATTAACAATTAATCGTACTGAAAATCGAGCAGGTGCATTGCCATGCTTTGCAGATGTAAAGTGCCCTTGTAGGATTACATTGGTACATTAAAAGCCCTGACGTGGAAAAAAAAAACAAAGAGTCCAATAACCTGCTCACTTGGCTGCAGGGCCGGCCGTAGGTGTTCAGGCGCCCTGTGTGAGCTAATCCTGTGGCGCCCCCCCCCCCCACCGCGCGCGTGACTGCTCCCTCCCCCCGCACCTTTTCTTGCACTTTTTTGCACTTTATTTGACTTTTTTTATGATCACTAATAACTTAGCCCCCCTTACATTAGAGACACCTCACAGAGCCCCCCCTTACATCAAAGACCCCCTTACATTAGAGACCCCCCCCCAGAGCCTCCCCTTACATCAGAGAGCCCCCCTTACATCAGAGACCCCCCCACACAGAGCCCCCCTTACATCAGAGACCCCCACACAGAGCTCCCCTTACATCAGAGGCCCCCCCACACAGAGCCCCCCTTACATCAGAGACCCCCACACTGAACCTCCAGGCCGCAGTTGCCGCTTACCTCCCGCTGTGTGGCCTGATCATCTGCGAGCTGTGATGGCCGCACAGTGCCCCTGTTGCCAATGGCGCCCTGTGCGGCCGCACAGCTCGCACACCCCAAAGGCCAGCCCTGCTTGGCTGTAGCTTATGGACACAGAAAGTCTATCTAGAGCAGCAGTGATATGGGGATGCTGTGAATACAGGAAAAAATGTACAGGTCCCTCCGTAAGCTTAGTTTGAAGCTGTCTTGAAGCTTACAAAGGGCTAATGACCTTCCCTATGTGACAGTGTTAAGGCCCAATGTTTGGCCAGTATAGGTCAGCAGGAAGATCACACGTTCCTGGTACACATTGGTATCGAGTATTTCAATAGACTCCAGAAGGCAAAAAAGTTTTTGACTTTGGGTTTTAACCTCAGATATGTGACATTAAAATCACACTTATCTTAAATCATTGTAATTAAGAAACTTTTTATAATAATTTGGGGTGAATATAGGGGGTTGTGCTGATTATGAAAGGGGTTGTGTTATGAAAAATTACTGGAAACTATTTTTTTTTCTAATTTAATTTAAAATTATTGCATTATAAAACAGTTTTAAATATTATATTACGTTAAAGTACACTATATATAAGATGCGCAATTTGTTGGGACAAACTATAAAAGGTACAAAGTTCTTTGGAGAAGAGTTAGCATATCCTCAGGATTAAAAAATAAATTCCAGATGAAATGATTCCAGTAGTATTCAAAGCCCAAAATTGTTTTTGTTCATAGTTTTTGTTGTGGGGGAGGGTAAGCCCCTTTCAGGTTTTTCTTGCTTTCTGGGGAGATTTGTGTTGGTGACTACTGTCACTTGGGTATAAATTGATGGAAAATCCAAGGTTTTATGGAATTTTACCAGAATAGGAGTTGAGGGCTAATCTTCTATAGAGGATACTTGATCTGGGGACAACTGTATAAAAGGAATTATCCCTCATTTTGAAGATATTTCTCTTCACTTGTTGTGTCTTCAGAGCAGGAAATAAAGAGAAATTTCTGCAAGTCGATGCATTCAAAAAAACCTTGAGTTTTTGAACCGTTTAGAAAAAATTATTAAAAAAAACCCCAAAACTTTAGGATTTGTATATTCTTTAAAGGGAATCTGCCAGTTTAGACCCCTGTGCCCCTCTCCTCCACTTGCATCAATTTTGGGTCTAATTGTGTAAGCTCTTTATTAGGTAATGACACTCCCCCCTGCTCTCAGAAAACAGTGTTTGGCCCTGGTGATTGGTCAGTCAGGCCTAGGCATTGTATAGGTCACATACTAACCCATACCTTTGGGTACCAAGGGTTTATGAGGTCTTCTAGTGGCCCTGCAGCTTACACATGCATTTGCAAATACGTGTCAACTAAACCCCTGTTCTTTATTTATATCATGAGACAGGTCTACTTGGTTGGTGCCAGACTGGAGGGTGAGTGCATCAGACTGGGGGCTGGCTGGCTTCCATGTACCTCTTTTAATCCAATTCAACTTTAGTTTTTTTCTGATACAGGGATGGAGACGCTGGTCATTACCTGCTGGTGTCTCACCTAAAGTCCCACATAGCCTACATTGTTTATGAGTTCTCCTACAGACAAATGGAGTGGCGGGAGCACAACAAATTTGAGTAACAGTAGAAGGGTGGCCTGTTAACCACTTGCCGACCGCCGCACGACTATCTACGGCGGCGGTCAGCCCCTCACAGGCAAAGTGACGTAGGTCTACGTCGCTCGCCTGTGAGGGTTTAGGGAGCGAGCGCGCGCCGCCGGAGGCGCGCTCCCGCTCCCGCGTGGTCACGGACCCCCCCGCGCGTGTGACCGGCGGACCCGATCGCCGCCGGCCACTCTGCGATCGGCGGGGGAGAGGGAGAAAGTCAGGCAGCTTGTGTAAACAAGCTGCCTGTCATTCTCCTCTCTGTATGAGAGCTGATCACATGGATCTACTATGTAGATCCATTGATCACTCTGCATACAGTTGAAGCCACAGCCAATCACAGTTAGAATCACGCCCCTAGGGACACACACAGCCCCTCCCCCTCAAATAAAGTTAACCCCTTCACTACCAGTGTATTTTTACAGTAACAGTGCATATATATAGCACTGATTACTGTAGAAATGTCACTGGTAACCCCAAAAGTGTCAAAAATGTCAGTCAAGGGTCCGATCTTTCCGCCGCAATGTCGCAGTACCGCAAAAAAAATCGCAGATCGCCGCCATTACGCGTTAAAAAAAAAAACAACAAAAATGACAAAAATCTTTCCCTTTGTTAGTAAACGCAATAACTTTTGCGCAAACCAATCAAAATACGCTTTTTGCGATTTTTTTTACCAAACATAGGTAGCATAAAACAAATTGGCCGAAAATATTAAAAAATTTTGATTTTTACATTTTTTTTTGGGGGAATTTCATATAAAAAAAAGGGAAAAATATTGCTATTTTTGCAAAATTTACGCTCTTTTTTTGTTTATAGCGCGTGATCAAAAAATCGCACAGGTGATCAAATACCGCCAAAAGAAAGCTCTGTTTGTGGGAAAAAAAGGACGCCAAATTCGTTTAGGTACAGCGTCGCACGACCGCGCAATTGTCCGTTAAAGTCACGCAGTGCCGAATCGCAAAATACCCTCTGGTCGTTTAGCAGCCAAATCCTCCGGGGCTTAAGTGGTTAAGGGAACCTGTTACTTTTCCCTGAATTGACAAAGTAACAGTGTATCTTTAAGGAGCGTTACATACTCTTCAGATGGCTGCCTCTCATGTCTCAATGTGATTTTCCTGATTGTGACAACAATGGACCATGCCTGTGTAATATTCATCAGCGAAGCCACTTGTAGTGTCCATTGGTAGAGCATGAATGACAAAGTAGGAGAACAATTTTAGAAAAATATAATAAAAAATACTTGCTTCATATTAAAGCTTATGAGATTTTAAGGATTGGATTCACATCTACATTAATACCATCCTAGAATTGTGTATGGCCGGCTTATAGACAGATGCATAGAGAGCTTGTGTGTATTAGATTAGTCATAGACGATACCAGTAACAATGACTGGCACATCTAAGCTAAGTGAATCAAACAGGATTTGCGGTATTTTGTGTGAGAAGTTGTTTAGAAAAAAACACACTTTAAGGGTCTCAATGTCTTCCACATGATTGTAAGTCAAAAAACAATTCACAGCTTGTTGACTAGAAGCCTAAATTCCCATCCTAAGAAACCCACAAACAAAGCCAATGTTTGCAAAGTAGTTTTGACCTTAAGAGATACACAAAGGATTCTTTAAACTTGAGCCATTGAGATCAGCTCCTTCTGTTTGTATAGACATCATCTTGAATGATATGAAGTAAACAGGAGGACATTTAGAGAGCCCCAAATTCTCATGATAAGTGGCAGGTGAATTAACTTTTCAATAATGGAAACCTGCTGCCTTCTCTGGTTTCAGGAAGCGAGGTGAGCTGTTTGTGAGAGGCATTAAAGGCTATGTTGTTTTATTTGATCTATGTGAAAAGGTTCCTCCTAATGTCTATGGCAGAGTGCTGGACTGGGACTATAGAAAGTGTCCTTGTCATACAATGAATAGCAGCCCTCTGCTAGCTGTATGCTGGGAGCCACATGTGGCCCTGTAGTATCTGCTCAGTACCTCCATGAAGGTGCCTCTGAGTGTTCTGCACGTAACTGGGAGTGTCTGATTGCATATCTCAGATTGTCACCTCTAAGGAGTTTTTCTATTAGTACATTTTCTGTTTTGGTTCAGTCATTGTATTAGACAACTGCTAGGGATGAATGAAACTTTTCATGTTCCCCGAAATTCTAGTGAAAATCTAAATATTTGGGAAAGATTAAATTGGTAGAGAGGAGGGGCCGCGATATCATGATCATCCTCATCCAATCAGAGAATGCCAAATAAGTCAAAATTAGTTTATTGGTTTACTATTGAAAAAAAACAGCCAGTACATTTTGGGGACCAAAAGAAACTCATCAGGGCTTCAGTAACCTATAAGCATTAATAAGAAGCTTGAATGGACTCAGAAAGGGTTTTCCTATGTGAATCTACAATGTGTAGGGAAGCTAATTACTGGACTAGGAGATTTACTTGCCAGCAGCATCAGCGTGATTTCTACAAGACTGCAAACAGGCAACAGGAGATGGTCAAGCAGTCTATAATGCCTCGTACACACGCAACGATTATCGGCCGATCAATCGGCCGACTTTTGTCCAGTGTTGTTTTGTTGGTTGAAATGTGCTCTAGACTGCACACGAATATTCTCGGCCAACAAAAACCAACTTCAGAAGTGATGTCATGTGCTGGTTTACTTTCCGTGTGTTTTTTCTTCTCTGAGCATGCCCAGTCTTGCTCATCAGATTTTTGTCTGCCGAAATCTGTACTGACTGACGGAAAATCGGCCGTTGTGTTGACGGCCAACAAAAATTTTATAGCCTGCACACCAGATTTTATTCGGCCGAAAAGTCTGAGTTGGTTGTCGAAAGCATCATACTAACAAGCCGAAAATCGGCAGATAGGGCGTTGGCCGAAAATTCACGGCCAACTATCGATGTGTGTGTACGAGGCATAAGAGAATATCAGAGGCTGCAAACATGCGGCAAGAGAGGGTCAGAGACTAAAGGCTGGGCTGATACAATATGGGCCGAATATCGACCAGTTCAACAGAAACCGGCCAGCGTGTACAGCAACCTGTCCAACAGAATCTGGTCTAATGACCGGCTTCTGTCAAATGGGCATGCTGGAAAACCAGCATCCGATATGTCCTGGCAGCCAATGGCTGTGAGCAATGATCAGTGTGTTCTGGCAGGGGGCAGGGGGGGGGCAGTCCCACTGTCAGAACACAAAGACCCAGCGGGGAGATGGCCACACTAACATTGCATAGTTAGTACAGGGATCTCTGTTTTTTTTTGTTCAGCTTGCTGGGTTGAGTAAAGGAAAGCTTCTAGTATTAGCAGAAGATACAAGGGGTTATCTGAGACTTCAAACATGTTACAGGAGACAGTTAGAGACTATAGACTTCTATGACCAATAGATGATCTTAGACTCCAAACATGTTACAGGAGACAGTTAGAGACTTTGGACTTCTATGACCAAGAGATGATCTGAGACTCCAAACATGTTACAGGAGACAGTTAGAGACTATGAACTTCTATGACCAATAGATGATCTTAGACTCCAAACATGTTACAGGAGACAGTTAGAGACTATGAACTTCTATGACCAAGAGATGATCTGAGACTTCAAACATGTTACAGGAGACAGTTAGAGACTATGGACTTATATGACCAATAGATGATCTTAGACTCCAAACATGTTACAGGAGACAGTTAGAGACTTTAGACTTCTATGACCAAGAGATGATCTGAGACTCCAAACATGTTACATGAGACAGTTAGAGACTTTAGACTTCTATGACCAAGAGATGATCTGAGACTCCAAACATGTTACAGGAGACAGTTAGAGACTTTAGACTTCTATGACCAATAGATGATCTGAGACTCCAAACATGTTACATGAGACAGTTAGAGACTTTAGACTTCTATGACCAAGAGATGATCTGAGACTCCAAACATGTTACAGGAGACAGTTAGAGACTTTGGACTTATATGACCAATAGATGATCTGAGACTCCAAACATGTTACAGGAGACAGTTAGAGACTTTAGACTTCTATGACCAAGAGATGATCTGAGACTCCAAACATGTTACAGGAGACAGTTAGAGACTTTGGACTTATATGACCAATAGATGATCTGAGACTCCAAACATGTTACAGGAGACAGTTAGAGACTATGGACTTATATGACCAAGAGATGATCTCAGACTCCAAACATGTTACAGGAGACAGTTAGAGACTATAGACTTCTATGACCAAGAGATGATCTGAGACTCCAAACATTCTGCAAGAGATGGCCAGAGACTTCAAACATGCTACAAGAGATAGTCTGCATACATTGTACAGGAGATGGTCAGAGTCTCCAGACATGATTAAAGAGTTTTTGGAGACTGGGGGCATTCTTCTGAAAATTCAGGAATTTTCCCCAGAGGTGAGGTGAAGCTCCACTGGCTTACATCATCCAATCATGTGCAAGGAAAAATGCATTCCATTTTTAATCTCCCTACACATGGTATTCTTTGCAAAGTGAGGTTTCAACACATTCACTACACTCTGGCATAGGTGTGCACAGCCTATTGCATTAGAATGTGCACCTCAAAGCTCAAACATAATACACTGAATGAATAGGAAGTGCTCTGTGGTGAGCAGCTTCCTGTTCATACACAAACTGAAGCATAGTAAACACAGTTTACTATGCTTCAGTTATGAATGGACACAGTGAGCGAGTGTGTTCATTTGGAAAAGTAAGGTGCTGGTAAATTATATTTTTACTAGCCCCTTCCCTCACTCTGCATTCTGAAAAATCCCCCACAGCAGCTGGGGGTAGAAGAGTGAAGCCAGCAGCACTGTGGGGTGAGGGGGCCAACATGGGGGAAGCCCAGGCAGTAGGGGTAATCGGCACTGCACATAGTTATTAGGGTGTGCCCAGGCACACCTGGCACACCCCCTGCACACGCTTATGAACTCTGGGGAAAATTATCTTGCAAAGTGGACAGCCTATTTGCCTTTAGTAAATGAACCTCATAGTCTTGCATTGTGAGAAGGAGCAGTACAGCCCAATTATGATGTAGCACTTCAATACAAGAAGCAGAGCCTGCCTATGTAAAATACAAATATGTCTGCCCCGTATACAGCTACACATACTACAGAGAAACAAGGTGTTTAGCACGTCCACACATATCAGTAAGATATTTTACATCAAGCTGATCTCTTTTACGCAATTATATAAGAAGTACTATAAATTCTCTTTAATACGATTTATTTTCTCCACTCCGCTTCGCTTCTCCTCCTACTGAACTATAATATGAATGAATTACCCAAAATTGCTTCGCCGTGACTCTGCCAAGCCAAACGTTCACTGATATTTCTAGAGTGTTTTTAGGAAATTATTTTTAGATCAAGCGTGTTATTCCTAATTTCGCGGTAAGGACTGATCATAACTTTGAGTTCTCAGTGACCTGCATGACACTGGATTTCATGGCTGACATAAAAATCTACTCTACATCTCTTTCCCATAATTAAGTATGTAGCCAACCTATTCTCTATTTAACATAATCATTCTATTACATTAGTGCCACCAAGCAAGCAAATGCACTTTCTTCTCTCTCTAAGCATCAAACAAATAGAACACAATTAGGCCTCTTGCACACCATACTCCTGTTTGGGCATTTACTTTTTCAGACATTTTTTTGTATGAATTTGCACATATTTACGCACATTTTCGCATATATGCACGAAAACGTATTCTCGCGGTCTTGGTCTGCACAATATGTAAATGGACATTTGCGCACATTTAAATTGCTCACCAAAAAAGCAGATCTTTTAATTTTTCTTTTTACGAAAGAATGCATGGCACGTGTTTACGCACCTGTGTGCATAGGCACATTACAATTAATGGGCTGTATTTTAGCTCAGTTAAAAAAAAAAAAAAGCTGTACTGCGCTTTTTCAAGCTGCTGTGTGCAAGAGGCCTTAATACTGTACATACATTACAGAAAAAGATTTTCTTAACCACCTCTGGACTGTAAGGATTTACCCCCTTAATGACCAGACCATTTTTTGCGATACGGCACTGCATTACTTTAACTGACAATTGCGTGGTCGTGCGATGCTTTACCCAAATAAAATTGATGCCCTTTATTTCCCACAACTTGAACTTTCTTTTGGTCACATTTGATCACCTGTTTGATTTTTATTTTTTGCACTATAAACAAAGAAAGAGCAACAATTCTGAAAAAAAAAACTATATTCTTTTTACTTTCTGCTATATAACATTCTCAATCAAAAACATTTTCATAATTTTAGGCCAATTTGTATTCTGCTACATATTTTTGGTAAAAAAAAAATCCCAATAAGTGTATATTGATTGGTTTGGGCAAAAGTTATCGCATCTACAAACTAGGGGAAAGATTTATGTCATTTTTCTTTATTGATTTTTAGCGGAACTGCGACATTGCGGAGGACAGATCGGACACCTAACCGACATTTTTGACACTTTTGGGGGGACAAGTGACATTACTACAGTAATCAGTGCTAAAAATATGCACTGTTACTGTACTAATGACACTGGCAGGGAAGGGGTTAACGCCAGGGGCGATCTAACGGGTTAAATGTGTCTCTAGGGGGGTGCTTTCTAACTGTGTGGGGGATGGGCTTGCTGAGTGAACACAGAGACCTGTGTTCCTAAATAACAGGAACACAGGATCCCTGTGTTCATAACTGACAGAACAGCGGTCTGCCTCCACGGGGAACAATCATGGGTGCCCGGCGGCAGTCGCGGCCGCCGGACTCGCTGAGTACAGGTACGTCGTTTCGCAGGACAGAGCCGACCTGCCGCAGTAAAACTACAGCAGCTGGTCGGCAAGCGGTTAATCAACATCGTAAAATTAAGAAATTATACTGACCTGTGAACAATTTTGAAACAAGATAATCTGTGGTCAGAGCACAAAGCAGAATACATGTTAAAAGAAAACAAAAACAGTTCCTTCCATGCTATCAGTAAATATATTTAAGGCAGAACTTCACTCTCTCAATCAGCATTAAAGCTATAGGCAAAACTTTGTTTTTTCATTTTGGCGAGAGCAAGGGAGGGCTATAACCTCTGTAAGATTTTTTTTTCACCATCTGTGTCCCTTTGCGGAGATTTCTCTTCACTTCCTGTCCCATAGCCAAACAGGAAGTGGGAGGAAATCTCTGCAAATGAAGGGAATTCTTTAGGGACCTCCAGGCCACCAGAACTTGGGTCCCCACTGGAACTTTTACGTTTCTAGGGACAACCCAAAATTTAGGATTTTCTTTTACTTTCACTTTCAATGATAATGGTAAACAGGACAAATAGAAGGGGGGGATCTCTTACAGGGGCACAGGCAGCAATTAAAACTGACAACAGTTCTATTCCCTCTGCACTTGATCCAAAACTAAAAAAAAACATTTTTCCTTTAGTTATACTTGAACTTTTTTAATCCTTATACCGCTACCATTAGTGAATACATAGGGAAGTATATCATATTTACTTGTTTTAAATACAGTATTTGTTTTACATTTCTTTAGTTACTGGTTTTCAGGACGAGGCAAATTATTTGTCTTTGGGAGGGAAGGAGGAGTTTCCCAGCTAAGCAAACCCTCCTGCCTGCATGTCTGAGCTGAGGGCAGATGGATTCCAGGAAGTAAATGATACAGGAATCATCTGGCCTTACTCAAAAAATGGTAGGGGGGGGTTAAAGTGATTTCTCAGCAAAACAAATCATTGGTACATGGATGATTGACTTTGTTTTGAATATTAAAAATGAATTGCATAGAGTTTTTGGTTTGTGGTGCTCAGATACAGTGTAGTCCCACTTTAAAGAAAATCAAACGGGTGCACCATTTATATCATTAATAGACAGGGCTTTTTTTCTCAGAAAATAGGTACAGGAACTCAACCACAACCGCCCAGTCAAAGCTTAATTGAACAAGCTGAAAGAGGTTGTAAACGCAGAAGGTTTTTTACTTTGATGCATTCTATGCATGAAGGTAAAAAACCTTCAGCGGCCCCCCTAGCCCCCCCCCCCCCAATCCTTACCTGAGTTCCCTCTGATACAGCGATGTTGACATCCGGGGACTCTCCCTCCTCATTGGCTGAGACAGCAACGGGAGCCCATTGGCTCCCACTGCTGTCAATCACAGCCAGTGAGCCAATGAGGAGAGAGCGGGAGGACAGCCGCCGTTCTATGGATGCATAGAGCAGTGGCTCAGGAGTGAGCACGCAGTGTCAGATCCTAAGGCAAGGAGACGAGTGACATCATCAAATCTCACTCTGACTCTACTGAAACCTACAGTTAGAGGCAGCAGTTCCTTACATCTCATGCTACACATACTATATACAACTATGAGGCTGGAAGCACAGAAGTGCCTAGGCACCCTCACATAGCAGGAGGTGCACTTTCAGGAGGAACTACCAAATTGTTTATTGCTACAGGGTACAGCTTAGGCACAAAGATTTCTTATAGTATAGCAAAATTTCACTTTTTAAGTTCAGGTCCATTACAATATTGAAATATTTACTTGAAAGTGTACCTGTGATTTGTTGATTTCAGTTTATTGCAGCCCCCCCAGCAACACATACTTACCTTCCTTCTGCTTCTTTCCAATATACTAATAGTCGCCCAAGTTGCAGTTTACATAGGACAATGACTGATTGGCCCATTGCTGTCACATACTGTGACAGGGGTATTCCCTTTGACTCCCCGCACTGAACAAAGCAGCTGAAGAGGAAAGGAATGGTAAGTTTATGCTGGGGGTATATTGGGGGGGGGGGGGGGGGATAAGGTGAAACTTTTGCATTGCACTGTTTGTGCACACCACATGCTTACTTTTAAGTGATTGTAAAGTCTCTCTTCTTTTTTTTTTAAATACCATACCTGTTATACTTCCCTGCTCTGTGCAGTTGGTTTTGCACAGAGTGGCCCGGATCCTCCTCTTCTCTGGTCCCTCTTCTGTGCTCCTGACCCCTCCCTCCTGTTGAGTGCTGCTTGCTGTGGGTGCACCCGAGCCGAGTCACTGCTCCCTGTGTCCATTCAGATATGGAGCCACGAGTTGCCCCTGCCCCCTCTCTCCTGATTGACTGACAAACTTTGATTGACAGCAGCGGGAGACAATCACGCCGTACTACTGTCTCAGCCAATAAGGAGAGGAGTCCCGAGCAGCTGAGAAATTCCTGCAACATCGCTGGATAGAGATGGGCTCAGGTAAGTATTAGGGGGGCTGAGAGGGGCTGCTGCACACACAAGGTTTTTTTTTATCTTAATTCATAGAATGCATTCAAATAAAAAAAAAAAAACTTTCGCCTTTACAAACCCTTTAAAGTAACTTATGATCTAGTTTTCAGATTTATATTTGTGTGTGCCATAGTTCCATCATGTTATAAATATACACATTCACTGATTCTCCATACAGTCTTTATTTCACTACAGTTAGTCCACCTCCGTGTCCAAAAGCCACAACGCAGCCTAGTAAGAATTTGTTTTATTCAGTCAGGCCTGACTGGTGCGTTTGCATTTACAGAGGGACTGTAAGGTACAACCATTGTGCTGAACTACTAAGCAGGAAAGACAACTTGCACTAGCAAATAAGGCTTCCCTTGTGTACAAAAAAAATGAAAGACTACATCATCTGAAATGGGAAATATAGGCAAAAACTTTTTTTTTTTTCTTTTTGAATAGAGTTAGCCCCCGTTCACATTAGGTCGCTCCGACTTCGGGGGCGACCTGTGAAGTCACGTGCAGCGCGACTTCGGCACGACTTGCACGGACTTCACATAATGGAAGTCAATGCAAGTCGCCTCCAGGTAGCCCCGAAGTAGTAGAGGACCCTTTTTCTAAGTCGGAGCGACTTGTGTCGCTCCTATTAGAACGGGTCCTGTACTACACAGTGGGAGCGACGGTGCACGACTTGTCAGGCTGACTAAGTCGCCTGACAAGTCTTGCCAGTGTAAATGGACTCTAAGGGAGACTTACAACCCCTATAAGGTTTATTTTTGCCATCTATGTCCCATTGGGGAGATTTATCTTCACATCCTGTCCCAAAACAGGAAGTGGGAGGGTATCCCTGCAAATCAAGGGAATGTTTTGGGGACCAGAACTAGACTTCCCATCTATTACATTTTTAGGGAAAACCCAAAATGTGGGATTTTTTTTTACTTTCACTTTGAATGATAATGGTAAACAGGACAAATAGAGAGGTTGAAGCTCACAGGGACACAGACAGCAAAACTGACAGGTGTTCTAATCCATCTCCCCTCTATCAAAAACTAAAAAAAGTTTTGCCTCTAGGTATACTTTAATTTTACCCAGGTGGCATGATCAACCTCTAAAACATTTGTTTTATGTCCTGAATATTTTTATATCTATACTGCTATTAGTAGGAATTTTTATATTTTGTTCAGAGAATAATGATAAATGATACACTGCCTGGCCAAAGAAAAAAGGTCAAAAAAGGTCTCACATTCGATTATTTAGTTGACTTTGATTACGGCTCGCTGTGGCATTGTTTCGATAAGCTTCTGCAATGTCACAAGATTTATTTCCTTCCAGTGTTGCATTCATTTTTCACCAAGATCTTGTATTGATGATGGGAGAGTCGGACCACTGAGCAAATCCTTCTCCAGCACATCCCAAAGATTCTCAAGGGGGTTAAGTTCTGGACTCTGTGGTGGCCAATCCATGTGTGACAATGATGTCTCATGCTCCCTGAGCCACTCTTTCACAATTTGAGCCCAATAAGTCCTGGCATTGTCATCTTGGAATATGCCCTTGCCATCAGGGAAGAAAGAAATCCATTGATGGACTAACCTGGTCATTCAGTATATTCAGGTAGTCAGCTGACCTCATTCTTTGGGCACATGGATTGGATAGTTACTGCATGCTTAGTTAATTCAAGGTGGCGACTTTTTCTTTTGGCCAGGCAGTGTATATACTGTTCATACATCTATATATACTATGCAATTGTAGACGTTATATTGATCGGTATCTGTTATTTGGTAGCTGAACATTCTTTTCCGAGAACAATGAAGAATGTGGCAGAATGTGAAACATCCTCATTTCTCAGCTGTGTTTGTATGGAAGCTGTAGCAAGGCAGAGAATTAAAGAATACAAAAGAGAAGGCAAGGCCAAGATATTGATCTTGATTCCTGGGATCTGATAACATCTCACTAATCCACACATTATTTGGAGCGTATTTGACTGGCGCACATCCACTTCTCTTACATGTCAGTGCTGGTAGATAGAAGAGTCTATTAGCTAATAGAAGAACGCCTTTCATTGCTCTGATCACTTCTAGTTTTACAGTTTAGCTGCCAACATTTCTCCCTATCACTATGATTTATTTGCTTTTGTCATGAATAAGATTCATGTATTCATGTTTATAGCTAGATCTTACTGTTGATTTAAACATGTTTAAAAGTCTAAACATTAATTGCAAGTTTTTTTTTATATAAACATTCATTGATACATACAGTATACAGTATAAACATTTCAACAACATGGGATTAAAGAGGAACTTGGGTTCCTGCAATGCTGGCTCCGTCCCTGTCTTGTGCGCACACACAGATGTACCCAGGGGCTCTGGCTGACCTTCGGGTCCCAGCACATCTGTACACGTATGGAATCCAGGGGCACACATGCGCCATCAGAGGCACACATGCACCATCAGAGGCACTAAGAGTGTAAGGTCATTCCTGCCTAGGCACAAAAAAAAACAAAAACACTTAAAAAAATGGAATTGTGGGAGAGGGAGAGAGGACAAGCCAAGTGCAAATACTTGTTTTAAGAAGATGAGAAGGCTACACAGTTACATAGTTAGTGATACATAGTTAGTGAGGTTGAAAAAAGACATCAGTCCATCCAGTTCAACCTATGATGTGTGTGTGTGTTTGCTGTTAACTGTACATTGTATACCCCTGTATGTTGTGGTCTTTAAGGTACCCATCTAATAGTTTTTTGAAACTATCAATGCTCCCTGCTGATACGACTGCTTGTGGAAGAGAATTCCACATCCTTACTGCTCTTACAGTGAAGAACCCCCTGCATATTTTAAGGTTAAACCGTCTTTCCTCTAGTTTTAGTGAGTGGCCACGTATAGGCGCCTTGTGGATGTCTACAGGCTTGGAGGCAATCAACAAGTCTATTTATGACTATATGGTGGAATCTGGTTTTGTTAAAGGAGCGGATGCCTCAGTCTCGCAGTCTTTCTCCAGGCACTGCACACTTAGTTTAAAAAATTGTCTGTACAGGGTGTCGACAGAAAGGAATCTCCACTCCGGGTTAGCAGAGAAACTTCATACTAGTCGCCATCTTGGGTTTTCTGTGTTCAGTCAAACCACGCATCTCCGGAACCCCTGTAGGCGAGCCTGCAATTTCCTCATCTGCTGCAGCTGAAAGATGGTGACTCGTATGAAGTTTTTCTGCTAATCAGTCAACTTGAAAGTGACACCTGGAGTGGAGATTCCTTTCTGCTGACACCCTGTACAGACACCGGACTGAGGTTAATACCCCTAATTCACTGTAACTTCTTTAAACTAAGTGTGCAGTGCCTGGAGAAAGACTGCAAGACTGAGGCATCTGTTCCTTTAACAAAACCAGATTCCACCATATAGTCATAAATAGGTTTGTTGATTGCCTCCAAGCCTGTAGACATCCACAAGGTGCCTTCTCCTCGTCTTATCCTGTCAATTGGAGTTGCTTCTACTCTTCAGAAGAGCTGCCTCGGTGTCAGTTTAGCACCCCCTATACTCCTCGGATGACACTACCTTTCTATCATTGAGGATTGATCTAAACAGAAGCGCCCGATGTTCCATGTCCCAAATGCTTGTTTTAATGTATGTGGGTCCACTTTTGTTACCAGGTCGCCATGTTTAGCCATTGTAAAAAACTGGCACTTTTTTTTTACATTTTTGTTATTTTTTTTTTTTTTTTACATTTTTGCTTTCCACATGTTTCGTCACTACACTTAAAACATATATATGTTTTTTTCATTTACGGATGTTAGGGTGAGGGTAGGCCTAAAATCCAGGGGGAGGAAGTGTGGTCATTAGTTTCCTTCCTCCCTCTTCATCCAGGCTGATCACAGGAAGAGGGTTGGGTCTGCCGTACCTTTTGGCTAGTCTTGAGCTCCGTGGGGGAGGCAAGGAAGGGTCCATATGACATACTCGCGTGCATTTTTTTGTGTGTGTTCATGTGCACATTTTGGTTCGTTTTCATGCATTGTTACTTAACACTGCACCTCGGCCTCTAAAAAAAAAAAGAGGAACTGGAGTCTTGTGGTCATGTGACCATATGTCACAGTAGGAATAAAAAGGCAATTAGTTGTGATTTTTATGCTAAAATGTATGAAGGACAATGGGAAGGCAGAATTTAACAGACGGTTAAGGTGGTATACCCTAAACTTCCACTTCAAGCACTAAAGTACATTTGGTGAACAAAAGAACATTTGCAGATTTGCCAGCATTTGACCAAACCATTGTTAATCAGCAGGATAATGTAAAGTCTGGCCTACCTAGATTTAGATTATGAAACCACAGGATGCTTTGCAGCCCTACCCCAACTGTCATAGACCTACTTTCACCATTTTTTGAGTAATGATAGCTAGAAGCAAAGTTCTATTTTTTTTTTCAATGCAGTTACCAATAGCAACCCATCAGAATTAAATCTCTTTATTCTTTTTCTGCTTGGTTACTTGCATACCAGAGCCAACGAAAGAAGACACATTGCAAACAAGGGTATAAATATAGGGGCTAAATTGCTCAAGATGTAAACGTTGTTTGCTATAAAAGTAAATGTTCCCTTTCCAACTATAGTAAATTAAATGAACCCGTGTTCTTTGTGAATACCTAATCATGTGCAAGGAATTTTTTTTTTCTAGAAATTACAAGCACATGATTGCTTGATTACAGCGAACACAGCTTTATCTTATTTAAAAAGCTCAGTGAATGATTTCTTTGCAAAGTGAACAGTCTCCAGGGGAGGACTGGGCCAGGGGGCAGGGGGGCAATTGCCCCCCAGGCTGCTCTGATGCCCCATAAAAAGGCTGCACTGCTTCTGCCACAGACATGCCTAAAGGATTCCTGGTGAAGAAAAGTAAAAAGCCCCCACCACTGACATACTGAGTGCGGGATAAAGACAAGGACAGAGCGCAGCCCTCCCCCCAGCATGGATGGTGTAAGCTGTGTCTGAGCAGAGGCCGGTGTCATGCCCCACTGGAGACTCTCCTCCTCCTGCCAGCCCCGACCAAGCTGTCCAAACTCCCCCCAACCGCCCCTGCTGGCCAGGTCGGGAAACCCGATTTTGCCGGTGAGTAGAGAGTACCTGGAGTGGAGTGGAGCTTCAGCCTGGAATGGGGGTCAGGGGGAGACCGGAAAGAGAGAGAGTGGGAGGGGGGCTGAGTCGCTGCACCATGGGCCTATAGTTTGTACTTGCCCCCTGGGCTGAAAGTTGCCAGTCAGCCCCTGACAGTCTCTATTCCTTTAGTAAATCAACCTCACAAATTTCAAGTAGCTAGTGTTCCTGGCAGATCCTAAACCCAGGATCCCGATGTTGCAAGTTTACTACCCACTAAGTCACAGTATTCCATCAACATGACAGTAGCATGATCTATATGTCATCCATCAACCTCCTAATCACAGCATTAAACTTGCCTAAAACTTCTTTGTGATGTGAAGCTGAAAACATTTTATAAACGCGATCTAAAGACGGATAATTCTACTATTAAATGTTCACAATTGTTTCTCTCCATGACAGATGTAGACACATGTCCACTGCCTCCAAAGATGTAATAAGGCTTTGATTCCCCACACAGATACTTGGCCTGCAAATAAAGATCTTGTCTTGTATTTAAATAGCATTACAATTTCAAGCAACATAATTGCTGCATCAGTCTAATGGGATCTTACAAGAACAGCATCTGTTCTGCAATTACTTTACGTGGAATTTATTTTATTTAATGCTGGATTTTCCCAGCTCATCGAAATTGCTGTTCATTAAGTCTGGTCTTTATCACATCTGAGTTCTGGAAATGCCTGGAGATGACTAACTTGTTCATGCTGCCAAAATGATGGAAATCAAATACATAAGAATTATAAAAGTATTAATGTCAGATTATGTTCTGTTGATCATGTCATTTCTGTAGAGACATACTGCTAGGCATTGGTCATATCAAGCAGTGTCATGGCATATTTACATTCGCTTCAATCAGTGCTGTATTTTAGCCTAGGCCAACAAGGCCCAGGCCTAGGGCGGCACTTTGCAGGGGGGCAGCAAAAAAGCCTCCCCTCCACCTGAGACTCTATTGGCCACTGGTTACTAGAGCTGCCTCTCTCTTACCCCCTTTCTCTCACCCCCCCCTCTCTCTCTCTCTCACACTCATCCCCTCTCTCTCTCTCTCTCTCCCATCCCCCTCTCTCACCCCCCTCTCTCTCTCTCTCATTCCCCTCTCTCATCCCTCTCTCTCTTGCTCTCTCTTTCATCCCCCCTCTCTCTCATTCCCCCCTCTCTCTCATTCCCCCCTCTCTCTCTCATCCCCTTCCTCTCTCTCTCTCTCTCATCCCCTTCCTCTCTCTCTCTCTCAATCCCATCTCTCTCTCTCACATTCTCTCTCGCTCTCTCTCACATCCCCCTCTCTCTCTCATCCCCTTCCTCTCTCTCTCTCTCTCTCTCTCATTCTCTCTCTCTCTCACACATCCCCCACTCTCTCTCTCTCTCGTCCCCCTCTCTCTCTCTCTCACCCCCATCTCTCTCTCTCTCGCTTTGATCCCCCCCTCACCCCCTCTCTCTCTCATTCTCTCTCTCTCTCACATCCCCCACTCTCTCTCATCCCCTTCCTCTCTCTCTCTCTCTCACCCCCTCTCTCTCTCTCATTCTCTCTCTCTCTCTCCCCCTCTCTCTCTCTCATTCTCTCTCTCTCTCTCTCTCTCACACATCCCCACCCTCTCTCCCTCCCTCCCTCCCTCACCCCCTCTCTCTCTCTCTCACCCCCCTCTCTCTCTCTCATTCTCTCTCTCTCTCTCATTCTCTCTCTCTCTCTCTCTCACACACATCCCCACCCTCTCTCCCTCCCTCCCTCACCCCCTCCCTCTCTCTCTCTCTCTCAGCCCCCTCTCGTGAGATCTCGGGTTCATGCTGGGACTCATAGTCTTTCAAATTTGGAGGGAGTCACATCCGTTAAAAAAGGAGTGGGGCATATTTACATAGGAGGAGGGGGGGGGGCGCCCAATTTTAGTCTTGCCTAGGGCAGCACAAAACCAAAATACACCACTGGCTTCAATGATATAACATGGTCTTCACAGAAATGATCCTTTGCATTAATCTCAACATATCAGTCCTCCAATGGTGATCACTAACATTACTTAGTAATTCCTCAATACATTAGCATTGCCTAAATCATTTTTTACATTAAAATTAGGGCAAAATTTACATTAAATCCAGGCAAAACAGTTTATAGGATGTTGATAGGTTAAAACCTCTGGCAAGCTTTCCTTGCTAACTGTATCCATATTGGGAAGAGTGTCCTTCACTTCCAGTCCCATAGAAAATACAGGTTATGATTGGAAATAACTTCAAAGTGTGGGAAATCCACCTTTGAGAGTTGTTACTGGAAAGGGTTTTAGATTTTACATCATTTCTCTCCTAGTGATAACTCTCATCTTCCCAAATAAAGTGAGCGTCTCTCTCCAGTGGGACAAAGACATCAGTAAAAATTCAGACAGAAGTTCTTATTTTTCCCCACTCTAGTCTAAATTTATTTATATTTTTAATGTTTTTTGGTTAAGAAGCAGAAGACTGACTGTCATACACCCACCTTACAGGGTGTAGAAAAAGCAGCTAACACAAGCCATAGAAGATTGGACCTAAAAGAGAATTCTGTCCATCCTTGACATGTCACCATTCTTCCAGTACCACCATCTACTGTAGAGGGGAAGACAGTGGGACATTTGTTCCTTTCCCTGTCATATATGTTATATTTTGGTGGGAAAGCTTTTGTACTGTTTGTGACACCACAATCATAAAGGAACACATTTCCCTGGAACCTGATGGGGTTTTATGGAAACTGCAGCTACAACACTTTATATGTTAAAAGAGTATTTGACTGTCTTAAAGATACAGTGCAGAGCATGTTGTATGTATGTTATGGCAGATGACAAATCCGTGCACACATTAGACTGCACTGACTGTACTGGAAGTTTTATAAGTTGTAAGACATGACATACTTCCTTACATCTACTGTGATCACTGTGATTTTTGCATTCGGTAAATCTACAGTATATTAAAAGCAAAGGTAGAAGGTCAACAGCAGAGATATTTCAGCACTCTTATAAACCTCTTCAGCCAACCACAAGATAATTATAATACATGTCATGCATGTCCTGATTATCCATAACAATGCTCTGACTAGTTGTATTGCTATCAAATATTAAAGTGGACCTTCAGTCATTTTTTCATCTTTCCATCTATTAAATCCTCTGCCCTTGTTGTTTTAACTTTGGATAGTAAAATACTTTTTTTTTTGTCAGTAAATACCTGAGACAGCCCACGTCCTCTTTCTTTTCTGGTCATTGGCCTAGGGTAATGACATCATGCACAGCTCTCTCTCTCACTCTCGTGGAGGGGTGAATCATAGGAGGGGTGAATCATAGGAGAGCCAAGGAGAGCTGCAGAGCTAGAGGGGGCTGGATAAGGGGGCGGAGACAACAAGAGACTGCAGAGATCCATGTGTATTCATCAAGAGAGGAGAAATGTGCAGGCAAGCAGTGGTGTGAGTGTGTGTGTCTGTATACATGTGTATATGTGTGTATGTGTGTCTGTGTGACTCTGTGTGTCTGTGTAAATCCAGGAAGTGAACAGGCAGCAGCTTCAGCTGCCCACAGGTAAAATGGCAGCAGCCGGTCTTAGTGGAGGGAGATTTCTGCAGCATATTTGGCAAGAATCCCAATATATATAAAAATTATGCAAAGTGGTTGGAAGGAATTGTGGTTGGAAGTGGTTGGAAGGTCAGAATTGCAATATGTTTTTTTATTACAAATGATGTGAGCAGACTGCAGTTCCTCTTTAACCTGTGTGTCTTTAACCTTTCTTAAGGGGTGCTTAAGATTAAGTGCCACACAAGGAGTAGCAAACACTTTCCTACAATGGTGGACACACAAGTTTTACAGTGTTTATTAAAGCAGAGCAAAGTGCAGTAATCTGTAGCAACCATTCACATTTCTGTTTGTTGAAGAAAGATCAGTTAAGAGATGATTTGGTGCAGTGACTGCCTGGACTGTGCATGTTGCTTTGCACTATTTAATGTTTTCATTTATATATAAGGCTCAATGGACCTCCAAGATAGCTTGTTGTGAAAATTAGATTGAGCACTTAAAGAATTCCCATCACATGTGCCTACTGCCAGGATGCCATCTCCTTGCATGTAGCTGTGTGGCACTGCTTTATCATTCCTTCCACTGCCTGTAAAGCAAACCACCACTTGTCTCTATTTTGGGCCCTCATCCACACCACAACCTTCAGATGCATCTGTTGTAGTGCCAAAAGACCCTCTTGCCACCATAAAAGGCAGGCATCACAATCTGGACCCCAGCTGATATGTCTATCACAACAAATTTCATCTTAATAAAGCCCTGCACTGCCTGTAATGCCACAATAAAGAAACATGAACCAATGGAAAAGGCACCAGACCAAATGACCAAAGAGTCTAAAATCCTTTTATTGATTATCACTAAAAAAAAAACAGTCAGCACATTTCAGGGACCAGAAAACACTTCCTCTTCATCAGGGCTTCAGTTCAAATAGGAAACTTGAATGGACTCAAAAGAGGGCTTTAGGGTCTTTTCTTGATTGCTAACACAGATGCTGCTGACTAGTAACCCTCTTAGTCCAGCAATTAACTTTCCTACGTACACTATATTACCAAAAGTATGTCTTTATGGACCTTGCTTCGTGCACTAGTTCAAATCATTCCTTAGATCCAGTGAAGGGAACTCTTAAGGCGTCAGCATACCAAGACATTTTGGACAATTTTATGCTCCCAACTTTGTGGGAACAGTTTGGGGATGGCCCCTTTCTGTTCCAACATGACTGCCCACCAGTGCACAAAGCAAGGTCCATAAAGACATGGATGAGCGAGTTTGGGATGGAGGAACTTGACTGGCCTGCACAAAGTCCTGACCTCAACCCGATAGAAGACCTTTGGGATGAATTAGAGCGGAGACAGTAAGCCAGGCCTTCTCTCCAAAATCAGTGCCTGACCTCAGAAATGTGTTGCTGGAAGAATGGTCAAACATTCCCATAAAAACACTCCTTAACCTTGTGGACATCTTTCCCAGAAGAGTGTACGCCTTTATAGCTGCAAAGAGTGAACCAACTCAATATTGAACCCTACGGACTAAGACTGGGTTGCCATTAAAGTTCATGTGCGTGTAAAGGCAGATGTCCGGATACTTTTGGTATATCCACATTTTAAAGCCCTATTTTGAGTCCATCCAAATGTAAGTGATTTCTGGCCCCCGAAATGCATTGACTGTTTTTTTTTTTTGTGCTAACAAAAAAAAAATAATAATTTAGACTCTTTTATCATTTGGTCTGGTGCTCCTTCCATTGGTGCATGCTTTTTCTGATAATCCGATGGGTACCCACTGGAGGGTGGCCCTGTCCATTGTGAACAGGCTAACTTGAGCCAGTAGGCTTTCTGATTGTCTCTATTAGTCCCTACAGTACATCGACCACTTTAGTAAAAACATCTTCAGTATATTTACCCTACTTGGTTGTAAGATGCAGTTTTGTTGGATATAAATGTGGACACCCATATTCACAAATGCCCCAATGTTACCTGAGTTTTGTTTGACACTGGCAAACATCTGTTACAAAGTCAAACAAGTGACTTCCTCAGAAATATCTTGATACAGGTATAAAATATCTGCGGTTAGACTGTAGACTAGTATATGTGCCATTATTAATTCCTTTAAAGACATCCTGTTCTAGAAACAATTTTAGAAAAAGAGGAAAACCCTGAAAAGATAAGATTTCTCACAAGGAAATTGAATTGAGAACACATGCCAAAATGTCTTCCAGCATTTTTTTTTCTCTTCTCTTTAGTATCTTGAGGCCAAATGTGGAGAGAATGTCTACTTGTTACAGTTGTGATGCAACATTTCTTGCAGACCATAATAGGTGTCAGTGTTACAGAAGGGAAACCGGATCTCATAGTGACGTTGGCTAGGAAAACTGTCCGTGGCTTTGGCTACTTATACTGACCTTGTTATAGTTGGATCGGCTAGTGAATGTAAAACATTTATACAAAAAAAAAATTAGTTGGCCAATCGAAAAAAAAAAAAAAGTTTGGACTTATGCTGGCCATACATTATATGAAAAATCGGTCATTTGGAAAGTTCTTTAGTTTTTTGGCCAGTTAATGGGCACGAATCAGTAATTGGTTGTGACGTTTTTGAACCGAAAAAACGAAGGACAAGTTTGGAAATTTTCTGCCAAACGAACGATAAATACAAAGGTTAATGTGTTTCTTGTCCAAACTGTTTGCACTGGGTATATGTGAAAAAACGAACAAAAAACGGATTCCTTTATGTCCATTGAACGATTTATCGGTTAATACATGATGGCACAATCGTTTGCTCTCACGGTTGAGTGTTCGTTTTTCGAAAATAAGTTTGAACGATTTTTCGAATAGTGTATGGCCAGCATTAGTTAAACAGTTTTCAAATAATTTTTATTTTCAGTTAATCAATTGTTCAATCAATGACAAACTGTCTTGTCCTACTTCCTTGTGCACAAAATAGTGATCTGTAAAAGTAAAAAGGGGTTCACCGAATCGACCAATGAAAGGCTTGTTTTATTTTTCTAATCTACACTCTAGAAAAACTGACAGTTTGAGGCTGATAACCTGGTATGAATAATATTACTACATAAGCATTTCTTTCATTTCCATAAATAAAATTTTAGAGGAAACGTAGAAAAATAAACAGTAACCAATCAGATAATAATATGTTGGGATGGAGCATCCTATAGACAGTAAAAACATACTTTTATGTTACCACAATGTGAAGGAAAAATGTTTTCAATATTTTCCTTTTTTGAGTCATAGGAATGAGTCACATTAATAATAATTCTATATAGCAGGCACTATGCTGGCATTAACTCACAGCAACATAGTACAAGTAGTTACATATACAGCAAAAGCCTCCCTTATACCTTTTAGTGGCTGTCTTTAGTTTTTAATGGAGCAGGAAAGGGTTAGAGTATCTAGTTTTTTGTTTTTGCTGTCTATGTGTTTACAAAAGAGATTCCCTCTCATTTCCTATCAAGACACGTGGGGTTATTTTCTAAAACTGGAGAGTGCAGATGTTGTACAAATCTACCTAGAAGCCAATCAGCTTCCAGGTTTTATTGCCAAAGTTTAATTGAACAAGTTGAAGTTAGAAGCTGATTGGCTACCATGCACAGCTGCACCAGATTCGGAGTGCTCCAGTTTTAGTAAATCTCCCCCAGGGGGATACAGGCACTAAAATGTGTTATATTTATACTTATGTCTTATAAGGGCATTACAGGGACCGAAAGTTAGGTTGAAAATCTACTGAAAAGATTCACAGACAGAAAAAAGACAGAAATTGAATATTTCCCTTGCCCTAATAAAACTTAAAAAAAAAAAAGTATTGGCTGGAGATGGACATTGCCTGACAGTGACTGGCTCATAGACCAGCCATTAAAGCAATGGTGTTGTCAGAGATAGCAGGCAAGATCTAAATACCAAAATATTTGTCTATTGGATGGTTGTTACGTAAATATGCACACTTTAGCTGGCCAAAGACCGATCGAAGTTTGGCCGGTTCAGCAGGAACCAGACATATTTCGATCTGTGAGTCTTTGAAGACGCTGTATTGACGGCGAAACGCGTTGACGCACTTCCGACTGCGGACCAGACGGAACGTCACTTCCGGTCAGGAACTTCCTGTGTGTGGAACGCACGCCGAGAGCGGCGCCACACGAGTTCACTGTACACGCTTATATACTATATTCGCTTGTGAGTATCCATTTGACCTTTTTTATGGCAATAAATTGGTTTAAACTTACTTCACCATGTATGGCCATCTTTTCATTTAATGGTGGAAGCAGAAGCGGACCCATTCAATCTTGAAGGCTGCATAGGAGAAGTTTTGGTTCAAAAGATCCCGGGCCAGTGTGCAATAATTACCAAGGTCTTTTTATATCGGCAATCTGGTGAGTGGGGAACCGTGAGGGGCACCTTATCACTTTGCAAGCACTTTGATTACTTGGCACTTTGGCACCTTATTTGGATCACACTAAGGACTTTTCTTCTCAAGCACTAAATATTTACTTGGACTTATTTATAATCACTTATGTGGATTTATGCACTTTATAATTTATTGTTTATTGCATATATGATTATTTCAGCACTTAGCACTTTATGTTTATGATAATTTGATATATAGCAAAATATTATGGGAGCTAGCGCTGCATAAATTCGTTTACATCATATTTCGATCTGTCTATAGGCAGACTGGTTGTACTGAAAACGATCCATCAACTTCAATACAACCAGCCTGTTGGGTTTTTTTTCACCCGATTACTGCCGCCAGCAGTGATCATTGTATTCTGAAGGCTCCCTACTGGTAAAGCACAATAGCGCTGTGGGAGGGATTCCCGTGTTTAAAGGAAATACAATTACAATGTATGACCTGCTTTAGACTACTCGGATGCACATGGTACTGTTATGAGGGCAGGAGGGGAATCCACTGTAAAACTGGGCATACACTGGTAGAATTTTATGCAAAAAAGTTTATTTTTTGAACATCCGTAGTGACGACAATTCAAAAGAGCAGGATGGAAATTTTTTCTCAAACAAATTAAAGCGGTTGTAAAGGCTATACAGTGAGGGAAAATAGTATTTGGTCCCCTGCTGATTTTGTATGTTTGCCCACATGATCAGTCTATAATTTTAATGGTAGGTTTATTTTAACAGTGAGAGACAGAATAATAACAAAAATATCCAGAAAAGCGCATTTCAAAAAAGTTATAAATTGATTTGCATTTTTATGAGTCAATTAAGTATTTGATCCCCTATCAATTAGGTGACTTCTATACAGGCAACGAGCTGAAATTAGAAGCACTCACTTAAAGGGAGTGCTCCTAATCTCAGCTTGTTACCTATATAAAAGACACCTGTCTACAGAAGAAATCAATCAATCAGATTCCAACCTCTCCACCATGGTCAAGACCAAAGAGCTGTCAAGGATGTCAGGGACAAGATTGTAAACCTATACAAGGCTGGAATGGGCTACAAGACCAACACGAAGTAGCTTGGTGAGAGGGTGACAACAGTTGATGCAATTATTCACAAATTAAGAAACACAAAAAACCTGTCAATCTCCTGTCTCTAGGCTCCATGCAAGATCTCAGATGATCAAAAGAATGGTGAGGAATCAGCCCAGAACTACAGGGGAGAATCTTGTCAATGATCTCAAGGCAGCTGGGACCATAGTCACCAAGAAAACAATTGGTAACACACTACACTACGAAAGGACTGAAATCCTGCAGCACCCACAAGGTCCCCCTGCTCAAGAAAACACATGTACAGGCCCATCTGAAGTTTGCTAATGAACATCTGAATGATTCAGAGGAGAACTGGGTGAAAGTGTGGCCAGATGAGATCAAAATTGAGCTCTTTGGTAGCAACTTAACTTGTCATGTTTGGTGGAGGGGGAATGCTGTCTATGACCCCCAGAACACCATCCCTACTGTCAAACATGGAAGTGGAAACATTATGCTTTGGAGGTGCTTTTCTGCTAAGTGGACAGGACAACTTCACCACATCAAAAGGATGATGGACAGGGCCATGTACCCTCAAATCTTGGGTGAGAATCTCCTTCCCTTAGCCAGGTCATTGAAAATGGGTCGTGGATGGGTATTCCAGCATGACAATGACCCAAAACACACAGCCAAGGCAACAAAGGAGTGGCTCAAGAAGAAGCACATTAAGGTCCAGGAGTGGCCTAGCCAGTCTCCAGACCTTAATCCCATAGAAAATATGTGAAGGGAGCTGAAGCTGAACGTTCAAGGTTACCAAACATCAGCCTCTAAACTTTAATGACCTGGGGAGGATCTGCAAAGAGGAGTGGGACAAAATCCCTCCTGAGATGTGTTCGATACCCTTCATTCGAAAATCTTTTTGATCTATACTAGAGGCCAATACGGGAACATACACAAAATTTCTTTTTTGTTCTGAGATGTGTGCAAGCCTGATGTCCAACCACAAGAAATGTCTGACCTCTGTGAATGGCGCCACCTGTTGGCACTCTCAGGGGGACAAAAAATGTGCAATCTTTATCGAGCCAGGGCCCCAACGGCCTCTAGTTTTATCATCAGGAAGGGGATACAGCCAAGGTAGCAGAAGCGCAAACTGCAGGGTCAGTGCGCAGAGGCACGTTGCACACGCACTCAATGTCATTATGTATGTCGCACCTCCATGCACTGCACCTGCAAACCTTCTGTGTCCTGGCTTCTTCTACCCGAATAGGGCCAGGGCCCTCGCCTTGGCAAACAGTGCGTGAAACTGGACCAGAGAGGACACACCAGCCAGCCACAGCAGGGCCAGGATGTCAGCCAGCCACCCACCAACAGCAGGGAGCCAGGCCAGCCACCTACAGAAGGCTGCACTGTCCGTGCCATCCAGCCACCCACCCACAGCAGGGAGCCTGGCCAGCCAGCCACAGCAGGATGCACTGTCCGTGCCAGCAACCCACAGCAGGGTGCACCGTCTGTGCCAGCCACCCACCCACCAACAGCAGGAAGCCTGGCCAGCCACCCACAGCAGGATGCACTGTCCGTGCCAGCAACCCACAGCAGAGTGCACTGTCCATGCCAGTCAGCCACCCATCCACAGCAGGGAGCCTGGAAAACCAGTCACATCAGGGTGCCAGCCAGCCACCCACCCACAGCAGGGAGCCAGGCCAGCAACCCACAGCAGGGTACACAGAGCCAGCCACCCACACACAGCAGGGAGCCAGAGCCAGGCCAGCCACCCACAGCAGGATGCACTGTCCGTGCCAGCCAGCCACCCACAGCAGGGAGCCAGGCCAGTTACCACAACAGGATGCATCATTTGTGCCAGCCAGTTACCCACCCACAGCAGGGAGCCTGGCCAGCCAACCACCCATCCACAGCAGGGAGCCAGGCTAGTCACCCACAGAAGGGTTCACCGTGCCAACCAGCCACCCACCCAGAGCAGGGAGTCAGCCACCCACCCACAGCAGGAAGCCAGCACCCCACAGCAGTGTGCCAGCCACCCACCCACAGCAGGGAGCCAGCCACCCTCAGCAGGGTGCACCATGCCAGCCAGCCACCCACCCACAGTAGGAAGCCAGCCGCCCACAGCAGGGAGCCAGCTACCCACAGGAGCCAGCCTGCCACCAAATGAGCCAGCCACAGAGGACACGGGAGCTAGCAAGCCACAGAGGACGCAGGAGTCAGCCATAGCTACAGTACACATAATAAGGGTAAGAGAAGCACTAAACAGTGCCAATTTTATTTTTACTTTGTGAGAGGTTGGGGCAGGGGTGAGAGTCATAGCACAAGGAGGGGAGGAACAGAGTAATTGAAGGTATCTACTGTACACTCTGTTAGAAAGAGGACCCCTCCAGGTCCCATTATACTCCTTTGTAGTCTCTAATGGGACCTGGAGGGGACTCTTTCTAACAGACTCTCTAATGGACACTGAAAGAGCCTCTGTTAGAGAGGCCCCCTCCAGGTTCCATTACACTCCTTTGTAGTCCCGAATGGGTCCTGGAGGGGGGTCTCTCTCTAACAGAGACTCTATAATAGACAATGTTAGAGAGACCCCCCTCAAGGTCCTATTAGACTCTGTTGTAGTCTCTAATGGGGCCTGGAGGGGATGCTTTCTAACAAACTCTCTAATGGACACTGTTAGAGAGAGACCCCCCCCTTCAGGTCCCATTAGACTCTGTTGTAGTCTCTAATGGGGCCTGGAGGGGACGTTTTAACAGACTCTCTAATGGACACAGAGAGGGCCTAAGTTAGAGAGAGAGACCCCCCTACAGGTCCCATTATACTCCCTTGTAGTCTCTAATGGGACCTGGAGGGAGGTCTCTCTCTAACAGAGACTCTCTAATGCCAAAAAAAGGCTGAAGTTGTACTTTTGTGCAAAATGTAGGGGCAGGTCATGGGTGGGGCCTGACAGGGGGCCCTTGCTTTATTTGGTCCAGGGGCCCTGGGTGTTGTCAGTTCGCCCCCACAAAGGACCCCTAGTTAAATGGACCATGAAAAATTATGAATAATTATATGCTGAAACTAAACTGATTAGTTAAACCTACAAGAGTTTTATTTCACCAAAATGTTTTCTTTTTACTGATTTTTACCATATAATGGAAGCTGAATGGAAGGTTTAGAGCACTCAAACACCTTCAGTAGTTAAATAGTATATTTTTTTTATAGAGGTCTATAAATCAGATCAAAAAGAGGGACAACTGAGAAGGAAAGAGGGACAGAAGGGTTAGATAGCAGCAACTCACACACTATGTCTCAGGGCAGAAACGCGTTGTGCATTTCCTGACCCGGGACCCCAGCAGTGTCACAGACTTGACCCTTCCTCCCTCTACTGTGGTGCTCATTCCTGTTGGATAACCTGGACATCCTGAGACATAGGCCAGCCACCTTCTCTCTCCACGGCTCCACAAGCTCATGGCACACTGCATATCTATTAAAGGGACGGCATCACCCGGTGGACTCCTTTACTAAAATGTCTGCTTACCATCAACCTTTGTGAGTTGCTGCTATCTATTTGTTTTTATACATTTTTATTAAAGCAGTCTGCACCCAGAGCGCTTTTCTGTATTTTCTTGTTGTTCCAGAGCTTCCTCCCTCATCTCTGAGAAAAGCTGCCTGGTGCAGCAGGACTTTTACCATTTTGTTATATTATTATTTTCTTACCATTGTCCCTCATAAGAATTTTAATAAGACTTTCTCATTGGACTTGTTATGATTAATACATATTACTATTAATGCTGTGCGGATGGACTCTTTAACGCCTATATGTTTGTGTTTTTTTCTGTTGAAACATCCTGAACTGTAACTGTCATACTATCAGCTGGTGCCAGCAAGGATACAGCAGGGGGGCAATCTAGGGTGTATATATGCACTGAAGGCTCAAAGCGAACCCACTGGTGGGGTTAGCAACCATTTCCTATTGAACACATGGGACGGCTGAAATAAAACACAGGAAAGATTCAATGAACAGGCACCAAGCCAGGTAAGTAAAAAATCTTTCTAAATGGGACATTTATGGTTTATATTTGTTTCCCCCACCTCAGGGTTTCTTTACAGTAAACTATGCAATCCCATCTAGAGGTACTTGTGCCCAGAGGTTGTTAGAAGCTCATTGTTGCTCCTTTATGCTGCAGCTCTCTAACTATCCTTAGATAGCAGCTGTGAAGACTGGTTCAAAAACAACAGATCTGACTTTTGAAGGTAAGGTATATTCTTTCACAGTATCTCCGGGTACAATTACATCATCCTCCTTTCCCAATTATTTTTCTGTGTTTTGTTTTGGCTGAAAACCGCCAATAAAACACTATTCCATCAAGTTGGGACAGCAGTGATATAATAGAGCATGGGTGCTCAACCTGGGTCCCTCCAACTACAAGTCCCATTGAGGCATTGCAAGGCTGACAGTTACATGCGTGGCTCCCAAAGGCAGAGGCATGATGGGATTAGTTCTACAACAGCTGGAGGGGCCACAGGTTGAGCACCCATCAGAGGGAGCAATAAAAAGCTTACAACTCTGATTAAGCACAGGTACACTTAGAAAATATAACAGGCATGTAGGTTTACTTACCTGTCATGCTTTAGGGCATATATCTTTTTCTAAGTTCCCTAAGTAATATAGGGGTCAATTATTATTGTCACTTTTTAAAAATGTACCTCACTGCATTGCACTGGAGTGAACTGCCTCTGGTGATTTAGAGATTACCTGCATCAGGGGCATGAATTAAACCATAAAACTACGAAAGCATATACGAAGAGGTGCACAAAACAACAGAAATGTAAATGTAAATTGCCCTTGGAAGTGTACTGACTAGGATATATGGCTTCATTGCTAGTGTCAATTCAGTATGCAGCTATCCAACATACAATATAGGCTGCCAGGCTCATAAAAAGAACAGGGATAAGATAACCAGATTGGAGGTATTAGCATATTAAAGCACTAATATCTGTTTTGGAGATAGCAGCCAACTCATATAGTGCTAGATCACATTGGGACAATGATCTGGCAATATGTCCACCAGTAGCCATGAGGATTTAGTATAGCGACACTAGAGCTGCAGATTTAAATATTGCAGAGGCCTCTTGGCACTTAGACATTTTAAAGGTCATAGGATTGGCATACAGCTAAAAAGATATGGCAAGTGCAATACCAAAATTTTCCAAACCAGATACAACATCAACTTGCAATATTACAAAGCAAAAGTATACAGAACAACCAGACTTGGTATGGTGAGTTGGCCCAAAGAACCAAAAACCTATACTAGTAGAACCTTGTTAAAGCAGGGGTTAATTCACTAAAGAAATAAAATTAGTGTCCATTTAGGAACCTGAATTTTCACTGTGCTTTTTAAAAAATGGGAAGCTTTATTAACTTGAATAAACCATTTATGAGCTTCCTTTTTTTTTTTTAGTTTCCCTTACATGATAGGATATTCAATGGAGTCACAGCATCATCTCATTTACTAACATTTTCTTTAAAAGTGAACATACTTCTTACAACGTTAGCATTCATTTTGCTATGTGAAGATCCTCTATTACTTTAGAAAAGCAACCCCAGTATGTTGGAGTGTCTCACAAGGAATTTTTCTAGCCATTTCAATCACTTTCTAATAGCTTTTCATTCCCAAAAAGACAAAACACATCATGTGGCAACCTACTACCAACAGTTTTGACTTTTCTAGAGGCAGTTGGTAGGCAGGTGGTAGGCAGCTGGTGCCTAAAATACTAGAAATTGGCCAAATGTGTGACTAGCATTGGGCTAGTTATTCAAAAAGCAAATACCATATGTTTGGTACTCATCACCAAATATGGTAACCTATAAACATTTCCAACTTACAAGGAACATTGTTACAAACTCATTACGAGTTCCGGGAACACATAGCACTGTGTATTTTTCCCATGTTCTTTATAAAAAGGAAATAACTTCTCTAATAAGAAACCTTTGCATGCTATTTGTGGACAATTTGTAATATTTTAAAGGAACGACTGAATGGCATCAGAACACTTCAGATATTTAAAGTAGGAGGCTGATACACCCATAAATTGGCATCAGTGTCGGTTCCAGACTTGAATTGAAGAGTTGTTGCCAGAATGTCTTTCTAAGTCCCAGCAACTAAATAGGATGGTGGTCCCTTGTGAGGGACAGATATTGGAAAACTGTAATATGTGATTGATTCATATTTTCTTTTTGTGCATACAATATGCTTCTTGATGGAATATTTTTTCCAGTACTTAGAAGGTCCCAATCTCCAAGTTCCAGGTGATACTTCATTAATTCTTCCAGCATATATACCAGCGTATAAAATGGAAAAATATCGGTAGAAATGGATACCAGATGGAACGAGGACAGGATGAAAAGAATTGTTCCTTAGTATTTAAAAGGCTGTGAATGTATTTGTACAAAGTCACTTGTTCTTTGAGTAAGGCTGGATACACACTATGCAACTTTTGCTGTTAGATTTCCTTTAGATTTACCTTCAACTATGTAGTGCAAGGGCCTGCCTGACTGCATACAAATTGAAAGTGTTTAGGTTTGACCTCATATTATATGTTTTTGGTAAATCTAAAGGAAAAAATCTAGAGAGAATTGTATAGTGTGTATCCAGCCTAAGAGGTCAAGAGCATCAAGTTCTAGAAATGAACATATTCCTATACATAGTTTAAAAACAAAAAAGAAAAATCTTGCGCTTGTTTTATAGAGTATTAAAGACTGCTGCAACTACTATGTCATGAATACTAGACCCAAATGATAATTGTGCGAAAAAGTGCGCTGTGCCTTAAAATCTTATGCAATTCCTCAATATTCAGTCAAACAAACATGATAAAATTTGCCTAATAAAAATAACAAGAATTAACAAAACATAATCAGAATTTAAAAAAATCCAAATGAAAATACAATTATTGTCCACAATAATCACCATGCATTAACTTAAATCTTATATAAACTAACAGTCCATAGTAATTCATATGTGAATAAAGTGCTTCATGCTCGTAAACCACTGTAGAAAAAGTGCTCCAGTGCTGAAAAGTGCTCCTCATATAAAAAGGGCCTCTTACCAGATCATATTGAGGATGCCCAGAGGATTCCAGTTGTGGGGAAACGCGTTGGGCGGAGTTAGCGTGTGACATCATCGGCTGGTTTCCACACTGATCTGCTCAATACCTGCTTTTAATCAACAGTTATATAAATGCAATACTTTTTTTAATAAAAGTTTGTTGAAACATACTGCACTATGAAGTGTCTACCTACTTATGCCCTATATATGTGAATGTTGAACATTGGGAGTTGGAGTGGAGAAAGTTCTTTCTATATGAAAAGTGTATTATCCTCATCCATCCTAATCATCCAAAGGTGTTTTTTACAGTGAGACTATCGGTCTTGTCTTTGAGATACCAAAAGTGCATTTAATCTCTTTAACTCAAGATCAGTATAGTCTGGTAAGAGGCCCTTTTTATTTGTGGAACACATTTTTCAACTGTGGTTTACGAGCACTGAGCACTTTATTTACATATGAATTACTATTAGTTTATAAGAGATTTAATATCATTCATGGTGATCATTGTTGACATTAATTGTATTTTCATTTAGATTTATTTAAATTCTGATTATGTTATTTTTTATTACGCAAGTTTTCTTATGTTTGATTGAATATTAAGGAATTGCATAAGATTTAAAGGGACAGCGTGCTTTTTCGCACAGTTATAGTTATAAAACTGCAAGTTAAGTTGTCTATAGCAGTAGAGACCATTTACCCCGATTTGGTCATTTATAGAAATGTTTGTCTGTTAGCACTACCTGACAAAGGAAGACATCCCCTTGCCCCTTGACTGATCTCTATTCCTTTTTTACCAATGTGAGGCATGGATGATGTCTGCTAGGACCTCTTACTACCCCTTAGCTACAAAAATGCATATTTGCCCAGTGTGAACATGAATGTTTATTCCAAGTTCTTTATTCAGAAACATGGTTCAGTGGTGGGTTCATGTATGATCTAGCATACAAGTTATTAAAGTCTGTTAGTAGCATATGAATGAATATCTTAAGATTAAAATGTAACTATTTTAGAGAATACAGGTATACAAAAATGTTATATTGGTGAGAAATGCATGTTGGGGAACTACCATGGCTGCAGGAAAAGAAGAAGCTTTTGGGCTCTTAAAAGAGACCTTGCATCACTGTCATGTGGGTCTCTGAATGTTGTGCCTGTTGTTGCAGAGGCTTCTGACATTTTTTACTATAAAAGGGGTGATCAGAAATCAGCACTATGCACAATAACAGCAAGAGGTGTCCCTTTTCATGGGAGTGAGAGTTCCACCACTGGTGCAGTGTGACAATAAAACAAAGTTATCCTGGTAATCACAACAAAGGCTATACACCAGAAACAGGGGATTTGCATGGCACCTTCTTCCCTTATTCCTACAACTACTTACAGATATTTGCTTCTACTTTCTTTCCTGCAGTTTTTATCAGGTAGACTAACCACAGGTAACGATACCTATAAGTGCACACACATTATCAACCAAGAAAGGGTTGCTTTTACCTTACTTTGGCAATATGTGACAATCACATGGCTCTGAATATCCATGTAACAGGAGGGTAAATATGATCATAACAACTAATTTGGCGAATGTAAGCAGCTATTGTGTGAGTTTTCTTTTGTCGCCAAAATGAGCCAGAAGTTTATCAGGGGTGCCAAATGACCAGATCATACAAATTCGTTCACACCCGTTTGGTAGTATTTTGCTGAACATGACACCCAAGAATGGGTCTGAATTGGATCAGATGGCCTCAACTAGTTCACTTCAACAAGTTAATATTGTGATATATATTGCTTCCTGACCTAATTGTGCACTGTTTTACGATTAAATTGATTTTCCTGGCATACTTTAAACACAGCGAATCATCTACACTTTTGTATCTAAGAGCCTTCTTTACAATCAGTCTAGATCATTGGTCTCCAAACTGCGGGCCTGGAGGCCGGATGCGGCCCTTTGCTTGCCTTTATCCGGCCTTGGGGCACTATTCCTCCCACTGATACAAGACACTATTCCTTCAACTGACATCAACAATGGGGCATAAATCCTGTTACAGATATCAACAACAGGGCACTATTTCTCCTGTTGACACCAATGATGGGGCACTACTCCTCCCACTGACACCAATGATGGGATACTATTCCTGCCACTAACACTAATGATGGGGCACTACTCCTCCCACTGACACCAATGATGGGGTGCTGTTACTCCCACTGATAACAATGATGGGGCACTATTCCTTCCATTAATACCAACAATGGGGGACCAGTCTTTCCACTGAAACCACTGATGGGGCACTATTCCTCCCCCTAATACCAAAGATGCATTGTTTACACCCACTGACATCTGAAAAATGTCTACTCGCAATGACGACTGTCCGGCCCCCTTAATGTCTGAAGGACAGTAAACTGGCCATATGTTTAGAAGGTTTGGAGACTCCTGGTCTAGATAATACTTCATAGAAGGCTTTCCTACTATGAAGTGTTCCTACTATATCATTATTTAGTATTTAAACAACACACCAACCAAAAAAAAAGTAGAAATGACTTGGGTTTGTGAAAGTTGCAATTTAAAGATTAACTGTATTTGCCAATATGGGGATTAATTGACTTATCTCTTAAATGTGCCAGTCTTTTTCAAACAGGGTGTCCAGTCATCCTGGGGTGCCTTCTGGGTTCTTTAGGGGTGCCTTGGCAAAATGCCTAAAAATTGCTCCAAATTGTCCAAAAATTGTCAACAAGCCAGCTTGCCTTTTTGTTGCACAAACCACAGATTTTTATTGTGCCGCATTACAACCTTGAGCACTGTGAAGGCCAGCCGCTGTCATGCTAACAACTGATGATGTAACTGGTTGATAAGGTGGACGTCAGGCGCCTGCATCCTTGTTTTTCTCTCTCTTGCCCCCTCCATCAATATTTGGTGTCCTACGTGTGTAGATGTTGCTGCATTATGTAAAATTCTTCATTTAGTTCTTTACATTTTAGTGCAGGGTGCCTCAAGATTGGGCAGAATTTTACAGGGTGCCTTGGCTTAAAACAGGTTAAGAAACACTGGTATAAGCCACCAAATCAATTGCTATTTGGTTATTAAAACAAAGTGTATTTTAGTCATAAAAGTATAATAGGCACACAAAAAAACGAAACACTATGTACAAAATAGTTAAAAAAAATAAAGTCTTACAAATAATATGATACAACAATATTCCTGCATCTGTCCAAGAACATTCTAAAGACATAAAGCAATTAAAATGTCCATCATTTAAAGCTGTAATCATAATCACAAATTATTTTTAGTTGCATGAAATAACATTTCTTGTCATGCAGAGAGGGTAAGCCCAGGTCAGCTACATTCAGGTGAAAAGAAAATTCCTGTTTTTATTATTTCCCTTAAAATAATTGAGTTTTTTTTTTTTTTTTTTACACAGATTTGCAAGTTGGTCTAACTTTTACTGTTTAGTAAATCACCCTGATCAACCAAAGAAGTCATTTTCGCATTAGCTTGTGTTCACTTCAAATATCCAATAAGGTTCAGGGAAGAAGTGCATTTTTTATTATAGCTATACATGATTAGATATTTTAACCGGTTGCAGACTGCGCACAGTATATTTACTGCGGCAGTCGGCCCCGGCCAGGCAGAGTGACGTAGGTCTACGTCGCTCGCCTGTCACTCCTTCTAGAGCCAATAGCGGGCGGGCGCGCGCCCGCTGAGGCGCGCGCCCGCCTCGGCTCGTTCACGGAGGAGTGCGGGAGTGTGACTGGAGGACCCGATGTCCGCCGGTCACACTACGATCGCCGGTACAGCGGGAGAAAGACAGAGCGGCTTATGTAAACAAGCCGCCTGTCAGTTCTCCCTGTGTAAAAGTGAAGATCAGACAGTTCTACTATGTAGAACTGTTGATCTTTGTTTTTACACTAGTAGACCTGTCCCTGCACAGTTAGAATCACGCCCCTAGGACACACTTAAACCCTCCCTGTCCAATACTGTTAACCCCTTCCCTGCCAGTGTCATTTTTGCAGTAACAGTGCATATATATAGCACTGATTACTGCAGTAATGTCACTGGTACCCCCAAAAGTGTCAAAAATGTCAGTCAAGGGTCCGATCTGTCCGCCGCAATGTCGCAGTACCGCAAAAAAAATCGCAGATCGCCGCCATTACTCGTTAAAAAAAAAAACACCAAAAATGACAAAAATCTTTCCCTTTGTTAGTAAACGCGATAACTTTTGCGCAAACCAATCAAAATACGCTTTTTGCGATTTTTTTTACAAAACATAGGTAGCGTAAAACAAATTGGCCGAAAATTTTAAAAAATTTTGATTTTTACATTTTTTTTTTGTTTATAGCGCGTGATCAAAAAATCGCACAGGTGATCAGATACCACCAAAAGAAAGCTCTGTTTGTGGAAAAAAAAGGACGTGAAATTCGTTTAGGTACAGCGTCGCACGACCGCGCAATTGTCCGTTAAAGTCACGCAGTAAAAAATCGCAAAAAAAACCCTGGTCTTTTAGCAGGAAAATCCTCCGGTGGTAAAGTGGTTAAAGTGAACACATAATGGTATGAAACTTTATTAGTATATCTAAAGAGATTGATATACTAAAGGCAAATAGGCTATTCACTTTACAAGGGAATTTGCACTTTTCAAGAGAATTTTTCCTTAGTAAATGTGTAAATGTGGTGAAAATTCACTTTGCAAAGAATATCCAATGACGTGCAAAATTAAAAAAAAAAAACTATTTTGCATTCACATGATTGAACTGGATGAAGCCAGCAGAGATTCCCCACTTTCATTAAGATAAAGGAATGCCCTTGCAAAGTGCAATAGTTCCTGCAAAGTGAACAGTTTATTTGCTGTGTTTTTAAAAGACAATTGCAACTTTCAACTAGAGACACGGGTTGATTTACTAAAATCTACCCCTGTCTCCCTGTGTTACCAGCTATTCATGCCCATTGGTAAGAATACAGTAAAAAATAGTTTGGCATCACTTTGATAATAAAAAAAAATGAATAGCTTCATAAAATATAAATGTAACTTTTTTTTTCTTCACTGAAAGTGGAACCGTTTAATTTATTGGCCACAGAATAAGGATGTAAAGATTCCTTAATTCATAGAAAGCAGATGGATTCAGCATTTTATATTTTCCAAAGCCATGGACAGGAGGCTGCGTGTGTACTGGCTTACAGATGTGTCTTTTACAGATATGTATTGGTAACTTTATAATAAAAACACCCTGCAATGCATATGAAAGGGGTTACACAACAGCAGTGCATCGCATTGCAAATCAGCCTATGGACTAAAACTGTAGGGATGCAATTCTAGGCCAGCTGAGTGTGCAATAAATGAATGAGAATTTCAAAGATATTATAGTTTCTTAATCTAACTAACCACAAAGACAAACCTGCAAAATTAAACATTTTTGGTGTTATAAACCATCACCCTAACTTACTGGGCTCTTCCAGAGGTTCATTTTCTCTACACTCTATCTTAAGCTAGGTTCACACTCCCATTTTTAGTGCGATTATGTAGCTTGGATGTGGTTTGCATATTCTATGGGGCCAAAATTGTGCTGCAATCACACCAAAGTAGTACAAGAACCTTTTCCAAAAATGTGCCGTGCTGACTTACATTGATGTGAACGGGCAACATTGAAAACAATGTGCTTTCCATCGTCATACCAATCTGTGTGACTCTGCATCTGAAATCGCACTAGTGTGAATGGAGCCTTAAACACATTTTCTATAAATATTAATTAATTATATACTGCTGGTTTTATACTCTACAGCAGCCTTACCCAACTTTTTTGACATGGAACCCTTTAAATAACTTTCAGGTCTCAGGGAACCCCTGCTGATAATTACTCTATCTACAGTTCAATATACTTTAGCCTGGTGGCCAGTGGGAAGGGAGCTCCTTACATTGGTGGTCAGTGATAAGAATTCTCTCTTTATAGCTAGCTAAAAAATAATTGGTGTCCGTGGACCATGATTACATATCGGAGAAGCAAAAATTGCTCAAGGAACCCCTAGCAACCTTTGGAGGAACCTTGGCTGAGAAAGGCTGCCATCCAGGACCATTTATCTAGGCCATATATCTGTCACCATTAAGGTGTCTAGAAAATAAAATATTATACAGGGTGTTGTAAATTACAACAGATATCCAGTTCAGGGTGGCTCTTCAAGGTCCGCTTTACCCAGAGTGGCTACTATATTAAATACTTCTAATTACGCACAATTTAGTAGGGTGCTAGCTGCGACATCCCACGCCACGGACCGTTCTGCAGGCGGCCGTGCATGCTCTTGAGCTTGTTTTGCAATTGTTTGTCCTGATTGATGTAAGTAGCTGTCTTTTTTTCTGAATAAAAGTATTGAAGGTAATACACTATCAGTCCCTTTTCTTTTCATTGGGGACCTGCTCTGTGGAACTGGGAATGCTGGAATTTCATTACTGCAAAGCGGACCAGCTTCCAGGCTTCCTCGCGGAATTTCCTGTTTATGGCAGTCCATGCTCAAGTCTCCCTGATTTCTGGTAAGCATCCATCTTTACCATAAAGTGTCATTTCATCAACGTTACAGAAAGTCCATTATTTGGAAGCTTTCCTTAAAGGTTTTCTGCGGTAAGGGGCCACCGTGACTAAGATTTGGGAACACGTTCATCCTTATAGAGTGGCACATTGAGGTGGCACAGCACATCGTTTTATTTTTGAAGTTTTTTTGCACTTCATATGTTTTGAGAGATTTGTGTTTTTTTCATTATTGTTTTATTGAACAAAACGGACATATTCACAAGAATTCACATGTTTTGCACCTATTTGGATATGTGTTAATTGCTAAATGTCATCTTTATTGATTTTTATTCATACATTAGGTTAGCGCACTATTCACTTTTTTTCATTCATGACTACTTATCCCTGATTATACAATGTCCTATGTAAATAAATGTGTATATTCTATTACAAATAATACATATGATTCTGATCTTTTTTAAGATCTTTAGAGACCAGTGATTGAAAGTACAGGTATTAATCAATCATTTATAGTTTTACACACCAAGATTTACTGCTTTTACTATACATGTATTATATAGAGTCATTAGTATAGCGGTTGGTTTGAATTAGTAAAGGATTTTAGCCATTCGTTACTTGCAAGTATTTATTGTGATAGCTCTGTGGTTTCATAATATAAGCATGATTCATTTTGAAACAAACCTAATACGAGACATGTTAATGCAAATTTTTTTATTGCTGTGTTACAGAAGAGGCTATTGTGGTTTGAAGAAAGCTATGCACTAATATGAATCTCAGTGAGAAATGCCTCGCAGGAAGGAATATCCCTAAGGCATGCCACGTTTGGCCCCTTTTGTAGGCAGGTCTCATCACCAGTGATAATTCAGGACTGGAGCAGTTAACAAACGTGTAATACCAAGTATTTGGGGGCATCAAATGTGTGCGTCATTGGTTGCAAAAATTTGAAAGCATTCTCGGAAATCTCATCAACAATTTAGATTTTTTTGTGTTCCCTGGGGAATAGATCTCTGAACTCATGTAAAAAACACCCCTGGGAAAAAAAAATTGAAAAACTATGTGTGGCAATCTCTAATCTAAAGTTGATAAAGTATATGCGTGGCTATATGGGTTGGTGTGGATGGGACCATAAATATTTCTGAAGCACCAACATCCCAGAGAACTATAGCTCAAAAGGGTGTAGGATATGGGACTTTTAGGGTGCTCAAACGCATAAAGATACAAGAATTTTTATAATAAACATAAAAACATTTATTGGTATCGAAAAAGAGTATAAAAACACTTATACAGCCAAAATTCCATATGGCGCAGTAAACAATACTTCTTTCACAAATAGAATTTAGACTGTATAAGTGTTTTTATACTCTTTTTAATACTAATAAATGTTTATATTTTTATTATTAAAATTGTTGTATCTTTATGTGTTTGAGCACCTTCAAAGTCCCGTATCCTACGCCCTTTTGAGCTATATGTGTGGCTAGTTTAAACATTGCCGTAGTCAATAGACCGAAGTTGGGGTTCTACATGCAGCCTGACAGCCAATCGTTTTAAAACATATAAAGACATTGGAAATGATTTGCTGAAGAAGCTGCCTTCACTTCAGTCATCCAATCAAATACAAAGGAAATACGTATTTTTACATTGCTATGCACATGATTGGATTTTCAAAATAAATACAGGTTCACTTGGGTAAATAAAGAAATGTAAATCTGTATTCAATCATGCCCATAGTCTAGTATATCAGTAGCTATTATATTGCAACTTAAGAAATAGAAACTGTGCCTGTGCTGTAAATAAAGTGTAATCAGTGGAAATATTACAAATTATTCAATAAAGTGCTTTCTGTGCCATAAATATAATATGAAATTCATAATAGATGTTTATCATAAAAATGGAAATGAATAAATGAAGCTAATATATACTTTTGTTGTTACGCCCTTGTGTAGCCAGGGTCTTCTGACAAAGTACCCTTGGACATATAGATTAAAAATTGTCAGACTTGTTGGTACCAATCATGTTTTTTCTTCACACAGATCACCAAAATCTTCCAAAATCTTTCCTACACCCCCCCCCCCCCCCTTACTGCGTGAAGGCTGTTTCACATTAATGTCTTTACTGGTGTCTATAGAATTTTGCCAGCAACAGGATGAGTTCTTTGACAAAGGCTACACATTTTCAACACTGAGAAATGCTAATCCTATTTATCTCATCATCATTGTAGGTAACAGCTGAGTTATGAGCAATGGTCCAAAACATAACTTCACTGTGGTCATTATAATGATAGCTTTGTGTATTAGTTTTTGTCCATTGAAAACATGCATGGCTCTTTTAGATGTGGGAAGCTTGGTGGCGAAAAATTTTCAGAATGGGAATTTTCAACAAAGGTATCTTTTACATCCGTACCTCGGGCGCTGTGTCAGTTTGCACTTATCACAGAAAAAAAAAAAACAGCCATGAAAAAAGAAATATTGCTGCCCTTTCTAAAAAATGTATAATGCAATTAGACAACTCTCTATCTAAAAAGGTATTATATACATCTTACACTCATCTTGATGTAATGTTTGATTTTAAAATATCACTTTACCGGGTTATATGAATTCTTTCCTAATTATAAATAAAATAAACAGCCAATTTCTAAAAGCTGGAGTTTAATCTGCATATATTTTGCTTTCTCTGGTTCCTGCCTCCACCTTCACCATCATGCTAATAATATTTTTATTTAAAACCTTTCTGCATTTATTATGCACCTTTTTTTAGTTCCATTGACATCATCACTGGGTTTGTGCACTTTTCTGCGCAAGGCTGGTAGGAGGGTCAGTAGGATACTGTATATTGCTTACTCAAAACATTGCAGTGCCCTCCTCCTCTCAATTAGTACAGTACAGGAGAAGAGCCTGTACACCTGTGCAAGACAAAGTAAGGCTGGAATTCGACTTGAAATATTCCAGCAGATACTAGGTAAATGCAAAGTGGCAATCTCATCTGTACTTCCTTTTATTTACCCTTATTTCTCAGTTTGTACTTAAATCTTGTGTATAATATCTAAGCTAGAAGAGAAGGTGACTGCATTTCGGGATACAAAGGGTGAAAGTATTTATTCCATTCATTTTACAGAGTTATGAAATATATATGTGAGCTTCCTACATATAAATAATAGGAGATTTCCAGCAATACTATGGGTAAAAAGCAAAGGACTCCTGATACTAACCAGATACCCCACATAAGATATAGTATTCCCCAGGTTGGACTAGGTATATTATACAAAACAAAAGGGAAGGGCAACACTGCTTCAGCTGAAAGTAATCCTCCCTCTGATGATGGGATGCTCCTCCAGTCTGTGGTCTAATAATGTATTCCAAGATAGAAGAGAAGGTGACCACACACAAGGATACAAAGGATGAAAATATTTATTTAAAAAAATCCATTACATTACATTACATTCAGGCCTAATAAAATTGAGGTGATATCTTTTGGCACATACATTTTACAGCTAAAAAAGAAGTCCAGAAAAAATAATTGGTTATACTTGAAACCATTACTTATTGAACTTAAATTGTTAACATAAGTAACTTACTATTACTTAAAACCTAACCCTTTCACTGTAAACATTATTCAAACCTCAGCTTAAACTTTCAACCTACCCCTTTGTGTAAACCTAACTCTCATATCTAAACCTTAATCCAACCACCTAAATCTAAATATTAACCTTGACCGAACCTGTAAATCTAACCCTTAACATGAACGCTGCATCTAAAATCTAACCCTAAACCATCAGAAAATAAATCTAATTATTAACCTCAACCAAAACCCCTAACCTTTCAAAGAAATAACCTTAACCTAATTCCCAAAACCTTTATGCAACCACTAAACTTAACTTTTAACTTTAACCTAACCCCCTAAACCTAACTTTTACCCAAACACAACAATTAAACGTAACTCTTAATACATTAACATAACCCCTAATAGATTATGCTTCATCTATAACATTAATATTGTTAAGATTACAGTATTGTTACCGGAACTTACATAAAACTGACACACTCGTGATCTTCAGTAATTATTTAGAAATGTACTTGCGCCCAACCTAAAATTGCCCACAGAAAACTCTTGGTCTAAATGTTGGCACAAAGAATAGCGATTTGCTCCCAGGAGTTTTTAGTCTATTTGGGTATAAAGAAGTACTGAGAATGTGGTAATAAATGTAGTAGTAACCATATATTAAAATTGTTCACATTAGAAGCTAAAGCAAGGATACTTGTCCATCAACCAAGCATCCTCAAAACTATTCCTGATCAAGAGGTCCAACTTGTTTGTAGATGATATGAATTCCACATGACCCCAAGCTATCTGCTAAACACTTTCTTGGACCAACATGATAATAAGAAGTTTAATTGCTGACCAGCTATCAAATAACATGTATATTTTATCCTGCTGCCAATTCTAGTTAAGAAAGTCCCTGCAGAGTTGGGTTCTACGTTCTATTTTTATTTATTGTCATACTAGCTACTTCATGAATCTATCCTTCTGCAACTACGAAGGTACCTCATCTCTGTGCTTAGGACCACTTCTATTATATTATTATTTTTGAAAAATAATTTGTTTTACTGTGCTCCTCAGGTTCAGTTTGACATGTTCATGTGATATACTTCCTAAATTATGAGAACTAGAACAAAGAAACCTGTTGTAAATATCAAAGCCTCACAGAGCTATTAGTCAAGTTCCTTCTTTCACCTTTCCAGAAGATAAAAGATGAAATTGGACAAGAGGTCTACTTTTTGTTGCAGTTTTCCTTGGTTACGTTTTTTTTTTTTTTTTTAAATCAGCCTTGTCCATATTCTGATATTCTAGAAGAAGCAATCCTATTCTCCCCTTAGGGTGCCTATAAGATAGCAGTCTAAAGACACAAGCGATTTAGGCTAAAAGAAAGATCATTGAAAGCAAAAGATCTTTTATAGATGGCTGTCATAGATAAAATTGGAGCTGGAGCTTTTCATTCATTTTTGATTGGATAAACAATCATTTTGCGGGTCTATTTTTCCATCTTTAGGTTAATTGTTTTATAATAATAAATAATCTGAATATAATAATAAGCAACAATATCCTACAAAGAAACACCATTTCAATACTATCTACCACCATGACACATATAGTTGTGACAAATTATCTTCTTTATAGAGAAAATAACGGCCATTTCTGGTGTAAGATTATCTGTATGGGGGATCATTTGTGCAGAAAATCATTTATACCATTCAAATGATTATTCACAAATCTCTGGCTTTCTAAAACTAACAGAATGTGTTATTTTTACTAGTACAATCCCTCTATAATCTCCATCAGATTTACTAACAGCTACGTAGTATAGGGACCTATCTAAACAATGGGCTTGATTTAGAAAAAGTAAAGGCTGTTCACCTAGAAAAGTCAATGTTAGTTGATAGGGTGCACCTGTGTTTACTTTGAATACCCAATCATGTAAAGGAGGGCTGTTAATAAAAGGACTTTTTCTTAAGTCCTTTAATTGGTGAAAAAACCCATTTACTAAAACAACCCCACTCTTTTCAATTTATATCCAATTGCATACGTCCTTACACTACATAAATGTTACAAAATTCAAAGGTTATCATGCAATTAGATTGGCCATCTTTATATCTATGTGCAATGTGGGACATACATTATACTAGGAAATAACGGCATCATTTATTACAGGAACAAAGCCATTGTAGATGTATTAGTGTACTTGCAACAGCACAGTTGAGTATTGCCCATGATCATTTTTATTAACAGTCCCAAAGCAAAATCAATGTAATTGGCCTTACGGCCTATAGCTTTATTTTACACCTACACCCTGTGTTGGTGCGCACTGAAAAAAAATATACCATGTATTTTTGCGCTGCACGTTCGGATGTTCTGTAATACTTTGCAATGCACTGCAGCATATAGAATTACATTGAAAAAGAAAACAAGCATTGCAATGTTTTTTAACGATGTATTGCAGCCCATGGCAGCACGCCTTCACATTTCACACCAGTGTACATGCGTTATGCGCACAATATTGTGCGCTGTGTAGCGTGAATGAGTGCAAATGTTTTTTATGCCCCTCAATCCCTAATAATTGGCTCTCATCCCCTTTACCTGGCTGTACTTGACTTCTTGTTCGAGGGAACCTTTTTCCAACCCGTTGATCATGTGCTGTGAAGACTGAAAACTGTTCCTACTTAGACTGCTCCATTCTTCCACCTTAGGGCTGTGGTAAGGCGACGTGTCGCTGACTGGGAAGAAAAAGGGCAAGTGTTACTAATGCATTCCTATGTACAGAGGCAAGTCTATGCTGCTTGTAGCTGATCAGCTATGTGTTATCGTCTAGAACCGGGCTCACCAAACACAGCAAAAATGCAACTCACAAACTCCAATAAAACATTAAGAATAATAAAAATTCCTTTTTTGTCTTTTTTTCCATAGGTAATAAAATGAATCGCTGTGCGTGTTTTTAGCATCTGCAACCTAGAGTAAGAAATGTCCTTATGACTAATACTGTGAAACACACAGCTAATAGGAACAGCATGTGTATAAAATAGGAGATTACTGTATACTACAGAATGACTATACCTGGAAATATAATACATAGTCAGCCACAATCTCTATGCAGTTTACACTTTATATATATATATATATATATATATATATATATTTTTTTTTTTTTGCCTCATTTATTCTGCTTACACTGTAACACCATAAATGGACAAAAACGTATTAACTTTATTTTCTTTTGGTGTTTTGTTTTGGTTGTTTTTCTCTTTTTTTATGTACCTAAATGCAAACTTGATACAGACTGTGTTTGCCTTTTTCTGCTTTTTTCATTTTTTTTTTTTTTTTTTTTTAGAATCTATGACATTTACAGAACCCCACATACATAGGAGTTTTGTGTTTTGCCTATAGAATCAGCTTAGTGTTATCCTATGTGTTCATGCACTTTAGGCCAATAAATGCATTTTTAGTGCTCAGCCATTAGGCAGGAAAAAACTCCTTCTGGTTTGCATTTTTGATTGTAGCTTTCTGGCAGGAAAATGCTAAACTCTCCTAAACTTGACTAAACATGTACAAAAACACTTTATATGAGTAAAAATATTTAAAAAAAAATTTTTCTGCCAAGGGAACTTTTTTTTTTTTTGAATCCCGGTGTGCATGGAGCCTGAGACTCTAAAGTTGATTAACTATAATACATTGTGTTAGTATTCACTTCAGTATACAACTATGAAGCTGATTTACTAAAACTGCAGAGTGCAAAATCTGGTGCAGCTGTGCATGGTAGCCAACCAGCTTCTAACTTCAGCTTGTTCAGTTAAGCTTTAGCAAAAAGAAAAACCTGGAAGCTGATTGGTTTCTATGCAGAGCTGCACCAGATTTTGCACTCTGCAGTTTTTGTAAATCTCCCAATGATGTGCATATGAAATGAAAAACAAAAAAAACAAAAACTGGAATTTTCTTTTTTCCATGATCTGATAATTATAGAGTATTTTTAGTGCTCATGTTTTTAATTATAGTTGGTAGGAGGTACCTGCGTCCTCAAGTAAACTCATTTTATATATATATTTGTAATAAAGAATTTTGACTTTTACCTTGTTGTGAGGTTTTGATGGTACCATGAAAATCCTATTGCCCCCCTTTCCCCTGAATATGCATTCTTGTTTAAAATATGATCTGATAATTGAAATGAACATTCACACAATTTATTGAGTCAACACTTTTAGTAAATCAAAGAACAGTGAGTGAGCGAGTAAAAAATAGACTTTGATGGCACAACATAACCTTACAACAGTAGTAGTTAAAAATAATACTTTATTAATTACGTAAAAATCTCACATAGGATCGGACTGGTTTCATTGTTGTAAAATGTATTTTTCCTATGCTTACATTTTATTAAAGCTTTTTGGGAAAAAAAAAAAATCCCACATAGACATCAATAAATATGTTTATGAAAAGTAGAATTTTTTTAATAATTAGGCACCAACCTCTTAAGCCCCGTACACACGCACCGATTGTTGGCCGTAAATTTTCGGCCAACGTCCGATCGGCCGATTGTCGGCTTGTTAGTATGATGCTTCCGACAAACGACTGCGACTTTTCGGCTGAACAAAATCTGGTGTGCAGGCTATAAAATGTTTGTTGGCCGTCACCAGAACAGCCGATTGTTCGTCAGTCAGTACAGATTTCAGCCGACAAAAGTCAGATGAGCAAGACTGGGCATGCTCAGAGAAGAAAAAACACACGGAAAGTCAACCATCACATGACATCACTTCTGCAGTTGGTTGTTGTTGGCCGACAAAATTTGTGTGCAGTCTAGAGCACATTTCAACCAACACAACAGCACCGGACAAAAGACGGCCGATCAGTCGGCCAACAATCGGTGCGTGTGTACGAGGCTTTACTCACCCATTGTTCTATGTAATTTGGGATGAGGCACAATCTACTCTAGTAGTGTCCACAGTGCCACTCTGTGGGGACACTTTTTCTATCTATTACCTTTAGTAAATGAGCCCAAACATACGTTTACACATACATACATTTCGATCGGTGTGTGTTACACTATCAGTTATCGGTTGTATGTAATCTGTATGTCAGCCCTGAATATATCTTTCCTGCCTTTCAGCTAAAGATGAACCAAATATTAACTGTGCCATGAGATTTGCCAATATGTACAGTTAACCTTTTCTATCTACCTGATGTACGTTACATGCCAGTCCCAATACATTATTAAGCTAAAGAGACCTTTCCATGCAAAGTGAACACATGTGATGTGCATCTTAGTTGGTATGTTGGCAGCAGGATCATGTAACATGTAGCCATGCATGAAAACAGAAGGGTTGGCGTGAAAGTTACACCACGTCCTGGATAAGCATGCAAGTTTTCTAGATTTCCTTGTGAGACATGATGCAAAACCAAATCAGACAAACACATGTATACACAAAACAATAAGTGGTATTAGCTGGTGTAAACTAAGAAAACTGTATATAAATAGTAATGCGAGGCATAACTGGAAAATGGGCAAATGGTGCGCAAATCAGGAGTCTTGACACACTTTGATGGAGAGAGAATCTGGTGCAGCTGTGCATAGTAACCAATCAGCTTCTATCTTCAGCTTGTTCATTTAAGCTTAGGCAATAAAACCTAGAGGCTGATTGGTTACTAGGCACAGCTACACCAGAATTTGTGTGCTCCAGTTTTAGTAAATCTCCCCCCTTTGAGACCAAAGAGCTAAAAAATCTCCATCGAATAAATTGCAGCCGTGTTCACTTTAGATACCCAATCACATTTGAATTAAATTATTATTATCATGCAGGATTTATATAGCGCTAACAGTTTGTGCGTCGATTTACAAAATTAAAGTAGACAACACAGTTAAAAAAAAACAGGACTTTGCTTTTTACATAAGTGACTAATTGAAGTGAATCTTTATTGTATTGAGTGAATATTCTCAACTCCTTTATAAATCAGCCCTTTTATGCAGCCTTGTGATACAGTGATGATGGTAAAAGTCTCTGGAAATGTCCATACTGTATTGATGATGGGCTTGCAATGAACAGACTTCTTAGCCACAAGTTGATTTATTATAGTATTAGAGTTTGTTCACTTAGCAAAGTGAAGGTACACTGAATAGTAAAAATGGCGAAGCTGCGTTCACTTCTGTCATCTGCTCTTTTATTTTTTTATTTTTTTTCTGTTTGTGCATGATTAGGAATCCAATGTGAGCACAGCTTCGCTGTATTTACTAATCTCAATGAAGGTTCACAGTGCAAAGTGAACATTTACATTGAGGGTCTACAATTCAGAGGTAGGCAACCTTCTACACTCCAGCTGTGGTGGAACTACAAGTCCCATGAAGCATTGCAAGACTCTGACAGTGACAGGCAGGACACCCAGAGGTAGAAGGATGATGGGATTTGTAGTTTCACCATAGCTGAAGTGTAGAGGTTGCCTACTCCTGTGATACATGTACTATACTAACACAGAAAAAATAATAATACCATAAGCATAAACAGTCCTAGAAAGAAATATTAAGAAAAATAAATGTCGACGACAATGCAATTTTGGAAAGTTCCCATAACGGTATAAACTGTATATACTGTGTGTGGCTGGAGGGCTGCTGTTAGAAATCATGGGGCCCCATACAGCCTACCAGGCAGGGCCCCCCCCCCCAAAATTATCAAGACAAATTTTTACTAAATATACACTAAAATTATTATTATTATATAGGATTTATATAGCGCCAACAATTAACGCAGCGCTTTACAACTTGAGGGTAGACAGTACAAATACAATACAATTTAATACAGTAGGAATCAGAGGGCCCTGCTCATTAGAGCTTACAATCTAAGATTATTATTAGCGGACACAAACGTAACAGAGAACCTGCATGAATTAGCCCTTTTTAACAATTGTTTACAATTTTCTTGTTTTTCAATGTATAACTGTTTTTTTTTTAATGTAAAAAAAAATTTAACAATTTTTTATTTTACAATGTTTTTAAATTATTTATTAATGTTTAATTAATTATTTTGTTAAAAATGTGTTATTTTTTTACAGGAAAGGGAAGCCTGCAGTGCTGCGGGAAGGGGGAAGCACAGTGAAAGGGGGACACACGAGAAGGGGGGATCAGAAGCAGGCAGAATAGGGAGGGGGATTGGTGTCGGAGAAGCAATTACAGGAATGATGTCCTGTGTCTGTGTCTCTCCCTGCAGCAGGTGAAAGCTGGCAGGAGGGGGAGAAACCTGCTTTCAGCTGCTGCAGTGAGCTGCACAGGTCTTCCTCCTGTATTTCCCCCTCCATCCGACCGTACCAATTCCCCATGCTGTTGGGGCCCCCGTATGCTGGGGCCCCCCTATAGGAGGACTGGTGCCCCCCATATCAGCGGCCCTGTGTGGCTGTTTAATGTATATACTGCATAAAAGAGATGCACACAGCTAAAAATCACTATTGCATACATCTTTAGAAGATTAAAGGATAACCTTACCTTGACATAAAAGTCCACATATATTATATTCCTATACTATTCTATAACCCTATCCCCAGGAGGTGAAACCTTTTCAACATTTCACACTACCATAACTGTCCAGGGCAGTGGTAACCAGTGACCTGTGCACTCTTACATGCTGGCCATACAGATGGATGACCTACATGTCTTCATGCTTGCTGCATGGTGGTGGGCAGGACATTCCCCCCTATGGCCAGCTGTTGCTTCCCAAGTGGCTGTACACATTGTCCAACCATAAGCAAGGCGCAACCGCAAGAAATGGGAAATGCTGCAACCTGAAATCTGCAGTTATATTTAACTATTTGTTCAGGAGGGGCAATAGGGCCATATTACAGACTTTTAGTTTTTAAAAAAAAGTTACCCTTATAATGTTTCATAGCATTTTTACAGAACCTGCTGTAAGACTTTAGGAAAAGATGAATAGAAAATTATTCTTTTCAAAATACTGGTATACTACTGCTACTGCTACTGCTGCTACTACTACTACTACTACTACTAATAGTAATAATAATAATAATAATAATAATAATAATAATAATAATAATAATAATATAATCATAACCATAATTATCATCATCATCATCATCATATTAATAAAAAGTAGTTTTATAACCTGTAGCATACAGTATAGCAGAAAAAAAGATACTGTTACTTTACTATTCCTACATTTTTAAACACATATCTGCACTGAAAATCACAGCCCTATGAGGACACCTATCACTGCACTTTATGCAAAGCACACGCAAGCTGACGCATGTAAACGCACATAAGGTATAGTCTTCATTCACACGCCGAAAGAAGGTTACATTTACAAGTTTTTTTTATTTACAGATCCGAACACGGCTGCATTGTTTACAACAGTAACATTCGCACTCAGATTGAGAAAACAAGATCCAAAAATCTGCATCAGAGGACATATGTATACACGTATGCAAGATGCAGATATTGAAAAAAAAAAAAAAAACAGGACAAATTTTATAAGTATTTACTGAACATTACTCTGGGACGTTTGTGTTGAAAAACAATGTGTAACAAGATCAGTAAATTTTTTACCCCATTACAGTCCTTATATTTTCCTATACATTTAAGGCTCCATGTACACGGGACGCTGGAAATTGTCGTTTAGGAGCAGTTGGGCGTTTTTTTCAGAAGCCCCTGAACCCATCTACATTTTATCTTATCTGTCCATGTACACCAGGTCGTTTACAGTCATTTGCAGGCAGTTGTGTTCAGGGACTTTTTTTAGAACGCAATTATTTGCGTTCGAACGTGTGTTTCCCGGCGTTTCAAACGCTCAAACGCGTCCGAACGCGTCTGAACGCGATGACCCGCGTTTGCGTTTTTCCATTTTAAAGGGGAATAATTTTTTTGACCTCTAGGAACGCTTCTAAGCGCAAACGCAGGTAAAAACGCGAACGAACGGACGTTTCAAACGTCCTAAAAATTCCAGCATTCAAAGGGACTTTTAACAATGTCCCGTGTACATGGAGCCTTATAGGAAAAATGTATATTGTCCCTATTCCTATCTGCACTGAACATCACAGTCCTATGAGGACACCCACCACTGCATCATACTTTGCAAACTGACGCAAGTAAACGCACATATCTGCATCATAGTATATATATAGTCATGGTGTGCAAATATAGTGAGCAAACCCTAATAAGACTTTAATTAAAGGAGTGTGCAGAGATTGTGTATTGTAGTGATGATTGGAGATGGGGGGGGGGGGGGATGTGAGCAGAGATTTGCAATTTGGCAATATTAATATTCCTAATCTATCTGATATAATAAAACAGACCAAAGAGCAATCATCACATACAAAATGTACTGCCTCCCCAGCAACCAGACAAATTTCAGTTTCCAATACAAGTGGCAAGATCATTGTAAGTTAAATGCTGATTGGTTGCTATGGGTTACTGCAGCTGTCAGTATAGGATGTGTCAGTTAATATGATGGTGATGGGAAATGATGACACAGGAGAAAGGAGCTGCAGTGATATTGCTGTGCAGCCACATTCACCCCAGATAGAAGTGCAGCCTATGAAATCAGGTTATTAAAATATTGCGGTCAAAGTCACACTTGTGCTGAGTGTATATCTTGGCTTTCCAGCCCTGCAGCCTCGTCAATGTGAGAATTTCACACAGCCACATGGAGGATGGAAGCGATCAGAGCACTGTTGATGTGGGCATGTTGTTGGGATAAATAGTCGGAGTGGCAATAATAGGGGAAGGAAAAGATCAGCTACAGAAAAAATGAAACTGCAAAAACTAGGCGATCCACTCATCTACAGGTCACTAATCACAGAGTGGGGGTGACACCAGGCACCTAAAGGTGACATCCCACCCATGGACTGCTTAGAGGTGACAACCCATACATGGACTGCCTAGAGGTGACATCCCATCCATGGACTGTCTAGAGGTGACATCCCATCCATGGACTGCCTAGAGGTAACATCCCATCCATGGACTGCCTAGAGGTGACACCCCATCCATGGACTGCCTAGAGGTGACATCCCATCCATGGACTGCCTAGAGGTGACACCCCATCTATGGACTGCCACTGGCACCCCATCCATGGACTGCCACTGGCACCCCATTCATGGACTGCCTAGAGGTGACATCCCATCCATGGACTGCCTAGAGGGGACATCCCATCCATGAACTGCCTAGAGGTGACACCCCATCCATGGACTGCCTAGAGGTGACATCCCATTCATGGTCTGCCTAGAGGTGACACCCCATCCACGGACTGCCTAGAGGGGACACCCCACCCATGGACTGCCTAGAGGGGACATCCCATCCATAAACTGCCTAGAGGTGACACCCCATCCATCGACTGCCTAGAGGTGACATCCCATTCATGGTCTGCCTAGAGGTGACATCCCACCCATCCCATGGACTGCCTAGAGGTGACACCCCATCTATAGATTGCTAGGACTCTGCAGACATAGGAAATCGCATTTCACTAAGACTGGAGACCCCCCAATTTGGTATAAGAAAGCCCGGCCTATGTTTGAAGAAAGGATTACAAATACGGAAAATACTTAGAATTCCAGAATTTGTCAGAAATGTTTATTTTACAGTGAGGGGGGAAAAAAAAGGACTCTCCGAGGATATTCATACAATGCGGCCAAAGCTGAAAATTCCGTCCTTACTGATCGCAGAAAAAGATGAGGAGAAGGTGGCAGAGATAAAACTGGTGCCACTGCACCCTGGATACCCACTGATATACTGGCAGTTGCTAAGCAACAACAAGTGTGACAGAAAAAAAACTGCTAAGTGACATAAGATAAAGCGACATTATATAAAGGGGGTGATTTACTAAAGGCTAATTGACTATGCACTTTGCAAAGTGCAGTTGCATTCTGCAAGAACAACTTTTCCAGAGCTTAGTAAATGAGCAGAAGCTTTGCTGATTTCCATCATCCAGTCATGTGCAAGCAAAAATGCTGTTTTTTTTTGTTTTTTTCCTTGCATGTGATTGGGTATTCTTTGTAAAGTGAAACTGTACCTGAGCTCTGCAGCAACTGCACTTTGTGACCAAAGTGCACAGTCCATTTGCCTTTAGTAAATCAACCCCAAAGTATCCCCATTAACAACTTGCAAAAATAATAATGTCTTTATAAATATATTATTATAGCACAAAGTGGTCAAAACTGTCCTTCATATCACAGAAATAGATGTGGAAAAATAATGGCGGTGATAGGAATAAAACTGGTGTCACTGCACCCTGGATCCCAAGTGATATACTGCCAGTTGCTAAGCAACAATAAAAATGGCAGACAAAAAAACAGCTAAGTGTCATAAAAGAAGGCGCCATTACTTAAAGTGTCCCCATTAACAACTTGCACAAATAATAAAGTCTATATAATACAGTATTATTATGGCACAAAGTGGTCAAAGCTGTCCTTTCAGATTACAGAAATAGATGTGGAGAAATAATGGAGCTAACAGAAATAAAATTGGTGTCACTGCACCCTGGATACCAACTGATATACTGGCAGATGCCAAACAAAAGCAAGAATGGCAGAAAAATACCGCTAAGACGCCATTACTTAAATTGTATCAACTCAACAACTTGCATAAATAACAATGTCTATATAAAATATATTAATATAGCACAATGTGGTAAAATCTGGCCTTCTTATCACAGAAATAGATGTGGGGAAGTAAAGGAGATGATAGAGATAAAACTGGGATCACTGCAACCTGGATACCAACTGATATACTGGCAGCTGCTGGGCAACGACAAGAAAAGAGCATCTTTACTTTACCATTCCCAACCCAGATTGCACTTACACCTAATAGTGAAAAGCTATATAAATGTATTATTATAGCACAAAGCAGCCAAAGCTGACATTTCTGTCGCAGAAAAAGTTGTTGGGCAATATTGGAGGTGATGGAGGATAAACTGGTGTCATTGTACCCTGGATACCAACTTTTATACTGGCAGTTACCTTACCAGGCGACAACCATGGCAGAAAAGATAATATGAAGAAAAAAAAATGCCTATTATTATAAGTGTAAGCATCAACAACGTGCATGAATAATAAATATATTGATACATTGTCATAGCACAATGTGGATTTCAAAAGCTGCACAAACTATGTAAAGAAATAATAAAGGGGTTGAACTTGTGATTGCAGATACTGGCAGCTGATGGGCAACTACAAGATCACAGCTTGCCATGAAATAAGGTGCCATTGCTTAAAGTGTACATTACAGGGTGCATGTGTGTTTAAATGAGGGAAAGGCAGTCGAAACTGCCAACTGTGTTCCTATAGATGGCAGAAAAAGATGTGGAGAAATTATAAAGGCCATTAATGTCCCTGCACCCTGAATATCAGCAGATGTATTGGCAGCGACTTACTTTGCAACAACTTCCCCATAGAGAAGAAGAGTGGCAGAATAGATCACAGCATGACACATGAGATAAGGAGCTCATGAGTAAAGTGTAACCACTTTTACTTTCATAAATAGGTGCAAAGATTTATGGTAACACCAGCATAAAGTGATTATTTATTTATATATCTATAAAAAGTGTAAAATATAGAAACTACAACGTGAATTAAACACCCACTGAGGTGAGTAGACTATGCAGGTTACAAAGAGCTCATCTAAACTATGATTATTATTATTATTATTATTAATATTATTACTGTGTGCAAACCACTAGCACACAGGACCACCAACTCCGCAGGAGCTCCCACTGGCAGAGCTGCTCAGACTTGCTGATTCGCAGCTGGCGAACAGATTCAACCGGTGAGTGGAAAACCATCCATTCGCCGAACCTATTACCTTTATGATTTGTAATTGATTATATTACGGGGAGCTCCTTTTAGCCTGCATACGGTTGAACTCACCTAAGTGGACTTTTTGGGTAATGTTCTGCTCTTTATATTTTGCTTTATATATATATATATATATATATATATATATATATATATATATATATATATATATATATATATATATATATTATAAGTTAATTATCATACTCACATAAATGCACATAAATCTGCGTTTTTATCGATACGCAGAGCTATGTGCAAGTGTGGTCACTTTGGTTTATTAAATAAAAATAAATATATTTTAAAATATTTTCTAGTCCAAAGGTAATCGCTACTAACAAAAAACATGGGGGGGAAAAAAAGTGAAAGCATGGAGAGACAATTTGTCCTCCTACTTCGCTTTGCCTTGTGAGATTACAAGAGAAATTCTGTTCTGGGCTAAAAATAACACAAATACATTTTTATTTCTATATCTCTATTATTTTTTTTTTTCTTAAGAGGAGCAGTATGAAAATAAAAAGTAAGTCTAAAAATTATTTAATTTTTATGCTGTTCTTTAATATTCTCGAAAATATTTTAATAAGAGGGACATGAAGATGTCCTAAATTTAAATTAAATATGGCAATATATAGGTAGGACTGATCTGGGAGAAATGGACCAGTTAAAAGCTAAGCTTTTTCCAATAATGACCAATCAGTTTCTTTGTTTACTTTTTAAATACTGGTTACTTTTATATAAGTGGAAAAAACATGCTTTTTCTATGTTAGTCAACGTTGAATACATTTCTTTTATTTTGAATACTTGGTTATACATATATTGTTATTGTATAGGATACACACACACACACACACACATATATATATATATATATATATATATATATATATATATATATATATATAGATAGATAGATAGATAGATAGATAGATAGATAGATAGATAGATAGATAGATAGATAGATAGATAGATAGATAGATAGATAGATAGATAGATAGATAGCTATAAATGTTCCAGTATATTGAGACATGGTTGAGTATTTGCACAGATGTTATTTATATAAACATATGTATGTATGTGTGTATATATATATACACATATATATATATATAAATATACACATATATAAATATATATATATATATATATATATATATATATATATATATATATATATATATATATATATATATATATGTATATATATACATATACATATACATAGTGTTCATATATACATACATGAATATATATATATATATATATATATATATATATATATATATATATATATATATGTTTTTTTTTACTTTATCAATCTAACTATGTCATATACATAAATATAACACACATATATATATTATGTGTATTTAACATATATGTACAAGTATTTAAGCATGTCTCAATATACAGAAATAAATCTTGGCTTTTGTGTTTTTCTTACTGTATGTGGTGTCCCCACCATGTCTGATACATGTATCCCCCTCCTGTCCCCCTCCTGTAGCCTTTATAACCAGTTCACACTTTCTCCTGTCCTGTGTCACAGACGAAGGTTTGGCCAATAAATTAGCAATTTTGCTACAAAGGGCGTAAAAAAAAAAAAAAAAAAAAAAGCTAATGATCTAAGCAGTCCCAGCAGCAGTAGTCCTGGGTAGTGAGCAGAGCTCAGGAATCTTTCTTCCACATAGCTGAGACACAGAGGAACAAACCCAGACAGTCCCCTCCAAGGCCTGACTGCCAATGTGGTGTTAATAAAAGAGGAAACCATTAGAGGGATCTACAAACATTCCCAATTTGTAATCTAATTCTCCAGTGTGAGGGCCTTTTCTAACCATCATTGCAGGAAATGGTAATCTGTATATTTCTCCAGGAGGCTGGGTGTCTTTAGAGGAAAGTAGGATGCAGTGTAAACAGGACTTTCTCTAATGAAGCAATTAATAGGCACAGCCTAATGGAGAGGGCCCTGGTGGGTATAGGTATGGGTTTAGTTAGGCAGAAGGGGCACTTATTTTCCTGGGCACTTGTCATAGGAGGCATTCTGATGGTAAGTAAGGGCTCCTAGCCTGTCCTATCCCCTGCCTGGATTAGGAAGGAAGAAAATAAGCAGAAAATGAGTCTCTAGGTGAACAGCAATTCTCTCCTTCTGTTCAGAGTATGCCCAGAGGTTGTACTTTGTGCCTAAGAATGAAACCAATTATCTGACATTTGAACTTCCTGTCTGGGTAAATTTAGGCTGATTGCACAAACTCAAGAAGTGAAACTTTTCCTTAATTTCCAGCAGGCATTATGCTGATGACAAATTCCTGTTTTTAGCAAAAGTGAAATGCTATTTCTCCTTCAGACCCAGGCTGAGGGATGGCCTATTTATTCTCTCATTTATTAAAGATGAACATAACTGGGCAATTAGCTGGCTACCCTGGGCTGGCAGAGCACTCATCTGTGGCACTGTCAGCTGTGCCCGCTACTACTCTCACCCACCCCACCACTGCAATCTCCAAGCTGCAATTATAGGAAGCATTTTATAAAGTCATTTTATTGGTGCTGACATGGGACAATCATGGCTGCTAAATCATGGAGAAAAACATTGCTTCTATAGGGAGGACTCATACATGGGATACTTTTTATTACATAAATGTACTAGGATCACTTTGATGTTTATTGTAGCTTTATAAAAAAAATGCTAAATCCCTGCCATCACTTTGTTTAAATGTATCTTTGTTTATCCTTTTTTTTTTTTGCTACTTTTTGCTTAACAGAAATTGAATTTGTGTAATTAAAGTTTTATAGCTGAATGATTACAAATATTGCTGCACTATGAAAAAATGTGTTTTTTGGAAGTGAATTACCATCTAGATTTTTGCATTTACATATACTACTTATAGATATATGGAATGTTGAAAATGAATAAAATTATTATTAAGATGTGAATTAAAGCAAATAAACGTGTTTAACGTAATACAGGGGGTTTACACACACATATAAAATATATATATATGTGTATATATATAATATATATGTGTATATATATATATATATATATATATATATATATATATATATATATATATATATATATATATATATATATAAAGGAGTTGGTTTACCAGAGAAGTATTTTTTATAAGGCCCTGTATTTTTTTAAAAAAGAGGGCTGATTTACTAAAATGAGTTGAGAATTCTTACTAAAATACTTAAATTATCATCAATATGTAAGAAAATTCACTTTGGAAACTCAATCATGTGAAAATGCATTTCCAAATAACTGGATAAATAAAGTGTATATTTACATATTTGTTTGAGTAAAAATTTTCAACACTTTTAGCAAATCAGCCTAATTGTGTGTATAACTTAATATATATTTGCTCTGTCATGATGATTATTTGTATTGAGATATCTATATCTATTTACTCTTTATTTATATCTATCCATGTCTCTCACTCTCTCTGTCTCATACTCTCTCTCTCTATATATATATATATACATATAACTTTCTTTCTCTCTCTCTTTCTGTCTCTCCCTCTCTGTATCATATTCTCTCTCTCTCTCTCTCTATATATATATATATATCTTTCTCTGTCTCATATTCTCTCTCTCTCTCTCTCTCTATATATATATATATATATATATATATATATATGTATCCTCTCTCTCTCTCTCTCTCTCTCTCTCTCTCTCTCTCTCTCTCTCTCTCTCTCTCTCTCTCTCTCTCTCTATATATATATATATATATATGTGTGTGTATCCTCTCTCTCTCTCTCTCTCTCTCTCTCTATATATATATATATATATATATATATATATTCTCTCTCTCTCTCTCTCTCTCTCATATTCTCTCTCTTATATTCTCTCTCTCTCTCCATATATATATTTATAGTACACACACACATTTATATTTCCCCCCTCTCTCCCTCTCTCTCTCTCTCTAATATCTCCAATATATGTATAGTACACACACACATTTATATATATATATATATATATATATATATATATATATATATATATATTGGGATATTATGTTATGCAGATAGGTTTGTCCTCTTTTGCAGAGGGGTGACTGGTGGGGTGACTTACCTTGATCTGTGATGGACCTAATCCCCAGGATATCAGTGACAGAGTGTGAGGAAGGCCATGTCCTGTGCACAGCCATGGAGTGCATTCCAGGGGGGGTAGGTACCTTGGCTCCAGCAGCGATGGGGTTGGGGTAGGGGTAGATATGGTTGTAGGTGGCGGTGGCATGGGGGTGCTGTTTATGGTTGTGCTCATAGTGACTTTGCTGGGAAAGGTTGCCGATCTTATTTCTCAGGATCCTGCTGATAGAACTGACCGATGGCACGTTGTATTTGTCGCACACTCCATCGGCCAGGAGCCGGTCCCTGATTTCCCAGGCGAAGATGCCGGGGTCCCTCTGTTTGTAGGTCCTGATATGTTTGACCACAGTTGGGGTGGTGACCCGAGGCTTGCTGCCCCCGATGGCTCCGGGGAGGATGGAGCCGGTCTCGTTGTATCGGGCCAGGATCTTACTGACACATCCATGGGAGACCCGAAGCTGGCGGCTGATGTCACACGGCCGGATCCCCAGCTGGGCCAACTCCACGATCCGCAGCCGGATGGCATTGGGGAGAGGCCGCCCGTTCACGAACACCCCTCCGAGCTGGTTCACTTCACCGAAGGCCGGTTCTGTGGATGGAGAGGACACCGATCACATATACATGGAGGAAGGGGGACATACACTGTGCGATCTGATTGGAACATCATATAAGGACATATCTATTTATATCCTTGCATGGCTGGTGGGAGATCTAAGAGGGAATTGTACAATCACATTGCACCTTCTCCTTTACATTTACAAAAACGAACATAATCCATTAAGCTGCATCATTCTACTACATAGCTGGTGGTAGATCTAAAGAGGATTATACAATCAGATTGTACAGTGTATGGTGAGCTTCTGTGAATAAAGTAAGAAAAAAAATCTTCTTTTTTTACAAGTCCCTTTGCACCTGATTGGGTGCTTAAAGTGGACACAGGTTCCTCTTATCTTAATTCTTATTTAAATCTAAGTGATTTTAATCCCACTGTATTGTACATTAGAATATACAAGATAGATAGAAAGATAGATAGACAGACAGACAGATATACAGATATATAGATAGATAGATAGATAGATAGATAGATAGATAGATAGATAGATAGATAGATAGATAATGTATATGTATGTATGTATGTATATATATATATATATATATATATATATATATATATATATATATATATATATATATATAGCATATATAGTTGAATACACACTGATTTACTAAAGGAGTTGAGAAAGTTCACTGGAGATCCAGGTACACTGACTCGGCCTAGAGATCTAGGGATCTCTATTTCTGGTAGATCCCTTATAAATCCCCCCATTTGTCTGACACTGACTGTCAGTAAGAAGGAGGAAATATTCAGTCCTGATCTAAAACTCCTGAACTCCAATGCAGCCAGCACATCACATCAGCCAATCAGAACCGAGTCTCCACTTTTCTCACTACACAGAGGTGATGAAAGATTCCATCTGATAGGTTGCTGAGTCTCACTGCATCAGGTCCATCATTGCTCCATTGCAAAGTCCTTCACCAAGAGCACTAAGCCCCCCAGGACAGATGAATGGGGTGGCCAGAGTCACTGACCCTCCTGGCAGCAGAGGGGTTAAGCCCAGTCCTATCTGCTCAGTGACCCCAGACAGCACTTTCTGGCAGATGATTGTTAATGAAGCCTCCAGTCATTACACCGCCTGCCTGCCTCCTGCTAATGATCCTGAACGTACTTGTAGGGACAGGATCATGTACAGAGCCGGGACAGGACTTGTCTAGGAGGGAGACCTCAGTCCCCTAGCTGTGCCACTTACCCATCATTGAGCTCAGGGGGCTCCCTGGGTGTCCAGGAGTAGGGAGTGAGAAGGAGCAGGCCAGGATTACAGGAGGCTTCCCAGAGCCGGCTGATAGCAGGGATCCGGGAATTAAAGGTGAGGACCTTCCTGGCTTGGAGGAACTGTCTGTATTTCCCTCTAATACAACGTGGGCTGGGCAGGGCTGCCCTGGACTGTCATTCTGACAAGCCACGCCTCGGGTGGGCGGGATCCGGCAATGGCTCCGCTCAATTGGGCGCCTGCTGTGACAGACAGGGGAGCAGTGACTGTCAATGCTGTCCGAGGAATCCTTTCCAAGCATGCTCTGCACCTGGAGTATGGATTACAGGAGGGGACACTCACCCCTCACAGGAGGTAAGTCCCCAAACTCTGCAAACAGGATTAACTCTTTCCATGCCACGGGACAAATACTCTGCCTCTATGGTCACATTTACACTTATTTAAGTCCTAAAGTAATTTTAATACTGTATAGTTTCCTCTGCATGATATAAATAATTATCATGATAAATATAATCATTATATTATATATTACCATATATCATACTATATATCTATCTATCTATCTATCTATCTATCTATCTATCTATCTATCTATCTATCTATCTATCTATCTATCTATCTATCTATCTATCTATCTATCTATCTATCTATCTATCTATCTATCTATCTATCTGTCTATCTATTTATCTATCTATCTATCTATCTATTTATCTATCTCTCTCTCTCTCTCTCTCTCTCTCTCTCTCTCTCTCTCTCTCTCTCTCTCTCTCTCTCTCTATATATATATATATATATATATATATAATTATACATAAATACACATATAATGTATGACTATATCTATCTATCTACCTATCAATCTATCTATCTATCTATCTATCTATCTATCTATCTATCTATCTATCTATCTATCTATCTATCTATCTATCTATCTATCTATCTATCTATCTATCTATCTATCTATCTCTATTTATCTATATATATCTATATATCTATATATACACATATACTGTATATATGTCTATATTATGTAGCATTTTTCTTTTCATATATAACATGTATGTCTGTATACACACATAAACACACCACAATGAGACGCTGATATGCTAATTTACCGTAGGAAAATGAATTCTGGCATATATTATACGGTAACTTATATCTATATATATATATAATTATATCATAGATTATATATATATATATCAAATTTGTGATATAGAAATATATGATATGCATAGATATAGCTATAAATTAACTTACATATTAATATATCATATATACTAGCGTAGTGTATATATACATATCATACATAAATAAAGTATACACACGGACACATGCACAGTTTGAGGCTGATTTACTAAAGGTGTTGAGGATCGCACACAATACACATGCGAAAAGCAATTACCTGTTTACTTTTCTTATCTGCTATTCATATCATTAATTGTGTAAACAGTCTCAAGCAGCCCCTATAATATATATATATATATATATATATATATATATATATATATATATATATATATATATATATATAATGTATATATATATATATATATTTATATATCACCCACTCATAAACACACGGAAAAAAAAAAATACACTTATACGTTTGTCACTTTATTGTAAAGAAAATGTATTTCTTGGTTTAACAGTAATAACAGTAGATGAAAAATCTATTTGCAATATTATTTGCTACTTTATTTATATTGTGGTCAGTGTATAAGTTCCATTTGTGATTACAGATTAAATTAATATGAAAATAAGGTTTTAGGATGCACAGCTATTTGCAATCAATCAGCCTTTCAAAGCTTTGAATTCAGCACTGGCAATAATAATTTTAATAATAATGATGATAATAATAATAATACAAATAATAATAATAATAATAAGAATAAGAAGAATCTGACTCCGGTAGATAAATGATCCAGGCCAGCACAGGAAGGGTTAGCTGGGCTCAGGTTGGCTGCGGATGCAGAGTTGGAAGTCTCTCTCTCTCTCTCTCTCTCCCCCATCTCATCCTATATGTGGTAGGGAACATTCCCAGATTGTTTATGGATGTGTGGAGGTATCTGTGTCTGATTACTGGAAGGGAAATGAAGACATTACTGTTTGTCCCAGAAGATGCAAAGATGCTGTCTTTCCATTCCCAGAAAATAAACATCATTAGAAAGCAATATTCATTTCATGGGTAGGAGATCCAGTTAGGGAAAGGAAATGACAATATATATATATATATAGTAAGCTGGACATAGAAAGAACAAGGGAGGGCAACATTACAGAAACTCCCTGATTATCTATCTATCTATCTATCTATCTATCTATCTATCTATCTATCTATCTATCTATCTATCTACTATTTATGCATGTTTGTATCTATCTATCTATCTATCTATCTATCTATCTATCTATCTATCTATCTATCTATCTATCTACTATTTATGCATGTATCTATTTATCTATCTATCTATCTATCTATCTATCTATCTATCTATCTATCTATCTATCTATCTATCTATCTATCTATCTATCTATCTATCGATCTATCTATCGATCTATCTATCTATCTATCTACTCCCCCACTGACCCAGCTATCTACATTATCTAATATCCTCGGAAATACAATAATAAAACAAACTGTGCAGCAATATTTAGCAATAACAACCATCCACAGAATTGTTCTGACTGTATTGATGAAATGAGTGTATATATCGCACACTTGGCATTGTGTCGCTCTGTCTGTGAGATGAGAGAGCGATTCGATCTTGCAGTAGGGAGAGATTGGTCAGTCTCTCCTCATAATACTATTCGCTATATCAATGATTTGGCCTTTCTTGGAGGAAATAAACACACTGTAATGTAGAGTAACTTTTTGTTATATATATTATATCACTGCAGCCCCATAGGAATAGAAATAAATAAATGATGAATCAATTGATTAAATATCCTGGGAATAACTGCTATACTCAAACAGAACGGCTCCATCTAGAAATGACTGGAGACTGCAGTTCTCTTAGCAGGAAAAAAGTCGAGTTTTAGTACAGCTTAGCGTTTTTTTCTGCCAGAAATTTCAAATTAAAACACTAAAAAGGTTTTTTTGTTTCCTGTCTCTAAACGCTGATCTGAAAATATGCCTGTAATCGTCCTAATGTGTATGGACACACAGGATAACATAGAGCCGCTTCTACAGGCAGAACACTGACCTCCTGTACAATCAGCGATTATTAAACTACTGTGTGTGTGTGTGTGTGTGGTATCCAAATATCCAACCTCTCACTGATCAGAGATCACTAATTACCTATTTACTAATGGAATGAACATCTTTCACTTTGCTAGTTGAATATTCACTTATTTTAACAAAAATGTGGATTGACTACACAGTCCGGCTAAGATGATACCATTTATATCTTGGAGATTTGAAATGAACACACAGCACAGTGATCACTCACATTCCAGGATATCTTCTTCTTTAGTAAATCATCCCTCCACTTGCCATCCAGAAGCCCAGCAGGTGATATTTCCCATCAGCCATACAGAGCATTCTTATCCTCTACACCAGCCTGAATCTTTCTTTTCATCGAAGAGGAACCCCTTAAAATAGTTTTCAGGTCTCATGTAAATACTGAGACCCACCTCTCACTGTACATTACAGTGCCCAGGAGGTGGTAGAGATAAAATATTAGGAGATGGTAACAAATATTAATAATATAATAATGTACACAAAAACAAACAGTGACAATTGTAGTAACCCCTTACATTGGTGGCCATTGTAGGTGGGATATTTATCTGCCTTTGCTTTCTTTTCAAGGAACCCCTATAGTAACCTCTATAGGAACCCCATTGTTCCATGGAACCCTGGTTGAGAAACTCAATACAATATCCTTCATCCTTCTAGAGTATGCGTTGATTGGGTTAAAACTCGGATGTGATATATGATGTATATATAATAATCACTATAATATCCATCTTAAATATGGTATGTAAAGTGTAAGCACAGACATATGATGGTATGGGTAATGGCCCACACACTACACAAATAAACAGGCAGAAAACTTAGAGTGGCAACCATAAAAAAGATTTTCTTATTATTGCATAGCTTCATTATGTAAATCTATCTATCTATCTATCTATCTATCTATCTATCTATCTATCTATCTATCTATCTATCTATCTATCTATCTATCTATCTATCTATCTATCTATCTATCTATCTATCTATCTATCTATCTATCTATCTATCTATCTATCTATCTATCTATCCTTTGTCTATGGCTCCTTCTTCTGATGGCTGGTTATTTCCTTTCCCCCCTTTCTCTCTCTGTGTGTTCCTGTCGGATATATACGGCTGTACGGTCTGGGGGTCTCCAGTGGTTTGGGGGTGATGTTTCTTAGCACAGAGGACGTGCTCAGGCTCTCTCTATGAGTGTGGGCTGGACAGCAGAGGTCACCTCCATAGTGGCTGGGCTCAGAGCAGGGAGCTCTGTGGATTAGAGTGCAGGCTGCTGTGTCCAAACATACACGAGTCTTGTGCAGCTTGGCATAAAGATTAATTTCAGGAATAGGTTTTCAGTAAATAGCATACTCTCCAACAACATATTGCATGAGGTCCCGTTGGGTAATTAGGATAATTGGTGTTGGTCTTGCTGGATAATTAGCGGCTACAAGGTCTCCAGCTCTGTATTCAATGCAAGCAGAGAGCAAAAGGGCAATTGGGAAACATTACACAAACAAATATTGCCATAGAACAACAGCACAAGTGTTATTATGGTTACACGAGCAGGGGACTGTACACTCTGTGCTCCCATTATTTGTCTAAAAGCTACATAAATACATTTCATATTGTATGATTTTCACTTTCCCCTTATTATTGATTTTTAGACTGTTCGCATTGTTACAGTTATATATAGTCTGTCAGCTGTGCCTCCACAATATACTGTATGTCTATCTATTTAGCTATCTATGGGGAATGGAGGATAAAAAAAATAGATAGATAGATAGATAGATAGATAGATAGATAGATAGATAGATAGATAGATAGATAGATAGATAGACAGATGGAGATAGACAGACAGATAGATAGATAGATAGATGGAGATAGACAGATAGACAGACAGATAGATAGATAGATAGATAGATAGATAGATAGATAGATAGATAGAGTAAATACATAGTGTATATAGATGTCTCAATACAAATAATCAAAATACCAGAGCAAAGGTATATTAAGGTATATTAGGATACAAACACAATTAGGCTGACTTAAGAAGTTGATAATATTTAAAAAAAATAAATAAAATGTAAATATTGTTATGTTATAGAAATATATATTTAACTGTTTCTTTGACTTTCAAATCACCTTTCAGACACACATATTGTTCCTATATATATATATATATATATATATATATATATATATATATTTGTGACTTCAGGGTGCACAGATTATTCGGAATGACTGACAACCGTTTATGTATAATAAAATCTGTGAGCCCTAAAGGCGAATTGGATACGACTGCATTGTTTAAATCGAGCAAAGGTTTAGTGAATATATGTAAAAATATCCCAGTCTCCATATCCCTCCATGTAAATAGATGAAGGTTGTAATGAACATGCTCCGTTCCTGCATCCGCTGTATGGAAATCATTCTCAGTATGTAGAAAAAAAATATATCGACTTTCCCATGTTCGCTAGATAGGACCAAAAATGTAATTCCAGATAAACATAAAGGGATCAATATCGGAAATTTGTAGAAATTGCACTCATATAGGTGTGTTTGTTCCATATCAACATAAAACAAATTAGCAAAGTCGTGTTTTGCCCTTGAGAAAGGAAGTTCAAGTATTCATTCCCTGTTAAATATATACATATATATATATATATATATATAAATATATATATATATATATTTACATCAGGAACATTTTTATAAGGCAGATAAAATGTATACTTGGTTCAGGAAGGATTGGTTTTGCGCCTTTCGGGTGCAGTGCAATTCTGACACCAAAGTGTACATTACGAATATTTGTGGTTCGCCAGAAACTTGCCAGATAATTCCCTGTATTAGTGCTGCACAGACGGTGGGCAAAAACTATGATATTTCTATATATATATCTATCTATCTATATATATATATATATATATATATATATACCTATATCTATGTACCTACATCTATATATATATATATATATATATATATATATATATATATATATATATATATATATATGTAGATGTAGATATAGATATATATAGTTGATTCTATCTGAGCCCGGTTCGGTAATGCAAGAGAGTACAGCTACATTATTGTTTTGAGTGAGTGAAAATTCTTAACTCCTTTGATAAGTAAAGCTCTCGACCGTGTTAATCAACATAGTTATGATTAGTAAATGTAAGTAAGTAAAAATGTGTATAAATTAAATATTGGTAAGTTATTATAAATTTTTTTTATCACATATTACTTATTAAGCATATTAATTATATTAGAAATTTGCATAAAATAAATACATACGAAAATAGTAAATACATCAAATACATCGTGTATTGACTTTTATGAATATAGTAATGATAACTGTTTTTCTGTTTTTTGTTTATACTCAGTGTAACAAGAAATAGAATTATGTTAAATGAATGTTAGCTGTTTTTTTTTTTTTTTAATTTAGTGTAACAAGAAATAGAAGTATGTTAGATAAATGTTAGCTGATTTTTTTTTTTTTTTTTGTTAATACTCAGGGTAACAAGAAATAGAATTATGTTAGATAAATGTTAGCTGTTTTTATTTTTTTTTTCTGGTTCAATAATTTTTATTGAATTTTAAACATAACAAATCCAAACAGGAAAAAACACACAAAAAAGAAAAAAAAAAAAGAAAAAAAAAAAAAAAAAAAAAAATGTTAGCTGTTTTTATATATATATATATATATATATATATATATATATATATATATATATATATATATACTCAGTGTAACAAGAGATAGAAGTTTGTTAGATAAATGTTAGCTGTTTTTTTTTTTTTATACTCAGTGTAACAAGAAATAGAATTATGTTAGTTGAATGTTATGTTTTTTTTTTTTAATACTCAGTGTAACAAGAAATAGAAGCATGTTAGATGAATGTTAACAGTTTTTTATTTTTTTTTATTTTTTTTTATACTATATAGTGTAATAAGAAATAGAAGTATTTTAGATCAATGTTTAGGAATGAGTCCATCGTATTTGTTGTAATCTATTCTTTATGGAAGTGTCTTTTATGCAGGGAGACTTCTGTTGATGGCAGAGGATGTGGCTCAGTCCAGGTCTGTGATGATCAGTGGAATGTAATAAAAAGTCTCTGTAAATCTCGCCCCATGAACAGCCATCACTACTGCTTTTAGGAAATCCTGGAAATAAAATATTGCAGCTCCCCAGTCCATGTTCCTGTGTTCTGCTATAACCTCACACAGTCTAATATTTCCTCCTGAGCTGTGACCACACTGGATCACCCCGTGGAGTTGGGAATGGACCCAGACTGACCCTCATCTCACACACACACACACACACACACACGCTGCGATCTGAAATATGAGACACCTGAAGCCGATCCATCTCATCCCCAATGGATGGAGCACGACCTTCAGAATGACATGGATGAAAAAACTACATGACCTGCAGAATTACAGACACACTTTAACTGGTGAGCCCTAATATTACATGAGGTCCTAAACTCTGTACACCCCTGCACATCGTGTAATGTAATATAGGATGAAACATTATAACATATTTTATTATTTAAAAAATACTTTATCCTTAAATGGGCTCTATAATCTCCAGCCGTATATGAATTAACTATTATTATTATTATTATTTATTTTTTTTACCAAAAAGGGTTTAATCAGCATTTCAGCATACCCCATAAAAATAAAACCTTCCGTTTTATTATCTTCAGCCACCCTCCTGATCCTGTCTGGGGTATTTTGTGAGGTAGTGTATCCCTCTAGACTTTACAGTGAAGCTATTCCCATCTACGATTTTTTTTTTCTTTATTTTTTTTATATTATAACTCCTTGACAGCGCTCTCCATTCTAGCCATGGACTAAAAACATCACTTCCCTCCCTTTCCCCAGTACCTGGGAATAGGGGAGACCCCAGCTGGACAGGGGTGCAGGAATAGGGGAGACCCCAGCTGGACAGGGGTGCAGGAATAGGGGAGACCCCAGCTGGACAGGGGTGCAGGAATAGGGGAGACCCCAGCTGGACAGGGGTGCAGGAATAGGGGAGACCCCAGCTGGACAGGGATGCAGGAATAGGGGAGACCCCAGCTGGATAGGGGTGCAGGAATAGGGGAGACCCCAGCTGGACAGGGGTGCAGGAATAGGGGAGACCCCAGCTGGACAGGGGTGCAGGAATAGGGGAGACCCCAGCTGGACAGGGGTGCAGGAATAGGGGAGACCCCAGCTGGACAGGGATGCAGGAATAGGGGAGACCCCAGCTGGACAGGGGTGCAGGAATAGGTGAGATTCTGGCTGTACAGGGGTACAGGAATAGGGGAGATCCTGGCTGGACAGGGGTGCAGGAATAGGGGAGATTCTGGCTGGACAGGTATAGGGGAGATTCTGGCTGGACAGGGGTACAGGAATAGGGGAGATCCTGGCTGGACAGGGGTGCAGGAATAGGTGAGATTCTGGCTGTACAGGGGTACAGGAATAGACTGATTCTGGCTGGACAGGGGTGCAGGAATAGGGGAGATTCTGGCTGTATAGGGGTGCAGGAATAAGGGAGATCCTGGCTGGACAGGGGTGCAGGAATAAGGGAGATTCTGGCTGGACAGGGGTACAGGAATAGGTGAGATTCTGGCTGTACAGGGGTGCAGGAATAGACTGATTCTGGCTGTACAGGGGTGCAGGAATAGACTGATTCTGGCCGGACAGGGGTGCAGGGATAGGGGAGATTCTGGCTGGACAGGGGTGCAGGAATGGGGGAGATCCTGGCTGGACAGGGGTGCAGGAATAGGGGAGATTCTGGCTGGACAGGGATGCAGGAATAGGGGAGATTCTGGCCGGACAGGGGTGCAGGGATAGGGGAGATTCTGGTTGGACAGGGGTGCAGGAATGGGGGAGATCCTGGCTGGACAGGGGTGCAGGAATAGGGGAGATTCTGGCTGGACAGGTGCAGCAATAGGGGAGATCCTGGCTGGACAGGGGTGCAGGGAGATTCTGGCTGGACAGGGGTGCAGGAATAGGGGAGATTCTGGCTGGACAGGGGTGCAGGAATAGAGGAGATCCTGGCTGGACAGGGGTGCAGGGAGATTCTGGCTGGACAGGGGTGCAGGAATAGGGGAGATTCTGGCTGGACAGGGGTGCAGGAATAGAGGAGATCCTGGCTGGACAGGGGTGCAGGGAGATTCTGGCTGGACAGGGGTGCAGGAATAGAGGAGATCCTGGCTGGACAGGGGTGCAGGGAGATTCTGGCTGGACAGGGGTGCAGGAATAGAGGAGATCCTGGCTGGACAGGGGTGCAGGAATAGGGGAGATTCTGGCTGGACAGGTGCAGCAATAGGGGAGATCCTGGCTGGACAGGGGTGCAGGGAGATTCTGGCTGGACAGGGGTGCAGGAATAGGGGAGATTCTGGCTGGACAGGGGTGCAGGAATAGGGGAGATTCTGGCTGGACAGTGGTACAGTAATAGGGGAGATTCTGTCTGGACAGGGGTGCAGGAATAGGGGAGATTATGGCTGGACAGGGGTGCAGGAATAGGGGAGATTCTGGCTGGACAGGGGTGCAGCAATAGGGGGAGATCCTGGCTGGACAGGGGTACAGAAATAGGAGAGATTCTGGCTGGACAGGGGTGCAGGAAATAGGGGAGATTCTGGCTGGACAGGGATGCAGGAATAGGGGAGATTCTGGCTGGACAGGGGTGCAGGAATAGGGGAGATTCTGGCTGGACAGGGATGCAGGAATAGGGGAGATTCTGGCTGGACAGGGATGCAGGAATCCTCCAAGGCCATAGAGGCTATCAAAAAGGACATCAATTTTTTTAGGGTACAGCATCGCACGACCACGCAATTTGTCAGTTAAAATAACGCAGTGCCGTATTGCAAAAAAAAGGGCCTGGTCATTAAGGAGGAAAACCTGCCGATCCAAAATGGGTTATAGCGAAGTTCGAGCTGTTTTTGTGTTTATTAAAAAAGTCAGCAGCTACAGAAAAAGTATCTGTTCACTTTTAATAAACGCACACTCACCTGTTCTATGATCCTGCGATGCGGCCGGCAGGAGCCTCGGTTCTCTCCCTCTCCTCTCGGCGGCGCCAGTATCACTAGTGTTGGCACCTGGCTGTTACAGCTCACGGCTTCAAAGCTGGGTGCGCACTGAGCATGCATGATTTGCGATGCACGTCGTGAATGGCCGGGCAATCTTGGGCCTGTGATGTGTCCCAGAAGATTGCAGGGAGGGAGGGGGAGAGGAGAACTTCCGCTCGAGCCACCCAGGTGGCCCAAGAGGAAGAGGGTGCGGGTACATGTCAAATATAGGTACCTGCCCCCCCCCCCAAAAAAAAAATGACATGCCAAATGTGGCATGTCAGGGGGTCAAGAGCCCTGAAAGCGGAAGTTCCACTTTTGGGTGGAACTCCGCTTTAAGTCATAATCCCGGTAAACCACTTGCAAACTGCAACATATATATACAAAGGGACTCATACGAAGTGGCCGGTAACAGTCAGAGGTGGATCTTTATGAAGTAATAGCTAAGGCAAAAGTGATCTAGTATATTAGGTTTAATTTTAAGGTGAGCAGGCTTTGCACATAGTGGTGGATTGGTGGTGATTTGGGCACAGCACATGTGACTGAGAATCCTTTTATGGAAAATCCTTTGGCGTGGAATATATATATAGATTTACTCACATCATTAAAGCACGAAAAGGCACAATTTTCCATTGGACACTTAAAGCGGTAGTATACTTTTAATTTCTTTGCTTTTAATTTCTACCTACAGGTGAGCCTATAATAGGGCTTACCTGTTGGTAAAATGAATATCTCCTAAACCTGCACGGTTTAGTTGCTATTCACCCTGCATGCAGTCACTGACAACAGCAGCGAATGGGCTCTGAAGGTCCGGTGTATCTTCAGAGCTCCTTGCCAGAAAGTGCACTCCCTCGCGCCTGCACGGGAGTGATGTCATCGCGGCTCTGGCCACTCACAGTGCTGGAGCCGCCGAACCCGGAAGAGACGCCGAGGGAACATGTCAGCTGCCTCTGCGGTGTCCGGGCGACCGTGTGGGGGCTTCATTCTAAGGTAAGTAGTTCATAATGTGCTAGTATGTGATGCATACTAGCACATTATGCCATTGTCCTGCAGGGATTTTTAATTAATTATTTTTTTTTTTTACACAGGGGATACAACCGCTTTAACGTTTATTAAAAGGATTTTTATTTAAAGATTTCTATATAACGTTTGTTTATATATTTATCTCGCAACGTTTTGTGGACATTTTAATAGTTACATTGCATTGGTTCTATATAATCATGTTTACATTTTAGGTGTGTTTAGTATTTGTGAATCTATCTGTACATGTTACTTGATTTCTTAAAGGGACAGCACGCCATTTAATTTTGCGATATTTAGCCAGGGTATAAATATATATATATATATATATATATATATATATATATATTCCTTCAATATGCTGTTATTTTTTTGTTTTGTTTATCCATATTATTCTCTATTTGTTTTATTCTATTTGTGTTCACAGCATCTCACTCTATAATAAATTGGTCCCCCTGTCTCTCTTCTCATTTAATCCCTCCACCTCCTCATATAGTTTATTACTAGGGATAGGTGAATCTGGCCAGGTTCAGTTCCAGAAATGTTGAAAGTGGAGACATTTAGTGGCGAATCACAGTGAATTCTATAGGGGGGGGGGGATCCTTCTATCAATTTAGGGCTCTATTCATCACATAGAAGATATTTAAATCCCAAAATACCACCAACTAAGCAATTTACACCAAAAGAAGTATAAACTAACAATGTACACCATATAGCAGTCCAGGGATATGAAATCGTCGCTCTTCTCCCTCTTCCTTCTGCAGAGCTTCTGGAACAGATCTGACCATGAGGATGAGAAAAAGCGGGACTTCTCTATTTAGGTGAAGTTCTGTCTACTAATAGTGTCAGGTATCTACAAAGAAACCTGCATAAGGTACCTACATTTACCTGCACAAAAGTGAATCTTAAAGTGTCACTCTCTCTACTAGTCAGTGGTCACCAGTATGTGGTTTCCCTGTGTCTCTGCATGGAGGTGGCCACCCTGGTAGAGCCATGGCTTTAATACCTAATTTCAGAACCTTCAGATAGAACAGTTATCAATACAGTAGTGATATCACCAAATATCACGGCAGATCATCCCAGGAGTCTTCAGGAGGGGAGGAGGAGCTTTCTTAGCTAAGCACACCCTCCTGCCTGTATGCATGAGCTAAGGGCAGATGGAGTCCTAGGCCCCTTTCTTTTGTCCATTTTTCAGGCGGACCCGATAGGGCCACTCATTGTCCTCAATGGGGAGGTGAAAGCCAGCGGACAAATCAGATCTGACAAAGTCCTCTGAAAACAGACATACGGTGATACATTCGCCATCTGTCCAGCAGGTCGGATAGGATGGGATTGGATGAAAACGCACATGCTGTCCGTTTTCATCCAATCTCCCGATAGAGGAGAGCGCTACTCTGACAGGTCTGCATAGTGAGCCGAGATGGTCCTGTCATCTGCCTGCTCAGCGGGGGTCAGCATTTGAGGACTGCAGTCTTCAAGTCATTACACAGATTTTTAATGGGGTTTAAGTCTGGGCTTTGACAAGGCCATGCAAGGGCATTCACCTTGAATGGCTGGATAAAACAAAAACTGTGTCTGTCCTCATTTCAGGCTGCAAAGCAACAAAAATGTGATTATTTTAAAGGGGGTGATTCTTTTCTATACCCACTGTATATGCATCTTTCTTCTACAGGGTAGTTAGCATAGGTATAAGAAGATGGGTGGGGGCAGTTTTAAGCTTAGTTCTAGCCTGGACTTGTACTATAAATAAATTATTTTTTTTATTTCCATGTTTATATATTGGGCACATATTATACATATCCTATATCACATAGTAGATTGCACTCACAATCATTATGAAATGTGACCTCACTTCTCTAAGACTATATTGTCTGCTCCAGAATCCAGGGACGGATGCTATAATCAGTAAATGTAGTTGTGTAACCCATGGAAGAAAACATCTGGGGGCATAATTCAATTTATACTCTCATTCGCTCTGTGTAATGCTTCACAATTGTTTATTTACACGAGGTCTAAATGCGGAAACCACGAGCACAGGCTTATTTAATATTGCCGAAAGCTGTATGCAAGTGCTGCAACCCACATCAACCAATCAGCAATGGCGTCTTTTTTCTTTCTATTTCTCCAGATTGAAGAAAGGTGAATATGATTTGTTACTTTAAAATGCTGCATGTTGCTCCCCATCATTGTTGTGATCACATGCCTGACGAAGGGGTCCTGCGTGACTCTAAAACGTTGCGCCTATCCTGATGTGATTCTTTTGGAATAAAAAGTTTCTTCGGACTGCTGTGCAAGATTCTTGGTGTGCTGGCGAATATGGATGTATCTGTGATAGGTCCAGTGTCCAGCTGGTGATTGCTGCAGCACCCACAACTGATGTGCCCAGGGCCATCTTTATTATTGATTGGACCCTGGGCAAACATTTTCTTGGGCCTTCCCGAATCCACTTATCAATTATTTGCAGGCAGTGGATGCTCAAGGGGAAGTTGCCTTGGGCCCCACAACAATGACTGAGCCCAGGGCAGCTGCCCCTTTTGCCCTGTGGTAAAGACGGCCCTGGATATGCCCATATCCAGGAAGGTGTGCGATGGGAATATGAACTATTCTGTTGCTGATGATGTCTTTGATGGAAGATCTCCAATCCTTGCTTGAGAAAAAAGGTTTACTATGATTTTCTGTGGTTTTTCTCCATCTCTAGGGCAACATATGGATGTAAAACAAGTGCAGCGAAGAGACGGTTTGTTTTCCTATGGAAAAAAGGGGAGAAATTACAGACACGTGTGGCATCAATCAGTAGATGCCCCCCCCACTATACACAACTAAACTGCCATAAATGATGCTGGAATCCACTTTCTTGCTTGCTAATGTAAGGTCGTGTTCTCTAGTCACTAATATGGAACATGTCAACTCTGTTAATCATACTACATAATAGTCATTTTCTCCTAATAATGTAAACGTTGTTAAAGTGTGGAATCATTTTTTTTTTATTAAATCAACATTTAGAGTTGAACTGCAGATAATTAAAAAAACAAAAAAAAAACAAGTTATGTTGTAGATAATTAAAAAAAAAAAACTAATTATGTTGTTATGCAGTTAAACATTTATTAACCACTTCTGGACCGGAAAGTTTTACCCCCTTAATGACCAGGCCATTTTTTGCGATTCGGCACTGCGTTATTTTAACTGATAATTGCGCAGTCGTGCCACACTATACCCTAATAATGTTGATGTTTTTTGTTCCCCACAAATAGAGCTTTCTTTTGGTGGTATTTGATCACCTGTGCGATTTTTATTTTTTGCGCTATATATAAGAAACGAGCGAAAATTCGGAAAAACAAACAAACAATATTTTTCACTTTCTGCTATATAACATTCACAAAAAAAAAAAAAAATTTAAATCAAAATTTTTCATCCTTGTAAGCAAATTTGTATTCTGCTACATATTTTTGGTAAAAAAAATTCCAATAAGCGTATCTTGGTTGGTTTGCGGAAAAGTTATCATGTCTACAAACTAGGGGAAAGATTTATGTCATTTTTATTTTTTTTTTACTAGTAATGGCGGCGATATGGAGGATCGAACCCCTAACTGACATTTTTGGGAGGACCAGTGACAATACTACAGTAATCAGTGCTAAAAATATGCACTGTTACTATAATAATGACACTGGCAGAGGAGGGGTTAACCCAGGGGCGATCAAAGGGTTAGGTGTGAGCCTAGGGAGTGCTTTCTAACTGTATGGGGGAGGGACTTGTGGAATCAACACAGAGACCTGTGTTCCTAAATACGAGGATCAATGGTTCATTCCAGAGAGAACAACGGTCAGCTGTGTTTACAATAGCAGACCGTCGTTCTCTCTCAGCGGGGAGCGATCGTGGGTACCCAGTGGCAATCGCACCCGCGGATCAGCTGCTCCACTTCCTAATGAGGACAGGAGGACCCCTCCAGCAGGGTACGCGCACCCCCAGGAGCACTCCGGCGAACCGACGTACCCGTACGTCGGTTCGAACAGATAAGTCACCCTGCCCCAGTATATCGGCAAATGGTTAAGAATAGTCATTAAAATCCAACCCATGTAATATTTTAAGTTTCCTTTACTTCAATCTCCTGTACAGCAGCACTCAGACAGGAAGAGGGAGGGGCAGCACATGGGGATAATTAGGTGTCCTTCTTTTACGTGCACCAAGAGGGAAAATGCTTATAGAAGGGTACACCAGTACTTCCTTCTCTAAACCCTCACTACTTCCCCTTTCACACATATAGAATCACAAAATCCTCTCTCTCTGTCTCTTTTTTCCTCATCCTCCGATTTCCCTACAATAAATGGAAGGCATGCCATTTTACTTCTGTTTTTATAAGCTTATCTCATCTTTTTCCTCTGACCATGGAGGTTTTCCTAAATGGTATAAGGTTAAAATTGTATGTGAAATTTATTATCTCTGCTGTTGGATATGTGAAGTTTATTATACTGTATACTTGTATGTTTTGTTTGTATCTTTTTGGCTACTTTTCAGTGTAGCAAGGAAACAAAAATCCCTATAATATATTATTGTGCTTTTACTAACAAGAATGCTGCATATAAAAACTTCTTACAGTTGAAGGAAAACAATGCAGGAAATACAGAGTGTCACAAACATGGGTAAACCTACACACATTAACTAGCTTTTCCAAGCAAATAAACATTGCCAATAATTAGTCTAATTGCCAATCACTTAGCCAAAAATTGCCAATCACTTAGTTTCTGTTATAGCTGGTCCACAATTCCCTTCTTGAACAGGACTTCAGGCATTGAAGAGGTGTTCCAGCTGTGGAAAAAAAAAATTAAATGTCGGCAGCTACAAATATTGTAGCTGCTGTCTTTTAATATATAGACACTTACCTGTCCAGGGAGCCCATGATGTCAGCACCCTAGCTGATTTTTGGATCGACTGCCGAGTGCTTTTGGGTGGAACTCCGCTTTAATAGTTTGAAAGAAAGCTGTATGTTGATCTTATTCTCTTGCAGTGTAGATTTAAAGTGATTGTAAAGTCTACTTTTAAAAATATTAAATAAAATAACAAGCATGTTATACTATAGGGCAGCCTGGATCCTCCTCTTCTCGGGTCCCTCTTTGCTGCTCCTGGCCCCTCCCTTCTGTTGAATGACCTTACAGTAGGAAGCTTCCTATGGGGGCACCCGAGCCGAGCTGCAGCTCTGTGTGTTCATTCAGACAGAGCTGCCATTTGGCCCTGTCCCCTCTCTCTCCTTATTGGCTAACTGACTTTGATTGACAGCCGTGGGAGTCAATTGCGCCGCGGCTGTGTCCCAGCCAATCAGGAGGGAGAGCTCTGGATGGCCCATGGACTCGTGGACATTGCTGGAGAGAGATGGGGCTTAGGTAAGTATTAGGGGGTGCTGGGGGGGGGGGGGGCTGCTACACACAGAAGGCTTTTTATCTTAATGCAAAGAATGCATTAAGATAAAAAACCTTCTGCCTTTACAACTCTTTTAATGTTGCCCCCAGTTGAAGATCCTCTCCCAGTCTGTGCTGTTGCTTTTTTTTGTTATCGATTCCCACATGGGTGTGATGTCATTGTATAATGTCCATTGGTCTTCATAAAAAAAATTTGAAGGAAACAGCAGAGAGATGACCTCATCAGCCTGTTGCTGCTCCTTTATTGTCCAATCACAGGCCGGGGGCAGAAAGGTAAGTAAGCAGTGCTGTTTATCTGCAGTGGAGAAAAGTCAGGTCATCAGACTTGCTCTGCTATTTGGCAGGGCTATGTTAGTTTAAGGATTGGATGGACAGAATGCAAACCCTTTGGTAGGTAAAACACCTCCCATGTATGTATTTCAGCTGTGTATTTGGCTGCTTGCCTATAGTTTAACTTTACCAGTTGAAAGTCTTATGTCCTCAATAATTGCTAATTTTTTTACATGAAAGATATAAATGACTTCTGTTCTTGCCCTCCTCTATAGGCACCTCACTGGAACTCAATGCTATTGCCATCTAGGAGCTACTTGCATTTTATGAAGTGATAATCTGTGTGGATTTTTTTGTTAATTGACATTTATAGAATTGCCTCAAAAATCAATAAAATCAATAAAATACTTACAGTATATGGGAGATTTTAACTGTGGGGTAATGATTTTAATAAAATGAAATTTGAATAATCCCCTTTTAGTCATGAAAAAAGTCAATATTGCATGGTAATAACAGTGCTGCTAATGTTACACTTTTGTGGATTGAGCCTCATGTTTGCTACCTTTAAAGCCCCACTCCAGCTTTTTATTTTGTATTCAATTAGAGTATAGATGATAGAATATAGTATAGAGTGGAGGTCTCCAAACTGTACCCCTTTACTTGCTTTTATCTGGCCCTTGGGGCACTGTTTCATCCACTGATACCAACAATGGGACATCATTTCCCCCACTGATACCAAAGAAGGGACACAATTCCTCCCAATTACACCAATGATGGGGCACTATTCCTCCCAATGACACCAACAATGGGGCACAATTTCTCCTAATGACACCAACAACGGGGCCCAATTATATCAATGATAGGGCAAAATTCCTCCCAGAGAGATCAACGATGGGGCACAATTTCTCCCAATGACACCAACAACGGGGCCCAATTATATCAATGAAATGGCACAATTCCTCCCAGTGACACCAACGATGGGGCACAATTACTCCTACTGAAAAAACAATGGGGAATTATTTTTTCCTACTGATGTCAGGACTTTTTCTACTCCCAATGGCCATAGTCCGGCCCCCCTAAAGGCTGGAGGACAGTAAACTGGCCCTTTGTTTACAAAGTTTGGAGACTCCTGGTATAGAGTATGGAAAGGGTTAGCACTTCTGTCAGGTTTTTACTGCTGTTTGTGTCCCTATTAGGGAGATTTACCTTCTCTTCCTGTCCTGACCCTCCAATTGGGACAGAAAAAAAAAAAAAGGGTTAAAATACATGACAGTGTTTTTATCAGTGGTGTAACAATAGCTGTAGCAGCACAAGCTTTCTTTATTTTGTAAACCACGGCTTGGGGAGCCAGACTGTATGATGAGGACACAATGTACTGCACTGGGAACAAGATTAGAGATTTTATTAGATGAATTCTGGTGTCTCTTTCACAGACTTTGGATAGAAATAACAGGTTAAAATTGGTCACTGAAGACAGCTTGGCAATACGCTGTGGCTGGAGGAACATGACTGCCAATTTGTGTACCAGTGTTCTCCCCTCTCTGTAGGCTCAAGTTCATACCTTCCTCAACCTCACAACCAACATCTGAATCAAGTAATGGTTGTGCATCGTCAAGCAGCAAGTGGCTGACACTGTGTTCAAATAACTCAGCTGACTCCTCCATGCCTGATGCTGGGCTATGGCAGGAATAGCTGTCGACAAGGAGGCAGAATAAGCCACTCTGGCAGCTGCAGTGGACTGTGCACTAGTCTCTGCTTGGGTGACGGAAGCGGGGGGGATGAGGATGGTTTAGTAAGCCAGTCCACCACCCCCTCTGCATGCTGTGACTGGATAGCACGGGCAACATCACTAAACAGAGCAAATGATACCCTGCCTGAGGGCTGACCATGTCCACCTTTGCCTGTGCACACAGACGCTGCTGGCCCCTCACAGTGCCATGAGAACATTTGCCTCTCCTTGTTGGCCTCCCAGACACGATAGGAAGGTGCTTATTAACAAAATGTAATAAAGATGTGGAAATGTGTACGTGGATGCACTTTATTCAATGGAAAGTGGTGTTTGTTGCACTTTAACTACACTACACAGACACACTCTACTAACACACCAACAACATACTGCAGTAAAACTGCACTAAGGCACAGAAATATACTGCGTTAAGCATGCACTAATGCACAGAAGTATACTGCGTTAAACGTGCAGTAACGCACAGAAATATACTGAGTTAAACGTGCAGTAACGCACAGAAATATACTGAGTTAAACGTACAGTAACACACTGGAATATACTGTGTTAAACGTGCAGTAACGTACAGAAATATACTGCTCTAAAGGTGCAGTAATGCACTGAAATATACTGCGTTAAACATGCAGTAACGCACAGAAATATACTGATTTAAACGTTCAGTAACACACTGGAATATACTGCGTTAAACGTGCAGTAACGCACAGAAATATACTGCTCTAAAGGTGCAGTAACACACTGAAATATACTGAGTTAAATGTGCAGTAACACACTGGAATATACTGTGTTAAACGTGCAGTAACGCACAGAAATATACTGCTCTAAAGGTGCAGTAACGTACTGAAATATACTGTGGTAAACGTGCACTAACGCACAGAAATATACTGCGTTAAATGGCACATAACACACAGAAATATACTGCATTAAAAGTGCAGTAACGCATAGAAATATACCTTGTTAAATGTGCAACAATGCACTGAACTGTAATGCAGTAAACCTGGCCTGACAAAACAAACTGACACTAAAGTAAAAATGAATGGTCACTACACTCACACTGACTGAACTATCACTAGATTCACACTAAACTGATATTCTACACTGACAATAGAATCAGAATAGCACACTAATAACTCTCTAGTAGCACTGAACAGAGTCCTGTTCCTGTTCTATCTCTCTTCACGCCCATATCACATTACAAATGGCCACTATTGAAAGAATAGAAAAGAAAGAAAGAATAATTTGGGTGTTCGTCGAACGGGCGAACAGCCAATGTTAGAATTTACACATAAGTCATGAGATTTGAGATGACAAAAAAGAATGGAGATCTAATGAGTTTCAAAAAAACAAATATCCAAGAGGTGCTGGGAGGTGCTGGGACTTCAACACCTATTCACTCTAAAGTAATGAGAAGAACACCATCATTCAGCAAGCTTGCTGGCTCTGTTGAGGCTACTCACTTGAACAAGGCTCCCCTCCAAGGAGATGAATCAAAGTATAAAAGTACAACAGGAGCTCCAAACCAATTAATGAAAACCAATAGACACGTGCAGAAGGAAAAGACTTGTTTAGTTGTGTTTCATTTTGATTCGATATTTACATATATTCGTTTATTTAAATTTGTTTAAATAGTTCACTTCATTTTTTAAATTCATTTTGTTTATTCAAATTTGGATCACATTTTTCAAATTTCATTTGAATCCGAATCGAATTGCATTCGAATAGAATTCCATTCAAAATCAAATTTATTCTATTTGAAATTCTAATTTTTGGATGATGGTTATATTTTTTGTATTCCATTCTATTCTATTGTTTTTCTAGTCTATTATTTTATTTTTTATTCTATTCTTTTCTGTTCTATTATATTCTATTATTTTCTGATGTATTTGAAATGAAAATTTGTTCTATTCAAAATTAGAATTTCGGAAAATGGTTATATTGTTATATTCTTTCTATTTAATTCTATTCTTTTCTATTGTCTATTCTGTTCTATTCTATTCTATCCTTCTATTTTATTTTCTACTTCATTTTTTTTAATTGATTTAATTCTATTCGAAATTTGAATTTTGGAAGATGGTTATATTCTTTCTATTCTATCCTCTTGTTTTTTTTTTCAAATATACTCTATTCTTTTCTTTTCTATTCTACTGAACTAATTTATTTTATTTTATATTCTATTATAATCTATTCTTTTCTATTCTATTCAAATTTAAATTTATTTTATAAGAATTATGGGAAATGGTTTTATTCTATTATTTTCTGTTCTATTCTTTTCTATTCTATTCAAATTCAAATGTATTCTATTCGAAATTCGAATTTCAGAAGATGGTTATAATCTTTCTACTTTATTTTATTCTATTCTATTCCTTTATTTTCTTTTCTATTTTGTTCTGTTCTTTTTGTATCTATTCTATTGTTCTATTTTACTCTATTATTTTATTTTTTACTCTATCCCTCATTTTCGATTCTATTGTTTTTTATTCTTTTATTTTGTATTCTGTTTTGTTTTACTCTATTTGATTCTTTTATTTTGTATTCTATTCTTTTATTTTGTATTCTGTTATTTTGTATTCTATTCTATTCTTTTCTATCCTCTATTTTCTGTTTTATTTTAATCTCTTCGTAAATTCGAATGCGATGTGAAAACTATTCAAATTTGATTCAAAAACTATTCGAATTTAAATTTGGTCCAAAATTTTGATTTGTTATTTCAGATTCATTTAAATTTGTTACTATTGTAATAGTTAATATTGTAATATTGTTAATATTGTAAGTCAGATACATCCCAATTTCAGAATAATGAATAATTAGTCCACATGTCTAAAAACCAATTGGTTTGGCACCTGATGTATTTTTGTCACTAAGGTGAGCTACTGAGGACTAGGTGAAAAATTAATGTTAAAAATTCCCTACACTGCTGCCTCATTCTTCCCTGACAAGTTCTGTCCACAATTAAAAAAAAAAAGGGGGACACATCCTAATATTCTGATATATATATATAAAACAGTTTGCAGGACATAGTCCTGCTTGTGGTTGAATTTAATGGACGCCTAGGGTGCTTTTTGAGCGATGTATAATAAAATTTGATATTTTTATATATAAAAAATCTGTGAGTGCCATTAAAATCCACCACAAGCAGGACTACGTCCTGCAAACCATTTTATATTCTATCCACAATTCTAGTTTCTAGTAATGTACTGACTATGCTGATAGTTCTCCTGCTACCTGTCCTTGATTTAGACAAACTTTATCTTAAGATCAATGACAGTAGGAAGGTCATCAGAGGGCCCCATCAAAATTTGGCTATGGGGTCCTTGATCTGTACGCCTCAGGATCTATTGCTGCCTGTTCCTTGCTGGCCTCAGTGACAGTCACTCTCTCTTTTTATTCCTTGTGTTACAGGGACAGGAACTAAGGAAAATCTCACCGTATGGAACAGACAGAAATAAGAACCTAAAGGACAGACGAAGGCCAGAAGATACATTTAAAAAATTCACTAAAGATCTGTGTAAATCAGATACAAATTCACCAAATCCATTGATCACCTTGATAACAGGGGCCCATGTGTCCTCAAAACATTGGTGGATTTATGTCTGATATACAGTATATGGATCTTCAGTTCATTTTTTCAATTTACCTCCTTGAGTGCTGGCCATCTTTTGTCCATTTGGTATATGTAGCACTGCCCCCTTGAGGACTGCTGAATTCTTCACCTTCTTGGGTCCCTCTGGGTTACCGTTAGCAACTGCATGCAAAAACTTAACACTTTACTTTCTGGCTCAGTCAATGATCAGTCTAGGGGTTGTAGTTGTTTTATTTTAAATAGGGATTGGAGAAGGGAAAGAGTGGTATACTCCAGAATTGAACTATTCACAGTTGATGAGGACTCCTATCTGAAGATGCAGCCAAGCTTCAGATTCACCTTGCCACTAGATGAATTTAAGGTAAAGTCCCTGTAATGAAGACTTGATTGAGCAACTATCTTCAGGGTACTCGCCTAGCACCCCCTTTCATTCCACCAGCTGACACCCATCTTCTGACTACTCTACTCCGGGGTGGCCCCCTCACAGGTCAGGCCCTCAGACACGATCCCCTGTACTCACGGTACTGTTTTTCCAGGTTCTCCAGTGTCTCAACCCCTCTAGTCAGCTCTCTTGGACCTCAGGGTCCAGCTCCTTCCTTCTGGTTCACCAGGCCAAATGCCTGTGACCACATGCCACCAACGCCGAGGAGAAGACAGCCGTCACCCTCCCTCCGGGACTCTGCTCACCAGCCAAAGACGCTGAGCACATGTGATCCTGGCTTTTTTTATCACACCCCAGAATGCACTGAGACAACCAGTCTGTGCCAATCACTGAGGCTGTATCAAAGCCTGTGTACCCATTGGCCTGGTTTCTCCACTGTCCAATATGCCTCGCTATTGGACCAGTGTGGACACTCCCAAACCAGATCAATCACACACTGAGCACCATGAGCAGACCTAACTCACAGATCCTGCTCTCTGTTAAGCAGAAAGCAATACAGAATTTGCCTGCTACTCCTCTGATAGGAAGACAGAGCCAAAACTATACTCACTCTCTTGCACCTACCTAGGAGGGTGCTACATATATATGAAATTACCATAGGCCGTACACAAATGATCATCAAGGTCTTTGAGATACAGGCACAGGAGGGGTTGAGTAAAAATAAATGAAACTGACTGAAATTTTTAACTCTTCCTCACCCTATTTGAAAGGAAAAAAAAAGTTTCCCTGGAAATAGGCCCCTTTCACACATATGGTGCAATCAGATCCGCCTGTCAGTTTTTCATGCGGACCTGATCGGATGCCCCTTGCATCCATATGGGGCAGCAGATGTCAGCGGAGACATCTCCGCTGACACCTGCTGCCATCCGATCCAATCCTGTCCGTCAAATCCAGACGGATGGAAACCCTTTTTTCCATCCGTCCAGCGGATCGGATGGGATCGGATGAGAACGGACAGGCGGTCAATTCTCATCCGATTCCCCTATAGGGGACAGCGGGGATCTGACAGCTCCATCTCCGCACACAGCGCGTAGACGGAGCTGTCATCCGCCTTCTCAGCGGCGATCGGCGGATCGAGTATAATGGCTCCATCGACGGAACGGAGCCGTGTGAAAGAGGCCTTAGGCTTAAATGCTGGCAAAAAACAGGTACATTTTCAGGAAAATGACCGTACTTCTATACTTGCACAGATATGGAAGCTATGGATCTTCAGTAAATCTTTCACATTTACCTACTTGAGTGCTGGCCATCTTTTGTCCTTTGGTATATACAGAATTACTATAGACCATGCCCTCAGCATCATCAAGGCATATGAGATAGAGATGCAGGATGGATTGATAATAATAAAAAAAATAAAAATAAAACACTGACTGAAATGTTTTACTCTTCCACACCTTATCTGAAAATAAAAACATGTAAAATTGGCTGGAGTTAGTCTTAAGCCCCGTACACACGTAGCGAACGTCGGCCGAACGATCGGCCGTCTTTTGTCCAGGGATGTCGTGTCGGCTGAAAACTGCAAAAGACTGCACATGAATTTTTTCGGCCAACAACAACCAACTTCAGAAGTGATGTCATGTGATGGTTAACTTTCCATGTGTTTTTTCTTTTCTGAGCATGCCCAGTCTTGCTAATCGGCTGTTTGTCGGCCGAATTCTGTACTGACTGGTGAACAATCGGCCGTTCTGGTGTTGGCATACAAAAATTTTAATGCCTGCACAACAGATTCTGTTCGGTCGAAAATTCGCTGTCGGCTGTCAGAAGCATCATACTAACAAGCCTACAATTGGCCGATCGGTCGTCGGCCGAATATTTACGGCCGACAATCGGTACGTGTGTACGGGGCTTTACATGCTGGCAAACAAAGGAACATTTTTAGGAATATGGCTGAGCTTCTGCATTTGCACTAGGGAAACCAGAATGTAAAAGTTGCCTGACCAGCAGAGGGAGCTGATGTCCTGGTTTATAGACTTCTACGTCTAAGTACTCTATACATAATATACATAGGGGCATATTTTTTAGAAATGAGAGTGATTCCAGGTAAATTACCATGTCTGGATTCTCTCTAGTATTTGCTCTCCTTTTACGCAGCTATTGTAAGCTAAATGTGTCTGAAAGCAAATCAAGATTTTTGGCCTCGTGCACACAGGGCGTAAAGAACAGGCATTTGAAACAGACCTCAACCTAACCCTCGACCCAACTGACTGGACAAATATATGGCAGGCAACTAAATCAGCCTCCCCTAACATCATAACTTTGTAAACTAACTACAAAGTGCTAACCAGATGGTACCTGGTCCCGTCAGGATCTCTAAATGTCATCCCCAATACCCCCCACTCTGTTTTTGAGGCTGTAATACGCCAGGCACACATGTGCACATCTGGTGGGACTGCCCCATAGTACAAACATTCTGGACTGAAGTGTTCAAGATCCTCTCAACACTATTCAGTAAGCCAATGACACCTGACCCCGCAATAGGTCTCCTGAACAACAAAACCTTGACAGTGACCCACCGACAATTCAAACTCCTCCTTTTTTATCACAACGGCAGCCAAGCAGACCATAGCAAAAGCCTGGAAGTCTCCCTTTTTAAATATTTTGGTGATGAAACACAGAATCACTCAAGCAATGGTTCATGCCAAAACTGAAGCAGTGATCTTGGACAAAGTCCACTCCTATGAAAAATTATGGAGAACATAGATTACTCACGTCCTACCCCCTGACTTTAATGAATCACTTCTCCTACATTAACTTATACAGGACGTATAAGTCATGGTCCTCTCCAGGGATCCCTACTCCCTTTGACCTCCCACCCCTGCTCCTTTCCCCTTCTCTTCTTTCTTTTCCCTGTTTTATTTACATAGTTACATAGTATGTGAGGTTGAATAAAGACAATAGTCCATCCAGTTCAACCTGTGTAGGTGTGCGTGGCCGTAATCATCTCTCATACCTCTGAATGTTTTGATCCTTGAAGTGTACATCCAAGAGTCTTTTAAAAATAGCCATACTCTCCGCAGTAACTACCATTTGTGGTAGAGAATTCCCCAGTCTAGTAGCCCTTACTGTAAAGAACCCACTGCGTAGCTTGAGGTTAAAACGCTTCTCCTCTAATCGCATTGTATGGCCTCGTGTCCTCATGCATTCCTTGTGACTGCAAGAGGACACGTTTCATATGATTCCACCCCCCCTTCACTCCCCTTCCTCCATCTTATTAAGCAACATACCGGTATTTCAGTCGAGATACCAATTAGCCCCGATACCCCTCCACCCCTTTTTATACAAAGATCATTAACCTTCTTAGCGTTATTCCCGAGCGTGGCTCGGGGTTAAATTTCAGAGACAAAAGCGGTAACCCCGAGCCACACTCGGGGTACTGCCAGAAGCATCGCTGGATCCTGAAAGCGGGGTTACTTACCTTGTCACCGGGATCCAGTGATGTGTCCGAGATGTTATAAAGAAGAACGCACAGTAAAAAAAAAATCCTATGTAAATAGTTGGTTTGGGCTGCTCCTTCTTAAGAATTACATGCAAAATAATGGTACCGCTTTCAGCACCTAAAATCCAAAAGAATCATACCGCCAGGGAGGTTAATAGCCTAGTCTTACTCCAATCACTATGAGGAGCTTACTCTCAGGATCATCACTCATATTTACAAAGTGCTACCTGATTGGTTTTTGCTTCCTAATTTGTTCTCGACTGTTGCTTTGTTATAATATGTTAATGTCATGTTGAATTTTCCTGAGTTGAGGCATATCTTGTTATATATGTTGTTATGTATCTGAAAAATGCTTAATAAAATATAAAAAAAAACAAACAAACAGGCGTCTAATTTTCTTTTCAGCCTGCAAATGCATCTCCATGTTAGCCTATGTGGCTCCTGCCAAGAGCAAAGGCATCCATAGGAGGAAAAAAATGCCCTGTGGGCATGAGGCCTAAGTCCAAACATTCATTTTTATGGGCAGAAAATACACTATAATACCGTAAGTAGTGTGATGCCTGCCTTTACAGGCACATGAATTTAATGTCATCCCAGTCTTGGTCCATAGGGTTCAATATTGAATTGGTCCACCCTTTGCAGCTATAACAGCTTTAACTCTTCTGGGAAGGCCATCCACAAGGTTTAGGAGTGTGTCTATGGGAATGTTTGACCATTCTTCCAGAAGCGCATTTGTGAGGTCAGGCACTGATGTTGGAGAAAAGGCCTGGCTTGCAGTCTCCATTCTAATTCATCCCAAAGGTGTTCTATTGGGTTGAGGTCAGGACTCTGTGCAGGCCAGTCAAGTTCCTCCGCCCCGAACTTGCTCATCCATGTCTTTATGGACCTTGCTTAGTGCACTGGTTCAAATCATTTGGTGGAGGGGGTATTACGGTGTGGGGTTGTCTTTCAGGGGTTGGGCTTGGCGCCTTAGTTTCAGTAAAGGGAACTCTTAAGGCGTCATCATACCAATACATTTTGGACAATTTCATGCTCCCAGCTTTGGGGTAACAGTTTGGGGATGGCCCCTTCCTGTTCCATCATGACTGCTCACCAGTGCATAAAGCAAGGTCCATAAAGACATGGATGAGCGAGTTTAGAGTGGAGGAACTTGACTGGCCTGCACAGAGTCCTGACCTCAACCCAAAAGAAAACCTTTGGGATGAATTAGAGGGGAGACTGTGAGCCAGGCCTTCTCATCCACATCAGTGCCTGACCTCACAAATGCGCTTCTGAAAGAATGGTCAAACATTCCCATAGACACACTCCTGAACCTTGTGGACAGCCTTCCCAGAAGAGTTGAAGCTGTTATAGCTGCAAAGGGTGGGCCAACTCAATATTGAACCCTACGGACTAAGACTGGGATGTCATTAAAGTTCATGTGCGTGTAAAGGCAGGCGTCCCAATACTTTTGGTAGTGTATATGGGGCAAAGACTGAGCTTGGGCAGTATGAGTACCAACCAAGCTGGTAACTTCCCTTTCAAGAATGAGGAATCCAGCTTTTCAGGAACAATTATGAAAGAAACTGGCAATGGAATGTATTCTAGCAAATCCAACCATCAAAGGTCTTCATACATGTGGCATATCTTCCAAGTGGGCTATTTGAGGACTTTTATACACAAGCCGTGGTATTATTTAATGTTTTTAAAATTCATTATTCATTTTCCACCTGCAGCGCTGTAATTGATGTACAGAACCCTGCCCAGAAATGTTATTTCCTTTTTCTCTGATTGTCTGTTTTAGTTTGGTTTTAAAGAGATATTTGGTGAGATACTCCCCAGGGGTAAATACTTCTTAAGAGATGCAGACACTGAAGCTTTTCTCATTAGAGCACTGTGAGTGTATCAGGTGATTATAATAAACCAAGACCTCGCATTCAGAATCATTTTGTAAAGGACATGGGGAAACAAACAAGCTATTTCATCAGAGCAACACAAGGTAGGAATGTGCCACAAGGTTTGTTAAAATCCCTGCTATGTACATTTATCACCCAGAGGGGAGTGAATTTAAGTTGGCCATACACTAGCAGATTTTTAAACGAATGTCCATACGAAAATTCTTAGTAGATTTGCTGACTTAATGACTATGGTTTAAAATTTCTTCAAAATTGAATTTGTTTTTAACATTCGATTCTGGAAAAAATAACTTTCTCGATCAAAAACCACATTCACTGTTTGAAATTTGTTTGTTTAAGAAAAAAATTCCATCCTGCTCTTTCAAATTTTCTTGTCACCATAGTAAAAAAATGAACATTAGTTTGACCTTACTAATGATTAGAAAATTGAATGAACTGTCCTAAAACAAAATATTTGGAATAAAATTCTACTAGTCAATCAATAATAGTGCTGCGCTCCCAAAACATAAAACAAAATAAAAATTGGGAAATCACAAAGTAATAGCATATACATATAAAATCAATGCTGCCAACTTCATTAATGCATAAAAACATTCTGTGTAAAACTAATAATAATATTAGTGTGTGAATTAAGCCACACGTGATGCAAATAAGTGATAATGTAGCCCACAGCTGTGCAATGTATGAATTGTATAGGTTTTTTTATAGTTTATTTTAATATATTAATTTTTACAAAGAATGTTTTTATGCATTAATGAAGGCAACATTGATTTTATATGTATATGATATTACTTTGTGATTTCACAATTTTTATTTTGTTTTTTGTTTTTTGGAGCGCGGCACTATTATTGATTATTTGCACATGACACTTCTGAATGGGAGGGTGATTGGTGCCTGCAGCTTTCAATCAGGTTAAACTCTAACGCATTAGCATCGCTTTATAGTAGCTCGCAGGATCATTACACTATTTGTACTCAGTGGCATCTTAAGAGCATTATAGGCCCCCGGGCAATGCAGTGCACTGGGGCCCCTGCCTACACAATGACCCACCAGAATAAAAATGCAAATTATTGATAAGGCTAAATTTATTGGTACAGCAGTGCAAGGCTAATGACAGCTTCCGAGTTTGGTGGCTGGGTCCAGTGAACACACACATGGACGGGAGTCAGACTCGACTGTCCTGTGTGTGCCTGTTCCCGTGGAAGTGGACAGGCATTCCTGCAGTTGTGGGATCCCCCTCCACGGCCCAAGTGGCCTGACAGTAGCGCAGGGCTGACAGACGCTTGCCACCTGCTAAAGTTGACGGCGAGATGCACACAGGAATCTGGACTAAAGCTTGGCTGGGGCTGGGTCACTGGGCTTGTGGGGCCCCCCGGTCAAGTGGGACCCCCGGGCAACTGCCCAGCATGCCCATTCGGTAAGATGGCCCTGTTTGTACTAAAATTCTACTAGTGTTGGGCCGGGTTTACGCTTCAAGGCTAGGTCCACACTTGTGCAGGTGGTTGTGGGTGCAAAACAGCGTGTAAATCGCATCTGTTCCTGTACCCGCAACCACTAACTGCCAAACTGCACTGCTCTTTTGCAGACTCACAGGGCTACCATTCATTCTGAATGGCACCCTCACACATCTGAAAACGCAGTGTGTTTTCGGTTGAGGGAAATTGCATGCTATTTCCCTTGGGGCTACGTTTTAAAACCTGTTTCCTGCATGAATTGCAGGCACAGCAGCCCATTCAAATGAGCTGCCACTTCCACACAAACAAGGATCACAAAGCTGCTTAGGTGTGAACTATACTACTTTTATAAAGACTTTATTAGTAGAAGATAACATTACAGTATCAAAGCAAACATTTATTATTCTGGCACAAACACTATTTAGGCCTTTGCAAACTTCTCAGTGTGTAAAATCTTCAGTGATAGCCATATATACTGCATACAGTATATCAAATAGACATTTCATATTTCAAAAGAGGTGGAAATGTAAGGAAATAATTAGTCCTCATCCAGCTGGAAAACCAAAAGATTCTGTCTGGTCCAAGAAATACAGCAATGCTGGTTTCCATCATCGCAACGGGGGGTTATAACCCACCAATGAATGCAAAAAATGACATCCACAAGGAAGTCACTAGTGGTCTTCCTTCAAGAGCACAACCTAAAGTTTATGAGCACAGAACAAGCAGAAGGCCACATTCCCCTAACCCCTTACTCAAGAGAAGGTCTAAGTCAGTCAGCTGAGTATTTCAAACGAGGTAGAAATGTAAGGGAAGTATTTTTTCATAACTCTGTGAAAATGAAATGCCCTTGTCCTAAGATTTTTCCAACAATACCAGAAATATCCCACTAAACAAAACTCTACCTGTGACTCAGACTGTGTCATCAGGGTTGATAACATGGACATCACCCAGACAATGCAACCCCTCCCCCCCCCAATCACTTCTTTTTAATTGCAGACTGGTTCTTCCAAAGATTACCAATTCAAGCCTTGTAGCTCCAGCATCCCAGACACCACCAGTTTACCCCAACCTAAACCTAGGTTATCCAAGAGCACACAGGTGGATAAAATAATGTCAACTTTAACAGAGTATTGTATTCCATCAAAGAGAGTAGAATGGGAGGAGGAGAGTAATCAAAGTTAGACTACGATTCTGCACTTATTCCACACAGACAACCTCCAATAGCACTAGAAAGGGCTGAAACACTTATGCCTTCAGAATATTTATCTATCTTGTAAATAGTTCTGAAATAAAGTTTCCCAAAATACAGTTTTTGATGATTTTGATGCTTGTGTTTTCAATTCATTTTAAGTTTATTTTGGTTCTTTATGACCCTGTTGGGTCTGCACCCCTTGCTACGGCAATTATAATGGACTCCACTCTCTGAACTCCTAAAATATTTTCTATTATGGATCATAGCTACATCTTTGTAGAAGTAGAAAAATCCTTTTTAAGGAAAAAATCTACTCTTGCAGTGGGGTCTCCGCTGACTACAAGAGGTAAATGCTTGTTATGTCTATAAGGGAGAGGAACAGGCATTTTTACTTTATCGCTTATTATAATATTACCTTAGCCCTTGTGCTGGATGGCTTCAGCACTGTCCTCTTTTCCTCAAAGCTCCCATCAGTGACCAGTCTTTTGGGCATCATCACGTACAATGCAGAGCTATAAAACCTGCATTGAACACGTAAAGGGTGAACGTGCAATCGGAGCTGTGAGCGACTTAAAGTGAAGGCTGGGGGAGATCAGTCACACTGCTGGAAAGCTTGTTGGAGCATGAAACACAGTAAGTATTTTTCCATATTCCTGCACCTCTAGCCATAGTGAGCATTTACCTGTAGGGGCAGGGCTCACAAAAAGGTATTTTGTTTATGCTGTACCTAAAGTTGGTATGAATAGATCTGAGCGCTATAGTGGAGAAATCTCATTACTTATGTGACTTACATTTGGATTGATTTAGTAAACATGTAGTTAACTTTCATTTACATTTGCATTGCAGGCACATATTAGCACTAGGATTTGAACGTGCAGATGTGTGCCTCTTTACTTACCATGCGTAAAGTAGTTGCCGCAAAATATGAGCCACACCCCTATACACTATGAAGAAATATATAGACAAAAGTGGGGCTTTCAAGGCTCAAATGAGATGGTCAATGAACTTAACGCCACAAAATAGTAAGATTAAAACACATTTTATTAGCTATCAATCAATAAAAAAGACATCAGAACATGCCTGGAAACACATATATACATATACAACATATATTCAAAATGGAACACAAAGTAGGTAACCAGATGGTAAGGTCTCAGTCAAAAGGATGGATATGGTCCCTGTGCAGCTAACGCGTTTCGCTTGACTGCGCTTCTTCAGGGCTTAATCAGAGACCAGAGAACCAGCTAGTTTTCCAAATTGATGCAGACCAATAGTTCGGACAAAGATTATAAAAGATGATGATGTATCTAGTGGACGTGGACCATATATCCAAGTTGGAGTTGAGACGTATTAGTGTATCCACTATGTGATTGGCAATACACCCGTTATATTCACTTCATCGCAGCGATAAGGTCATATGGGTCCAGGAAGGCGCTAATATCTGGCCATTCGGACACCACCATAGGAGAACAAAAATATTGTTTCCTTTACATTAATGTAAGGTAGTTTGGGCAGGTAATCCTATATATAAAGTGGTGTACCCAGGTATCCAAGTCTTGTCACAGTTGTATGGACTGGGAGCGCTATATGCGGCAGTCCTGGGTGTCCATATATACCTCGGGGGGATTATTGCCCCCTGTGTGTCCTCTGATGGCGCAGCCTGCCTGTCTTTACTTACCATGTGCAGATGGGGGGGGGGGGGGCTCCTTTAACTCTATTTCCCAAAATACTCTGGGCTCCCACAAGCCATTGGGCTCCTAAACACACCCAGGGGGTGTAAATTGTTCTCTTTCCTACCCCCTCTCCTGTGAGATGCATCTGATGTGACAGCAGTGCCTGGGCATGTGAGCTGTCACCAGGTGACTGGCCATCCTATGTTAATCCAGGTGTGCAGGCTGCTTGGTTTTGAGCACAAGAGTATGCTGCTTCCTTCGAAGCCCCAGTCACAACATGTGCCAGCTCTGTCCCACTAAGGCCAGAAAAGGAAAGTGTATGTAAAAATGTACCTGAAAATGAAATAAAATTGAAAATAAAAAAAATGTGACCAGCTCACTAAGTAATGCAATGCAGCAAGAAGTAGCAGGTAAAAAAACCCACACTGTATGTATCGGTATTCATAACTGAACATGTTCAAGGACCGTAGGGTATGAATCTTTGTATATATGCTTGTAGGCAGGTGCAGTCTACTTTCTCCATTGCAGGTGGTGCTCAACCGCAGCGGCATTACAGAGGGAGAGGAAGTCAAAACAAAGACAAAGCTATCTGATTGGATGCAGTACCCCATGTGACACTGGCAGCCATCTTGAGTCAAGCAGAGTCTATTTTCTTAATGGCTCCCAGGCTTGGCATGCATTTCACGTGTGGGTAGTGTAGGGACAGGTCACCTGTCTGTCGGACAGTCATTAGCGGCAGGGAGAGGTTCCAGACGTGTAGGGAAAAAACAGGGACACACCATTCTTCCTGGAAGCCTCCTTGTTTGGGTACAGATTGGTCAGGCCGCATTCTGCCTTTCAAGATAGACGCTGTTGATGCACCCTAGACCTTCTGTTATACTGTTCGCTGCAACATTCTGTGAGTGCACCTGGTCAGGTTGTCTTACTACCAGGTGGTTGTGCTTCATTGAACTTTAACTTCATTACAGCTCTGGTACTGCAACTGCTGCTCCGCAGCCCCAGTCTCTGAAGGGAGGGGGATCATGCTCTGCTTCAGTATGTCACAATACATATTGGCATTTATGGTTCCCTCAATGAACTGTAGCTCCCCAGTGCCGTCAGCACTCATGCAGCCCCAGACCATGACACTCCCACCACCATGCTTGACTGTAGGCAAGACACACAGGGTCTTGGCGATCTTCTTATAGCCTAGGCCATCTTTATGTAGAGAAATAATTCTTTTTTTCAGGTCCTCAGAGAGTTCTTTGCCCTGAGGTGCCACGTTGAAAGTCCAGTGACCGGCATGAGAGAGTGAGAGCGATAACACCAAATTTAACACATCTACTTCCCATTCACACCTGAGACCTTGTAACACTAACGAGTTACATGACACCGGGGAGGGAAAATGGCTAATTGGGCCAAATTTGGACATTTTCACTCAGGGGTGTACTCACTCTTGTTGCCAGTGGTTTAGACATTAATGGCTGTGTGTTGAGTTAATTTGAGGGGACAGCAAATGTACACTATTATACAAGCTGTACACTCACTACTTTACATTTACATTGTAGCAAAGAGTCATTTCTTTAGTGTCATCAGTGTTGTCATATAAAAAGATATAATAAAATATTTACAAAAATGTGAGGGGTGTACTACTTTTGTGAGATACTGTATATATATATATATATATATGAAAAAAGGAAAAAATATATATATACCTTATTTATAATACCCTGAGGTTGATTTACTAAAGGAATAAAAAACTGGCCATAGATGACAAGTGGGCTGATCAAAAAAAAAAAAAAACACTGAACGGATTCCTCCCATTCACACAAGAAAGGTGAACCTGAGGAATCCTCCCCGCTGTGCTATTGTATTCTGATAGTGGGAACTCCTCTGCTGTCTGAATACACTGATCAGCAATGCAGCTGATATAGGGTACAGGCCCTTATTGAATGAAAATTTACTAACAGTCCCACTGTTGATCATTAGACCAATTTCTCTTGAACGGGAACGCCCATAGATCGATTGCTGAACCAGACAAATTTTGATTTTGTGTTCACTTCAGTCATCCAATCAAGTGCAATCCTTTTATATTTTTTTTCCCTTGCAAATGGCTGGGCTTTTACGGTTTCCTTTTATTTACTAAATGATGTACATTTTGCAAAGTGAATATTCATGTTGCTAAGCAAACAGCCTCTTCTATTTTAGTAAGTCATCAATATAGAATTGGCCAGGAATGTATGCATGAATAGAATGGTAATTTATTATATTCTGCTTGGAGATCTGCTAATGGACAAAAACACATCAGGACAAGTTTGCTTTAAAATTCACACACATTTTAGAAATAAACGTAATAAATTTATAATTTTAAACTTTTCTAAATATGTACTAACATTGTTTACGGATTGTCATAATAAATTGTATTTACTAGTACAGAATCATTGAATTAATTTTCTGCATTTATTTTTGGATTCTATAAAAGTATCAAATCTTTGGACAAAGAATTTGCTGGCTATCAAACTAAAGTTGTCTTTGAATTTATGTAGCCAGGGGATCTTAAATCTTAAAGGTAATGTGCACGCTGGAAATGATAATTCAACATACAGCACATGAAACTGCAGGAAATCCAGGGGTTTGATGTGCTTGAATAAATCCTAAAGACTTGGCTGAAGCACACCCTGATAAAACCCCTTAGGTATGATTTATTAGAAAGGTTATATTTTACTGGAGCTCAGGAAACCCGTACTCACAAATGACAGCCAATAAGATTGGGAATGGAAAGCAATCAACGTTTTAACCAATCTATTTGGGGTTTAAGTGCAATGGAGGTTCACTGGCATTAATTTACTAAAGGGATATAGAATAATCACTTTATCGAAGAGAATATTCACTTAGCCTAGTTAATGTGCTATTGAAGCTGTGTTCACTCTGAGTATCCAATCATGTACAAGGGAACCAAGAAAAATGAACATTTTTGCTTTAAAATGTTTGGGTGATTGAAGCAAACACAGCTTCACCATATTTACTTACCCAAAAATTCGGGCGACATTCTACAACAGTTAAAGCATGTGTACACGTGTACACCCAATAACTAAAAAAATATTATATATGTGTATATATATATATATATATATATATATATATATATATATATATATATAAATATATATATATATATATTATAATGTATTAGATTACATTTTTTAGGGCAAGTAGATTTTCTGCAAGTACAGAAAGTACTTGTTGGTCTTGTAAGAAATGCAGTCCTCTCATTATTATGTGAACTAATAATAACATCACTCCACCATGTAATGAAGATAGACTGGGGATTTACAAATACTGGAGCACTCTGAGTATCCAATCATGTACAAGGGAACTAAGAAAAACAACATTTTTACTTTAAAATGATTGGGTGATTGAAGCAAACACAGCTTCACCATATTTACTTACCTAACAAAGAACATCCTTTACTCACACACATGATTTGGGTGGCATTCAACAACAGTTAAAGAACTTGTACACCCAAAAACTAAAAAAAAAAAAACTAAATATATATACATATATATATATATATATATATATATATATATATATATATATATATATATATATATATATATATATATATATATATATATAATAGAATGCATTTTTCAGGCTATGTAGATTTACTTCAAGTACAGAAGTACAGAAAATACCTGTTGATCTTGCAAGAAATACAATCCTATCGTTATTATGTGAACTAATAATAACATCACTCTCCACCATGTAATGAAGATAGACTGGAGATTTACTAAAACTGGAGCACTCAGCATTTGGTGCAGCTGTGCATGGTAGCCAATCAGCTTCTAACTTCAGCTTTTCAATTAAGCTTTGACAGACTTAAATCTGGAAGCTGGCTGGTTCCTATGCAGAGCTGCACCAGTTTTTGCATGCTCCAGTTTTAGTAAATCTCCCCCAAAGACTGTCTACATAGATACAGTAGAGGAATGAATGTAGTCACATAAGGACAGAAAGTATGTTTTTCTTAAGATTACCAGGTAAGAAATACAGGAAAAGGACATGGGAAAAAGGAAATGAATGCAGCAGTCACATCTAAGGACCAGAAAACTGCAATATATATAGATAATTTTGCTTTTGGGTTTAGATACACAGGCTGAATAAGAGAAATCAGTTGATTCCCTTATCCATGCTTGCTCCATCTACAAATTAAATTTTCGGCCAATTCAGCTTAACAGAAACACAGGCAAATTAAAAGTGTCTCTTTCCCTCTCTGTCTGTATAAACATATACTGTATATAATGTATAACGTATATGTACAGTGTTATTCCCTAGCTGTCATCTAGGTCCCCCTTCTAATAAGTCCCAAGTTGAACCTCCAATTGTGACAATCTGTATAAATGCAGGGGTGAAAGAAACTCTGCTGCCTTCAATATGCAATTAACAGTGGCATATCAAATAGTAATAACACCAAGAAGAGCTGTATTACCCCAATGAGTTTGCACGCTCATCATGAAAACCTCCATGGAGGCCTACTCCAATCAGATGATAAATGCCTCCTGGAAACCGAATGGCCTTTTCAAATCAAATAGAGTTATGTCCACTCAACCTGGTTGGGTTGGGTATGTTAGTTTATGGCCAGCTGTCGTAAAACACTAATTTTAAAAGGATCAGACTACTGGACAAGGGGCCTCAAATGTTGGGTGCCTACAAGCATTAGTCATATCAAGCTCTGGTCAAGCACTGATGAAATGGCATGTCCATGCACTGTAATGGAACATAAAGAGATCATATATATTCTAATTTCCAGTGTACAGCTGAATTTTTTATTTAGGTTGAGATAGCGAAACTGTCAGGAGAGTGCTGAGACCTCTAGAGTAGTTCCACATCAGTGGGAGACCCACAAGTTGCATACCTCTGGCATATACTACACAAATAGATTTGATTGTTTGTATAATATTGATCCAGATGGTTTCTTAACCCTCACAGGAGACATTAATAAAACTCAATTACCTGAATATATTCCATCCTGTCACACAAGAGATTGTTTAAAAATAGACTGACCACTATAACTCAACCATATGGAATGAAATACGACTCAACCCAATAGTAGATGTTATCATGATGCCTTATGCATATTTTTCTTTCTCTTCTCTACTAATTAGTTGGGAGAATGGTCTCTGATCTACAAATATCACTCATTAAATTATAACCAAACCTCCAAAAATATGTTGTAGTGGAAAGGAATATTATTTAAGTTAGAACTGTTTGTAATTTATCATTGCAGGCTGCTGTGTTATTGTATCTCTTGGACCTGTTACTGAAACTGGCCATAGGCTTTATCATGGTCGGATTGTACAAACCCTAGAGGACATTTGCAAATTCTGTTGCACAGTGATGCATTGCTAAACAGGAGCAGAGAGACAGATTACAGAATGCAACAGAATACTAAAAGGTTACTACAAGTCATAAATTCCCTCCTCTGCTGCTCTAACATTGCACTTATGACAGAATGTAAGAGTCCCTAGCGTTTAGTGGGACCCCATGTCATAGGGCAAAGTGGTCAGGTCTTATTTCTCCCTTCCCTGGTTTCTATCTACAGGTTGCTACTGGCTACAACACCCTGGATTCTGCACAGCAACAGGAGCAGATTGGTGCGTTTTGGCGGGCACACTCAGCCCACGCTGCCGAAGCATATATAAATATATTACCTGGGCTCAGGTAACGCTCTGAGGAGAAGACTGGACCTTGGCTCCCACCCACCCTCCCATCATATAATAATATTAGGGCATGGTGTTTATTTAGTGATTAATTAGTCATCCAGTATAGCCTGGACGGACACCATGTCTTGATGTACTGTTATGATTTTGTTGTATAGCCAGAATGGCTGCTCTTTCAGTTAATGGTGTTTTGAGAGATTCAATTAAAAGAGAATTATGGGAATCATTTTTTTTTTTATCATACTTACCTAGGTGGATGCAGCATCGGTCCGCCATACTTACCCAGGTGAATGCAGTATTGGTCCCATGCTGCATCTTTCCCCCACCGGCTCTAACACTGAGAACAGGGTGATCAAACACTGCCGATTGCTCTCGGTTTACCCTGGGCAGAGAGTTGGTGGCTGTCAGTCAGCAGCTCTCTGCTCTGCCTCCCCAGCGCTCACTGGAGTGTTGTGTTGTTTAGGGAGCGGGAGCATCTGGCTCAGGCTCTCAGCAGCTAGCTGAGAGCCTGAGACGGGTGCCAGTTCAGGCATGTGGGTGGATCCCTAATTCATTGTCATGATCTTTTCTGAGACTGGACAGGCTCTGTGATGTCAGCCAAGGCCTTGAGAAGGAGCCGTCAGCTCCGAGCGCGTAACCTTCACCTTCTAGTCTCTATGGACTCTGTGTTAAGGACTCCCCGCACCGGTGACATAATTTCCGCTTCCACGTTCCATGCTGGCCAAGCGCGGAAGCACCACGAAGGAACACCAGCCCTTCATTCCCAGTGCTGTTGGAGCAATCCATTCCTCTAGGATGCAGCAGTAGGAGACAGACTGTTTATTTCCAGAGATGCCTATCACTTCTTACTCTATTGTAAGTGTTTTTAATCATTTGCAATAAATGCATTCCTTTTAATAATGCACTTAGTGGCGCCTCCCCCTTTCTCTTCTCTCTTGCACATACACAGAGCATGTGCACACTCTGAGGATGGCAGCCTGAATTACAGTGCAACAAACTTCCTGCACGGACAGCAGACTCATTTTCCCAGCCCCATCCTTAACAGTCCAGGTGACTCTTAAACATTGGAATCTGGGAGTGCCAGACTCCCAACAATATTGTTTTCTCTCTTTCAAAATCAAAGAAAGCTTTTATTTTTCTGCAACTGAGGTACATAATGGGATATTGGTACATAGAGGAGCTGGATTTTAGAGAAAAAACAAAGTGAACATAGCCTTTAAAGTCAGTCAGGACTGCCCACTGCCAGAGGAAGGTCTGGCTCAGCCAGGTGGCCAGGGGGCCACTTTCAGGACCTTTGATCAGGTTCAAACTAAATATGTTAAACCAGTCCTATGTCCAACTGTCATGCCACTGTTTTGTGGGCAAGTTTATAAGGTCAATACAGAGAGAGGGAAGACTTGCCCCTCAATGGACTTCAGGAAACAGATTTTACAATAAGTACAGAAATCTTGCTTTCTTTGTCATCCATTGCAGGACAGAGGAATGTAGGAAGTCTGACAAATGTGGAGTTTTATTAGGATCAGAGCCTGAAAGAAGATTTGATGGAGAAGCATGAACCAAAATGTGAAAGGAAAAAAAATTGCAAAAAGGCATGGCTGTGTTAAACAGAGGGCTGGCTAAGCATTAATGTTTTGCCAGTGTTCAAATTCCTGAAGGTGGCAATTTAACCAACATGTCCACGACGTACTACAATCCTGTGTCCTTCAATAGACAATAAAGAAATGGAGATTTCCCAATATTCTTCAATCTGGCATTATACTGTCCAGAAAGTCTGTTCATTCACAAGATGGCACTCCTGTTTCAGGTGAATGATGACTAATGACACTGAACCTTTTTCCTGTAGTTCTAGGCTGTTGTGGGCACATCCATTAGAGGTGTATCATCACGTCAGCTTGGGCTTACAGTAGAATGCTACAGAGAGAATGATGGTGTCAGTGCCTCTTTCTGCAGGAAGGATTGCCCAGTGCCGCTGCAGGGACAGGAGGCCCCTGGGATGTCCCATGGCTAAAAACTCCTTATCCTGGTATCTCCCCTCATTAGGATAAGGCCTAGCTATGGAGATATCGATGCCTAGCTCTGGATTGAGAGGACTTCCACTATGTAGGTATGCTGGTGTCTGCCCGTATGGCATCTCCCTATCCTCTGTCCTGCCCAGGGAGTCTTTTGCATGCTGGTGCTCTGGTGCTGAGGTATGCCCCACATATTATGTGTATATATATATATATATGCTAAAAACTCATTTATACAGTTACTTTTTTTTCATGTTATTTTTCTTTTTGGACAACAGCTGTATTGTTTTCATACGTCCTGAGGAAGCTACTTTTAGCGAGACGCATTGACAAATAAAGATACATATTCAGAATTTTATATCTGTCGTGCATGAAATATTTAATCCTGTACTACCATATGTGGTTGACTCAGCTTATGAGAAAAAACAATGCAATTGTCTTTTTAATCACAAACAAACATTCTGTATGGTATTTTAGATCAATTGTACAATAGAATTCAATCAATTTAAATAGTTGTGTACTCCTTATCTGGTTTATATAGTCTGATTTCTCTCTTTTTTTTTGCCTTGTAACTCTTTACCCATCCTTTCTCTGGAGATGCCCTGTCAGTCTTCTTAAAGCAGACCTTTGCCCTCAAAAGGGAGTTACCATCCAACCCTTTCTTTTCCTAAATTTTCAAGAATTTTCCCCTGCCACCTTCCCGTTCACCCCTCAGCCATTCTTTCCTGGGCAAGAATGACATGTCCCTGGTCTTAGAGCCTCCTGAAACACTGTGTTTAATCTTCCAGGAGGCTGCAGGGACACAGGGACACAGAATAACCAGTAGGTGGGCCTGGCACATGTCACTGGGGACCTTCTCCCACCACAATTCTTACCTAGTCAAGTATGCTGTGTCTCTGGTCCTACAGGCTACTGCAAGACCATGTTACATCTTACAGGAGGCTACAGGTGCAGGGACACAGAGTGGTCTGTAGATGGGCCTAGCACATGTCATGGGGGGCTGGCTGCCTGAACCTGGAAGAGGCAGCCAGCTCCCAAGATGGCGGTGCAGGACCTGAGCTACACTATACTGTCAAAGTAATAGGACGCCTGCCTTTACACGCACATGAACTTTAATGGCCTCCCAGTCTTAGCCCATAGGGTTCAATATTGAGTTGGCCCACCCTTTGCAGCTGTAAAAGCTTCAACTCTTCTGGGAAGGTTGTCCACAAGGTTTAGGAGTGTGTCTATGGGAATGTTTGACCATTCTTCCAGAAGTGCATTTGTGAGGTCAAGCACAAAAAGGTCTGGCTCACATTCTACGTTCTAATTCATCCCAAAGGTGTGCACTGGTGTGCAGTCATGTTGGAAGAGGAAGGGGCCATCCCCAGATTGTTCCCACAAAGTTGGGAGCATGAAATTGTCCAAAATATCTTGGTATGCAGGCGTCTTAAGAGTTCCCTTCCCTGGAACTAAGGGGCCAAGCCCAACCCCTGAAAAACAACCCCATACCATAATCACCCCTCGACCAAATGATTTGGACCAGTGCACAAAGCAAGGTCCATGAAGACATGAATGAGCGAGTTTGGGGTGGAAGAACTGGCCTGCAGAGAGTCCTGACCTCAACCAGATTGAACACCTTTGGGATGACTTAGAGTAGAGACTGCAAAAAGGAAAGGTTCCCCTAGGGAAAGGTTTTTTTGCAGCAAATGAGTCTTTAAGACAGAATTATAAAATATTGATTTTTATTTAGAAAAAAATGTTAAAAGATATATTCCACATAGGATAAAACATGAGCTCTGGGTGCAACAGTATCCATCAAAAATAGTCACCTAAAGATTAAAAACAATGTGATAAAGAAAACATCACAACCAGCAAAATGGTACCCCAACCCGTTTTAACCTAATATCGTAAAGGTCTTCATCAGGGGGTGTGTGGTATCTACAAAATACATTATGAGTTTAGGAATACAATACACTAAATGTATCAAAATAATAACTATATTATTGTGGCCTGTATATTTACCATTGGTACTGATGGATGTCTTTTACCAGAGATTTTCCATTGGTCTAAAGGTATTTCAAAGAAGGCCTCTCAACGTCCAGAGAGGGTGGAGAGAGGATCTGACTTACAAGGAGTCACACATTTAGGAAACCCTGTGAGGTAATGGGGAAACCTGCCTGCAAAAAACATTATAGTAGCTGTATATCAAGAATTTAAATCAGTTGATGCGTGAAAAGGATTAACCAGCAGAGTGATCTAGTGGATGCACATGGAGTAAACAGCTTTGAATGCCACGTGAATAATGGGGAAGAAAAAGATACCAAAAACCATGGAAAAACCCATAAATGTAAAGGAAAAATAAAAGTGAAAAAATGGAAAAAAGTGGAAAAGTGCAGAACGTAAAAGTTGATTAAATGGATAAAAATACTTACGGTGTTTCCATGGAGGAACAAAGAGTTCCACAGCTGCCGGTTCCATTTAGGAATATATATATATATATATATATATATATATATATATATATATATATCCTAAATAAAACTAGCATTATAGTATGATCTATGACGACAATCGGCGTAAAAATGTATCAAGTCAAATACAGTAATCTTACAGAGTTCTAACAGCATCAAGTATAATGAAACATATAATATTGGAATGGAGAAAAAGGGGGAGAGTAGAGAGAAAGCAAGCAAACAAGAAAACAAGAAGGCAAGAAAAATAAAATAATGAAAAGAAGAAAATATATATTTTACTTCATTTTATTGATGAGACTTCAGTGTCACAAAGTTACTTTTTTGGCATTTTATTGATTTATGATTTATATATATATATTTCTATTTGTTTCAGGAATATGGCCTTCAATGTCTATTGTCTATGGCCATTTTCTGATGCTAATAGTTTGTTTTGTCAAATTTTGCCTGATTTTGCCTAATTGGACATGTGCAGGTGAGCCTGGTTAGAATGATCTCTAGAGGTATACACTGATGTATATATATACCTGCACATTTGCCCATTTTTCAGCTATGACTAAGCACCATCTTGGGTGCAAAACGCGTTAGCTGCCACTGTCATCATCTCCGCTTTGGTATAATTATCCTTCATGTATTTTTGTTTTCTTCAATAAAGGACACATTTTTTGGAGTGCCGCCATCCAGTCCATTTCTTCCATATGCATGTGAAGGCAGGCGCCCCAATATTTTTGACAATATAGTGTATTGTATATCAACTGAACAGCAGATTGCAATGGGACAACACTGGATTTGCTGGACGGGTAAGTATGTGTTTTAAAGAGCCCAACGATATAGGTTAGGGGGAGGGGGGGGTATAGGGGGGAGGAAAGTTCCCCTTTAAAGATAGTGTGCATCATATGGAAAAATGTCTAAGCACTCCCCATCAATATGTAACGTTCATCTGGGAGTTTTGGGTTTGGATGCTCACTCTGAATACTCGTCTGCTGCGACTTTGCCCTGTGGATATAAAATCCTCTGACTGACAGCTTTGAAAACAGCCTAATGAGGTGGGTATGCTAGAAGGATGCAGGAAAGATGATACAAACCATTTAAAAATAATTGAATACACAAATTGAAACACAGTGTCAGGGCCGCTTATTGATAAACATGTTATTTGGATAGAAATACCTCCCCAGATTGGGCAATGTTTACATTTTTCTTTGTTACAATTAGGAACAAGCTCACATACAGTATACAAATGATGGTGGCTATTTAATTCCTCTAACAGAAAACACATGTCTCCATCATGTCTCATTCCTCTAACAACTGCTTGAAAGGATTCCATTTTTATTCCTTTATAATTGAGCCAGTCGTCCTTTTTCTGTGAAATCAATCGCCTGGCACCATCATCATGTGACGCTACCGCCGGCTACCTTACAGTGATTGAGATTTAAAATTCTAAGAGGCACTGGATCATTAACAATACAGCATGCACTATCACATTAGTAGGTGACAATGTAGCTGTTGTGTCCATTAAATTGAAACGTTATTGATGCTCTGATATCTGCTGACATCCAGTGGTAGGTTTGTGCTACAGCAACTTGTTTGTTTTGTATTCATTTGGTATCTCCCTCGGTTCTCCCCTCCTTCTCACTGCCAGACCTTTCCTATTTCTCCCATGTTCCCCTTACTTAGTCCCCACTTAGAGCAGATGCTAGGCTGGGAAGATCATTGTCTTGTTACACTTCAAAAATGTCCTATATATTGTACTCTGAGAAGTTGGATTTAACATGTTAAACTTATATTACACTTTATCTCGGAAAGATTTACCCCCCTTCATGACCAGGCCATTTTTTTTGATATAGCACTGTGTTACTTTTTTTGCTGGCCTATGCTCTATAAGAAAACCCCTTGGACTTTTTGTGCTTTTTGTATTGTATAATTTTGGGATGTGGCAATTGTGCCGCCATCAGCCTTGATACCTACAGTGGTGATCGAAAGTTTGGGCACCTTAGGTAAAAATTTGTATTAATGTGCATAAAGAAGCCAAGGAAAAATGGGAAAATCTCCAAAAGGCATCAAATTACAGATTAGACATTCTTATAATATGTCAACAAAAGTTAGATTTTATTTCCATCATTGACACTTTCAAAATTACAGAAAACAAAAAAATGGCATCTTCAAAAGTTTGGGCACCCTGCAGAGTTAATATCTTGTACTGCCCCCTTTGGCAAGTATCACAGCTTGTAAACGCTTTTTGTAGCCAGCCTTTCAATTCTTGTTTGAGGTATCTTTGCCCATTCTTCCTTACAAAAGTCTTCCAGTTCTTTGAGATTTCTGGGCTGTCTGTCACGCACTGCTCTTTTAAGGTCTATCCATAGATTTTCAATTATGCTGAGGTCAGGAGATTGTGAAGGCCATGGCAAAACCTTCAGTTTACGCCTCTTGATGTAATCCCCCGTGGATTTCGAGGTGTGTGTAGGATCATTATCCATTTGTAGAAGCCATCCTCTCTTTAACTTCAGCTTTTTCACAGATGGCATCAAGTTACCATCCAAAATTTTCTGAAATTTTATTGAAACCATTTATCCTTCTACTCGTGAGATGTTCCCTGTGCCACTGGCTGCAATACAACCCCAAAGCATGATTGATCCACCCCCATGCTTAACAGTTGGACAGAGGTTATTTTCATTAAATTCTGTGCCCCTTCTTCTCCAAACGTACCTTTGCTCATTCCGGCCAAAAAGTTTGATTTTAACCTCATCGGTCCACAGAACTTGTTTCCAAAATGTATCAGGCTTGTCTATATGTTAATTTGCAAAGTTCAAACGCTGATTTTTGTGGTGAGGACGTAGAAGAGGTTTTCTTCTGATGACTCTTCCATGAAGACCATATTTGCACAAGTTTCTCTTTATAGTGGAATAGTGTACCACAACTCCAGTGTCTGCCAGATCTTTCTGGAGGGATCGTGCAATCAAACGTGGGTTTTGAATTGTTTTTCTCACAATCCTGCGAGCTGTTCTGTCTGATATTTTTCTTGGTCTTCCAGATCTTGCTTTAACCACTTTGGGACCGGAGGATTTTTCTGCTTTACGTCCAGGCCACTTTTTGCCACTTTGTACTGTGTGAATTTAACTGACAATTGCGCGGTCATGCAATGCCGTACCCAAACTAAATTTAAGTCCTTTTTTTCCATACAAACAGAGCTTTCTTTTGGTGGTATTTGATCACCTCTGCGCTTTTCATTTTTTGCGATATTAATAAAAAAAGAGCGACAATTTTGAAAAAATAACAATATTTTTCTACTTTGACAGTTAAAAAATATCCAATATATTCAATTTTTGTCATATATTTAGGCCAAAATGTATTTAGCTACATGTCTTTGACAAAAAAATTCTCAATGAGCGTATTTTTAACCGCTTTAAGACCGGAAGATTTTACCCCATTCCTGACCAGGCCATATTTTGTGATTCGGCACTGCGTTACTTTAACGGACAATTGCGCGGTCATGCGACACTGTATCCAAATTAAGTTTATGTCCTTTTTTCCCCACAAATAGAGCTTTCTTTTGGTGGTATTTGATCACCTGTGCGATTTTTACTTTTTGCACTATAAACAAAAAAAGAGCAACAATTTTGAAAAAATAACAATATTTTTCCCATTTTTCTATATGAAATTCCCCCCAAAAAAATGTAAAAATCAAAATTTTTTAACATTTTAGGCCAATTTGTTTTCTGCTACATATGTTTGGTAAAAAAAAATCGCAATAAGCGTATTTTGATTGGTTTGCGCAAAAGTTATCGCAGCTACTAACTACCGGAAATTATGTCATTTTTATTGTTTTTTTTTAAACTAGTAATGGCGGCGATCTGCGATTTTGTTTGCGCGACTGCGACATTGCAGCGGACAGATCGGACCCCTAACTGACATTTTTGACACTTTTGGGGGTACCAGTGACATTACTACAGTAATCAGTGCTATAAATATGCACTGTTACTGTAATAATGACACTGGCAGGAAAGGGGTTAACTTTATTGGTGATCAAGGGGTCAATGTATGCCTGGTGCTTACTGACGTGTGTGGGGGGAGGGGATTGTGTGACACAGGCACAGATCGCAGGTTCAGCTATGCTGAATCCTGTAATCTGTCCCTGCCTGTCACATAGGAGATCCACCTGCTTTGTTTACACAAGCGGGCGGACCTCCTCACTCGATCCTCGACAATCGGGGAAGAGCAGCGGTGATCACCGCCTCTCCTCCCCTGGCCCGACTCCCGCTGTGTCTGAATACAGCAGGAGCGAGCCTCCGGTGGCACGCGCGTGCCGCCCACAAGGGGAGGAGTCCAGCGATGTAGGTCTACGTCGCTGGACGATGACGAGTCGGCAAGTGGTTAACCTTCACTGTTCCTGATGACTGCCATTTCTCAATTACATTCCGAACAGAGGATATTGACATCTGAAAATGCTTTGCTATCTTCTTATAGCCTTCTCCAGCTTTGTGAGCGTCAACTACTTTCAGTTTCAGTTTTCTAGACAACTGCTTAGAAGATCCCATGGTGCTGATTGTTGGGGCAAGGTCAGATGAGTCTGGGCATTTAAAACCTTTGAGATTGACTTCACCTGGTCTTCCCAGATGATGACTGAGAACAATCCACTGGCAGGTCTCAGCCTTGCAAAGGGGGCAGTGCATGCTATAAATTCTGCAGGGTGCCCAAACTTTTGCAGACGCTATTTTTTTGTTTTCTGTAATTTTGAAAGTGTCAATCATGGAAATAAAATCTAACTTTTGTTGACATATTATAAGAATGTCTAATCTGTAATTTGATGCCCTTTGGAGGTTTTGCCATCTTTCCTTGGCTTCTTTATGCACAAAATACAAATTTTTACCTGGGGTACCCAAACTTTCGATCACCACTGTACCTGCTTGCAACTGTTACTTTAACTGACTATTGCGCTGTCATGAAACGCTGTACCCAAATTAAATTTGTGTCCTTTCCCCCCCACAAATAGTGCTTTATTTTGGTGGTATACGATCACCTTCGTGTTTTTTATTTTTTACTTTCTGCATTAAAACATATCCAATAAAAAAATGGAAAAAAATCAAATTTCTTCAAAGCAGGCATGTCCAACCTGCGGCCCGAGGGCCGCATGCGGCCCAGAACCATAGGCAATGCGGCCCACTGCCCCCTGAGAATTATTTATTTTTTGCTGAGGAGGAAGGAAGTCTAGTTGGGGGCACGGCTACAGTGGCTTCCAACTGACTGTAGGCAGAAGCTGCCTCGGAGCCTCTGTCAATGATAGACAGCACATTGGTGACGTCGATCATAGGAGCCGGTCCAGGAGGCAGGACTTCGTATGACAGCGGTCGCCGGGTAAGCGGGAGATCCCTGCTCTGTGTAATCCAGTGGCTCTCCTCTCTCTTCATTGCAGACTGCATTGGATGGGCACGCTCTGGTGAGGCTACATTGGATGGGCATGCACTTGTGAGGTTGCATTGGATGGGCACTGATCAGGCTGCATTGGATGGGCATGCACTTGTGAGGCTGCATTGAATGGGCACTAATCAGGCTGCATTGGATGGGCACGCACTGGTGAAGCTGCATTGGATGGGCACGCACTGGTGAAGCTGCATTGGATGAGCATGCACTAGTGAGGCTACATTGGATGGGCATGCACTGGTGGGGCTGCATTGGATGGGTACTGATCAGGCTGCATTGGGTGGGCATGCAATGGTGAGGCTGCATTGGATGGGCACTGATCAGGCTGCATTGGATGGGCATGCACTGGTGAGGCTGCACTGGATGGGCACTGATCAGGCTGCATTGGATGGGCACACACTGGTTAAGCTGCATTGGATGGGCACTGTGTAGGCTGCATTGGATAGGCACGCACTAGGCTGCAAGTGCTGTGCGATCTCCTGTCTGCCACGGGAGACTTAGGATGTCTGCAGTCAGTGACAGAGCCGATGCTTCCTGTATAGTTCCAGCCAGGGCTGCTGTTAGAAATAGCAGGACCCCATACAGACTACCTGGCAGGGCCCCCTCAAGAAAATATTAAAGATATATTTAGCTAAAATTACAACAAAATCACTATTATCAGACAAAAATATAACATAACTCGCATAATTCCTGCTAAATCTAAAAAAAAACAAAACAATGTTAAATAAAAAAGAAGATGAGATGAGAAAAATATACAGGCTGGGCAGTTGGAGCTCAGTGATCAGAGAGACAGAGAGAGAGAGAAACAAAGTTACAATTTACAAATAAACTCCTGAGCAGAGATAAGTGCTGGGAGGGGGGCCCCACACAAGGGAGGGGGATTAGTGAGGGACGACTGTCTTTTTCTCAACAGATAAAAGCTGATAGCAGGGAGAGGGACAGAGATCAGATTCAGGTGCTGGAGGAAGATTTCTGTAATTGTTGTCCATCACTAATCCCCCTCTCTGTGTGGGCCCCCCTGTGTGCTCGGGCCCCCTACAAGAGGGCTGGTGGTCCCCCCCTATCAGCGGCCCTGGTTCCAGCTCTGTCACAGGCAGAGTGATATGAATATAACCAGCACGGGTTTACAAATGGGCGTTCTTGTCAAACCAATCTCTTAACATTCTACGAGGAGGTGAGCTGTGAGCTAGATAGGGGAGACCAGTGGATGTGGTGTACCTGGATTTCGCTAAGGCGTTTGATACAGTTCCCCACAAGCGCTTAATTTATAAAATAAGGTCTGCAGGCATCGACCGCAAGGTCTGCTCTTGGATACGGAACTGGCAAAAAGGGCGTGTCCAAAGGGTGGTAATAAATAGCGCACACTCAGACTGGTCTGAGGTGGTAAGCGGGGTGCCCCAAGGCTCAGTCCTGGGACCAACCTTGTTCAATTTATTCATAAAAAGCATTGAGGACGGGATCAGTAGTTCGTTATCAGTTTTTGCAGATGCCACAAAATTGGGCAGGGCAATAACTGCACAGCATGAAGCAGATATCCTACAGAATGACCTGGACAAAATAACAGAGTGGGCAACGACATGGCAAATGAGGTTTAATGTGGAGAAGTGTAAGGTTTTGCACTTGGGGACTAAAAGCATAAAAGCACAATACACGTTAGGAGGGGAACCTTTGGGGGAATCAAAAATTGAGAAAGATCTGGGAGTCTTGGTAGAGGATAGACTAAGCAATAGCATGCAATGTCAAGCGGCAGCTGCCAAAGCCAGTAGAATATTAGCATGCATAAAGAAAGGGATGTATTCCAGAGATAAAACTATAATCCTTCCACTTTATAAAACTCTGGTCTGACCACATCTGGAGTATTCTGTCCAGTTCTGGTCGCCGGTCCTCAGGAGGGATGTGTTGGAGCTGGAGAGAGTCCAGAGAAGGGCAACTAAACTAATTAGGGGATTGGAGGACCTTAATTATGAAGAGCGTCTGAAAATCGCTCGATTTATTCTCCCTGGAGAAGAGAGGCCTGAGAGCAATTTATAAATATCTCAATGGTGATCTCTGCATAGAAAAAAAGCTATTCAGTCGGAAGGATTGCATGAGGACTCGAGGGCATACAATGCGTCTGGAGGAGAAGCGTTTTAACCTCAGGCAACGAGGGGGGTTCTTTACTGTTAGAGCTACAAGATTGTGGAATTCTCTACCACAAGAGGTGGTTTCTGCGGGAAGTATGGTGGCTTTCAAAAGACTCTTAGATGTACATCTCAAGAATCCGAACATTCAGGGGTATGCAAGATGATTACGGCCACACACACCTACACAGGTTGAACTGGATGGACTATTGTCTTTATTCAACCTCACCTACTATGTAAATATGTAACTATATGAAATGCATTCTGTGTGTGACAGGAGCCATACAGGAAGCAGTGCCTCTACTCTCTACTGCAGCCACTGCTTCCTCCAGCAGTACCCAATGTCATGACCAGCAGTAACCACTAGCAGTAACCACACCAGCAGTAGCCGCCAGCAGTAACCACACCAGCAGTCTGCAAAATTAGTAGAAAAGGTATGTGCATTAGCGTGTGTAAATTGTTGCAATATGTTTTTTAATAACTAGTTGTGTTTTGTCATAATATATCATGTCCTTGTTCATATATGTATGAAGGGTATGATATTTTCTGGCTGCCTAAGTCACATGTGCTAGGGGTGCAACTATCCCCCAGCACATAACTGTAAATATCCCAGCATGTGCAGTGTTTCTGACTCCTACCACCATCACCACTTCAAATCACCGAAGTGGTCATGGGGGTTAGAGTGTTCCTTTAATATCCTTTAATTAGTGGGGGGGGGGGGGGGGCGGCGAAGGAAGGGTGCGGCGGCGTTTTATTACTTGTATACCTTAACTGTAGTATATATTTTATATGCGGCCCGAGAAAATTTCTGTACACTCAATTTGGCCCAGAGAAGCCAAAAGGTTGGACACCCATGGTTTAGGGCAATATGTATTCTGCTACATATTTTTGGTAAAAAAAATCCCAATAAGCGTAAATTAATTTGTTTGTGCAAAAGTTATAGCATCTACAAACTATGGGATATTTTTATTTATTTATTTATTTATTACTAGTAATGGCGGCAATAGCGGGGCTGCAATATTGCGGTGGACATTCTGAACGGTGACACTAATACAGTAATCACTGCTAAAAAATAATATGCACTGTCACTGTACTAATTCCATGGCTGCGAAGGGGTTAAACATCTAGGGCAATCAAAGCATTAACTGTGTGCGTAGCCAGCATTCTACTATACTGTGTGAGGCTCTTTCACTAGAGGAAGATGTGAAATGTATTCCTTGCTTTGCATGGACACAAACTCTATGGGTGCTGGAGGACATCGAGTACCCTGCACCCGCAGATCGGCTTCCGCTGTGTGTAATCACAGCAGAAGCACGCCCCCGACCCAGAAGCGTCAGATCATGTATATATAGGTGATGCAGCACACAGGTGTCACCCTGTAGCAGTAAAACCACTACAGTGTCGACCTGAAGCGGATAAATCCTCTGTTTTTTAGCACTTTCAGCAGCTGATTTAATCACTTACTAAGTACGCAGCTTCTTTATCTTTTAGAGCCAGATCACACCGAGATGGCACAGTAACATGTGCGTTCAGGTGTGGAGTGTTTTGTGTGCGGCGCGCTGGACCACGCAAAAAGTAGTGCTTGCAATATTTTTATAAACACACTGCAGCAAACCACATGGTACTGTGGTCAGGGCCGCTGATGGGGGGGACCACCAGTCCTTCTGTAGGGGGCCTGGGAACACAGGGGGGCCCCAACACTACGGAGAATTGGTGCAGTTAGGCGGAGGGGCAATTACATAAGGAAGCCCTGTGCAGCTCTCAGCAGCAGCTGAAAGCCAGTTTCTCCCCCCTCCTGCCAACTTTCAGCTGCTGCGGAGAGTGACACAGACACAGGGCATCATTCCTGTAATTGCTTCTCCGACACCGATCCCCCTCCCTATTCTGCCTGCTTCTGATCCTCTCTCCCTCGCTGTGTGCCCCCTGCCCTCAACAGCACGACTCAACGACATGTCTTTACCACTCCCCAACCACAGATTTATTTTTTGCCCTTACTGAGTGAGACCTATAGTATCTGCAATCAGCAAAGTTCATTCTCCCCGGTGATTGGAGAGCTCCAGCTCACATGTGTTGGACCTCTGCAAAGAGATTACTGCTTCCCAACAGGGAACAAGGGTCCCCCAACGCAGCATGCTAAATAAAGTAGACTGTAAGATATTGCACACCTTTGGTTTTGATGCATCTGGAATGTATTTAGCTAATATAAATTGAAAGTTCAATTGGGCTTTAGCCGCATACTTTGATTATATGTTGCTTCACCTCATTTTATATGCCCATGACATCACATCACCAATAGCTGCCCATTTTTGCATACTCTTCAAGCTTTGCTGGGTTTGTTTTAGCAGGAGAAAATGAAAATGTAAAAACGCGAACACTTGCATTCACTCTTTACTCTGTGCAAGATTGCATTTTACTTAGAGAAGGTATACAATTTCTGTCAATGAAGGAATATCATTTCAGGACTATTTAAGGATAAGCTTCATGTTGAAACATTTTAACTTCAATGATGAAATAAGGTTCTGTTGGTGTGTATTGAGAACAGCCCTGATGGGTGGTTTTGATACTTTTTAAAGCAAGCCTGAAATATATCAACAGCTTGTCATCAGCTATCATAGAGAAGGGAGTCTACAAATACATTTGTCATAACTTGTAAAAGTGTGCTAGCGGGATTCAGCTCCCTTTTGTTCCCAAAATCAGACACTTCTTGATTTTCAGAGGATGCCTGCTTTGCCTGAAGATGAAAAGAATAATGTTTGCTCGTTTATGAGCTGTTGACGATCTTTGGTCATTCCTAATCCGGTAGGCAATCCCGCTGCATGCTTATGATTTACATTTGGCGTGTTTCAAAAAATAAGAACTAGTGGTAATTAGGAAAGAAAAGTACATTGAGAAAAGAAAGTACATTTAATAGCAGTATCATTTAACTACTGCAGCTGAAACAGATATGCGCACGCTATAATAACAAACTAAAACCACGTGCTCTTCTCATTCCGCACTTGGATATTAAAGCATGCAAATGATACAAGATATGCAAAATAATCAGACGGGCCTTTTTGACCAAAGTCAGCTTGTGCCAGCTTTGTGCTTTTAGAACAGGAAGGCCTTTTTTAACCACTTTAAGACCGGAAGGATTTGCCCCCTTCCTGACCAGGCCCTATTTTGCGATTCGGCACTACGTTAATTTAACGGACAATGGCACGGTCGTGCAACGCTGTACCCTAATAAAATTGATGTCTTTTTTTAGAGCTTTCTTTTGGCGTTATTTGATCACCTGTGCAAGTTTTATTTTTTGCGCTATAAATAAAAAAAAAAAAAACAACAATTTTGGAAAAAAAAAAAAAAACAACAATATTTTCTGCTATATAACATTCTCAAAAAAAAAAAAATGTAAAAATCTAAATGTTTTAACATTTTAGGCCAATTTGTTTTCTGCTACATATTTTTGGTAAAAAAAAAAAAAAAAACGCAATAAGCGTATTTTGATTGGTTTGCACAAAAGTTATCTACTAACTACAGGAAAGATCTATGTCATTTTTATTGTTTTTTTTCTACTAGTAATGGCGGCGATCTGCGATTTTTTGCAGGACTTTGACATTGCGGTGGATAGATTTGACCCCTAACTGACATTTTTTGACACTTTTGGTGGGACCAGTGACCATATGCACTGTTACTGTAATAATGACACTGGCAGGGAAGGGGTTAACATTGTGGGTGATCTAGGGGTTAAATGTGAGCTTAGTGGAGTGATTCTAACTGTGGGGGGGGGGGGGTGTGGCTTCTGAAATGACCATAGAGACATGCAATCCTATATAGAAGGATCACATGAGCTGACCGTTCTCTCTCAGCGGGGAACGATCGCGGGTGTCAGACGGCAATCTGAGTCACCTGCCCTCTGCATCGGCTTCCCCGCTGTACGCGAGCGACGTACAGCTACAGCGATTTGCCTGGGAGCGGCTGTCTGTCGCCGTATAACTGCGGCGGGCGGTCGGGAACAGGTTAAAGCTCTTGTTTCTCTACATTGTACATATTCATAGAGATTATGTCAATAATTTAAAATTGCAGGTAAACACATAGAAAAATCAAATATTTATTTGTAGCATTTTTCCATTCCACAAATTATAATTTTATTTACATGAAAAGTTCCTCGCTAGGCAAATTTGACTTTTTTCATGAAGAGTCAGTTCCCCGGGACAGCTCCTCCCTCCTTCCATGTCAAAGCCTTCTTCTCTTCCTGGAATGTCTAATTACTGTTTGTGTTGGCCCAGCTCCTCTAGCTGTCAGGAGATGCTAGGTTATTACTATAGAGTAGGGGTCTTCAAACTACGGCCCGAGTGCCACATCTGGTCTGCTACAAGAATTTATCTGGCCCTCTGCTATTATCAGTGGTGTATCCTCAATCTGCACAGTTTGAGAATTAAGGTCATCCCTGTTGTTGACTACTTCCTCTAGTGATTTATCCCTAGGGATTTGTCCTACTTCCCTTTGTATTATTATTTCTTAATGACTTGCCGACTGCCCGCCGCAGATATACTGCGGCAGGCTGGCTCCTCTCCGCTAACCGGCGTACCTGTGCGGTGGTTCGTGGGAGCACTCCTCGGGGCGTGCACGCGCCGCCGGAGGTGCGCTCATGCCCCCATTAAGCAGCGGTGAAGCCAATTCACGGGGCCGGTGGCAGCAATCTCCGCTGAGCACCCGCGAACGCTCCCTGTGGAGAGACAACAGCGGTCTGCCGTTGTTAACACAGCAGACCGTTGCTCTCTCTGGAATGAACACAGAGCGTCTGTGATTCTCCTATTTAGGATCAAAGGTCTCTGGGTTGATTCCACAAGCCCATCTCCCTCACAGTTAGAAAACACTCCCTAGGCATACATTTAACACTATGATCGCCCCTGAGTTTACCCCTTCCCTGCCAGTGTCATTACAGTAGCATTGCATATTTTTAGCACTGATTACTGTAGTAATGTCAATGGTGCCCCCAAAAGTGTACAAAATGTCAGTTAGGGGGTCTGATCTGTCCGCCACAATGTCGCAGTCTAAAAATCGCAGATCGCCGCCATTACTAAAAAAAAATAATAAAAATGACATAAATCTTTCCCCTAGATTGTAGACGTGATAACTTTTGAGCAAACCAATCAAAATACACTTATTGGGATTTTTTTTACCAAAAATATGTAACACAATACAAATTGACCTAAAATGATGAAAAAATTGATTTTTTTTCTTTTTTTTTGGGGAATGTTGTATAACAAAAAGTGAAAAATATTGTTTTTTCTCCAGAATTTTCGCTCTTTTTTTGTTTATGGCACAATAAATAAAAATCATACAGGTGATCAAATAATACCACCAAAAGAAAGCTCTATTTGTGGGAAAAAAGGACATCAATTTTATTAGGGTACAGTGTCGCACGGCCGCGCAATTGTCCGGTAAATTAACGCAGTGCTGAATCTCAAAAAATGACCTGGACATTAAGGGGGCAAAACCTTCTGGGGCTGAAGTGGTTAAAGTATCTTGCACAATGAATGTTAAAGGTGTCCATAGTAAGAATATTGGTTTGCACCTTTCTGTTTTTGCTTGAGAATTAAGGTCAGCAAAGGCTGCCTATGCTCTCTGCATTAACACTAAAGGTGTTACCTCTAAGGGGGACTCTGATGGGGACCCTGTTGTAAGGGGGGGCATTGATGGGGATCCTGATGTAAGGGGGGACTTTGATGTAAGAAGAAATTTGATGGGATTCCTGATGTAACCAGGCTTTGATGGGGACACTGATGTAAGGTTGACTCCGATGGGTCCTGATGTAACAGGGACGCTGATATAGGGGAACTCTGATGAGACTCTGATGCAACCGGGGACTCTGATAAAGACCATAATGCAAGAGGGGACATTGATGAGTATTGGGGATTGGGAGAACCCCAGGATCCTGTAAGTGGGAGGCTGGTTTGGGGTTGGGAGCTGACCCTAAGTATGTAACTTGAAACATAGTCAGAAAGTTGGAGCTAATTTTTTAGGATTGGTAAACTGCAATATATTACATTTTGCTTTTGGGTTTAGATACTCTTTAAAGTGGAGCTCCACCCTAAATTTATACTTACCTCCATCTTCTCGCTCCGGGTCACCTGAAAAACAAATGGATAATCGCATTTTTTTTTTACTTACCTCGTATAGAAGAAAATATACTTACCTTACTTCCTTCTTCCTCCCCTCGGCGGCCACGGCCCGTCGTCACTTCCTGGCTTTGCAATGATTCCTGGTTGCTGAACGTCATCGCTCCCAGGAATCATTGCGCCTGCACCGGCCCCGACGTCAGTTCCAGTGCGCGCGCACGCGTCATTCCCTTCTAAACAGCTTCTGGGCATGCCCAGAAGCTGTGGAGAGATGACCCGCGCGCACCGGAAGTGACGGCGGGGCCGGTGCAGTGCATCGTGGGACCGAAGAAGACGGAAGAGGACGCAGAAAAGGGTCGTGCTGGCTTCAAGCTGCCCACACCTGAGATGGCAGCGCTGGACAATACATTTTCAAGGTAAGTATTTCTCCTAAAGGGTAAGTGCAACCCGGGACAGATCAGAGGCTATCCATTGTGGAATGTACTAGCCCTGACTGTCCCGGGGGTATTTTTATTAAAAAAAGTATTCCCAGGGTGGAACTCCGCTTTAAACCAGCAGTCACCAAAAATGCTAGGGGAAAATAAATTCAATACAATGTTTTATCCCCCCTTTTTTTTTATAAGAACATATTTAATTATACTGTAAAGATTAAATAAACCTTCAGATGAAAAATATGTTGTAGCTGGCCTTAATGTTAACCACTTCACTTGGGACTCGGCAGATCACAGATTGGAGTAAAGAGCTGAACACATGATGTAAACAGAAGCCGGTCATCAGCTTTTTTTCCCGTTTTAGCATGAGGAGAAAAAAATAAAGCCCATCACCGCCTTCTGTAAGAGGGACATTGTTTCCACACTGTCCCCACCAGTGCTGCTAACCAATGCCTTCTAGTACCCCCTACCAGTTCCCACCAGTGCCACCTACCAGTGCCCATCAGTACTGCTAATCAGTGCCGACCAGTGCCACCTATCAGTGCCCATCAGTGCTGCCAATCAGTACCTCATCATCAGTGCCACCTACCAGTGTCTGCCAGTGCCACCTATAAGTGCCCATCAGTGCCACCTAACAGTGCCACCTCTCAGTGCCCTTCAGTTCCACCTATTAGTGCCCTTCAATGCCGCCTATCAGTGTCCATCAGTGCCACCTATCAGAGCAGCCTCATCAGTGCCTCCTGATCAGTGCCTGCCAGTGCCACCTCATCAGTGCCCATCAGTTCCACCTATCAGTGCCCATCAGTGCTACCTTATTCGTGCTCATCAGTGCAACCTCATCAGAGCACATCAATGAAGGAGAAAAATCCCCTGTTTGGAAAACATTTTCAAACTATGAAAACTGTTTTTTTTATTCTTCAAAATTTTCCGTCTTTTTTTTTTTATTTTTTCAGCAAAAAATAAAAACCCAGTGGTGATTAATTACCACCAAAAGAAAGCTCTATTTGTGTGAAAAAAAAAATCTAAAAATTTCATATGGGTACAGTGTAGAATGACTGTGCAATTGTCATTCAAAGTGGAGAGCGCTGAAAGCTGAAAATTGGCCTGGGCAGGAAGGGGGTATATGTGCCCAGTAAGCAAGTGATTATTATATTATTTGGAAATTTACATCTGACAGTAGCGGCAGGTGACAGGTCCGTGCAGCACTTTCTGTTTTTTAGTAGCTACATTTTCTTTTCATTCCTTCTTGATGCTTCTACTGTAGCCAACCAAACTTCCATGCAGAACTACCTGTCAGTGCTTGCTCTACAGTATGGGTGCTCAGCCTGTGGTTATTCAGCTGCTGCAGTCCCATGCTCTACAGGTTCTCCTTCATCTGGACCACCCACTCTTGGCTCCCTCCTGTCTTCCTCCATTTTTTTCCATCTCCTTCACTGTTGCCAAGAAATGCAGCTCACATAGAATCATGGGACATGTAAACCCTAAGTGGAGCTAGACCGTACCATGTATGGTTCTGTAAGTTCTGTGACATGCATGGGTGTTCACTCAAAGGTCTGTGCCATGCATGGGTGTTCACTCAAAGGTCTGTGCCATGCATGGGTGTTCACGCAAAGGTCTGTGCCATGCATGGGTGTTCACTCAAAGGTCTGTGCCATGCATGGGTGTTCACTCAAAGGTCTGTGCCATGCATGGGTGTTCACGCAAAGGTCTGTGCCATGCATGGGTGTGCACTCAAGGGCCTGTGCCATGCATGGGTGTGCACAAAGGTGTCCTCTATCAAGTAGATATAGGAGGAGTCCCCTGCAGTGCATTAGCACACCTTCCCACCTTCCCTTCCATAGCTGCACCGGCTTTAGATATACATGTTCAGGGTTTGCTCCCCCAATTTTTTGCTTGTTTATTATGTATTCAGTCTGACCAGACTTATGAGGTTGAGCATCCCATCCCCCACACACAACTGTACTCTATTGGTGTCCTCTATCAAGTAGATATAGGAGGAGTCCCCTGCAGTGCATTAGCACACCTTCCCAGCAAGGAGTGTTGTCTCCAAGGGTAAGAGAGGCTGGATTCACCCCTTTTCTATGGATAGTGTAGGACCCACCGATAATGGGGTACTTTGACGCAGTGGTGGGCTTGAGCACGATATGGCCATATGGTGGAACTAAATCCCCATTTTTATTTATGGATTGTCTCCATATTTGATAGTCATTTCTTTTGCATGGTTGCGCTATTCTTTTTTAATGTGCACTCAAGGGCCTGTGCCATGCATGGGTGTGCACTCAAAGGTCTGTCAAATATACAAACCGATTGCAGCGCTCAAATAGAATAATGTGCAAACATATTAAAGTGCATCAAATGTATCCAGTGTCCCAGTGATGGGTAATAACATACAGTATAATGATTGTTCAATCAAAAGTTCAAAAGTTCATTAGAAGTGTCCCAGTACAATGATATACAGTAAAAGTTCACACGTGTAGCTGTGTCCACCACCGTATAAGTGAAATTCAAACTCACCAAAGCCAAATGCTGTCTATGTTATAGGACAGCAATAGGGTATTTGACAATAAACCTCATGATCTCTGGAAGCCTGGGTTATCGATGACATCCGGCTACAAGGACACCCTCCACCAAATTTGTCAGCTCTGCACATCACATGACCGGGAGACCTGGGCATCCTACCTCCACCGCCGCCGCCGCCGAAGAGAAGACCCGGGTCTCCATGTAAAAAAACCCAGAAGTGATGACATCCCATCCGGGTACTCTGCACCAAATTAAAAAAACTGACAGCATTCAAAACAGCCAAACTTGGCGTTTTGAATGCTTTTCGGTGCCGAGGAGGGATTTGGGGTCTTTTAGACCCCCAGATCCCTCCACAAGGAGTACCTTTGGAAAAATAAAAAATAAAAACATATATTTTTTTACATGTCCGAAAATATCGGCAGATATCGGCCAATACTGATTTCCGATGACCAAAATGTCGGTATCGGCATTAAAAAAACGATATCGGTCGATCACTAGTCCCTAGTCCATCTCAGGAATGAGCAAAAGAGGGTGGCTACATTCCTACATATAGTGGGGACATGGAGAACGACTGTAGCCACCTTCTAACAGGAGGTCACAATACAGCAGCAAAAAAAGGAATTTGGAGAGCTGGAGGAGGCTGAGAGCAATAGAAGGTCATGTTTTAGAAAGTTCTGCCTTTAGTTCTAGTTAAAGAATATAAGCTTAAATTTAATTATTTTTTTACACCAGAGTTTAATATCACTTTAAAGCGGTGATAAACTAAAAAGCAAACATTTATTATATTGCAGCTCATATTGTGATGTGATTACTGTATTAATGTTCTTTCTTAGGCTTTCTTCTATTTTCATCTGATTATCTGGCCAATACGCCTGTTGATTTCAAAAGAACAAGCTCTCCTGCAGATGAAGCTGTTACAGAGATGAGACAAACCATTGAACACTGACAGGGGTGCTTACAATAATTAGCTTTTGTTTATTTATGTAAAACCTTTATCCCAAAAGAGAAAAATTGTTGGTGTAGCTGCTTGTGTAACTGCAGTGTGAGCTACCTATTTGACAGTGTCCCTGAATCTGTTAGTACATCTAACACTCCCCTCCCCCAGATTGGCAATGCTGCTGTCCAAATGTGCCCCCCTGTGCTCCTTTATCCAGAGTGGGGGGCACTCTACTGGCTAGAACGCCAGCTGAAAATAGATGGAAAAAAGCTCCGAAAAAAAAAAATAAAAAATGAGTGCAGCCACCACATCTAATGATTTGTAAACTGCAATAGGTTACATTTTTGGTTTGGGGTTTAAAAACGTTTTAAGAAATAATAACAACTATAAGGCTCCTTTCATATGCTGCGCTGCGTGCTGCAGTCCGTTCTCTGCTCAGCGGGGATCGATCCGCCGATCCCCGCTGAGCAGGCGGATGACAGCTCTCTCTCCGCTCTGTGTGAGAGAGGGAGGTGTCAGAGCCCTGCTGCTCTCTATGGGGAATCGGATGAGAGCGGACCGCCTATCCGATTCGATTCCCTGGACCAATGGAAAATAGGGTTTTCATCCGTCCGGATTTCACGGACAGGATCCGATGCGGATGGCAGCGGGTATCAGCGGACATGTCTCCGCTGACATCCGCTGCCCTATAGGGATGCATGGAAGATCTCAGGTCCGACTAAAAAACTGACAGGCGGATCTGATCGGATCGTTCGTGTGAACGGAGCCTTAGGGTCCTTTCACACGGGCGTTCCGTATGTCTGTTTTTCCTCCCATCCGTTTGCGGATGAAAAACGGACATAATTTATATCTATAGGCTAGCAGACGTTAGTGGATGACCATCCACTGACATCCGTTTTTCATCCCTTCCGTTCAGTTCCGTTTTTTGAGACGGAAGAGAACCCTATTTTTCTTCCATTTAAAAAACGGAACGGACGCATAAACGGATGTCAGTGGATGGTCATCCGCTAACGTCCGCTAGCCCATATATATAAATTATGTCCGTTTTTCATCCGCAGATGGATGGATGAAAAACGGATATACGGAACAGACCCTAAAAAGTGACATCCGTGTTTGTTTAAAAAAAAAAGTGACTGACCGGACAAAAAAAACGGAACGCCCGCGTGAAAGAACCCTTACATTTCTGTCTTCCCCAAATATGCATTTCTGCCTTTGAAATAACATAAAAAATGTACAGAGACTCAAAATAAAGATTGCTCTTGTTATTATTACTTTTTATCTTTTTAATTAACAGGAAAATGGAACTCATTGCAATGGCCTCTGAGCACATTCTGTAAACAATAGCTAAGCTTTATATTTAGTTTGCAATTGTCAGTTTGCATGTAAACGTCAGTGATGCGGGCCCATTTTTGTACCCACTAAAATTTACGTTCTAGTTAAAATATATTACCTAATATTACACATGACCATACAAATATATACTGCGATTTTAGGTGAACACAGATTTCTTATCTGAAGTAGATCTACTCTACAAATCTTAAGGCCTTACGGCTAGGTTCACACTTCTGTGTGTGGCTGTAGGTGAGGGAATCACAGCGATTCCCGTACCCGCAACCACCCACAGTGAAAACGCACTGCTCTCCAGAAACACATTCTGAATGGCACCCCCACGCATGCAAAATCACAGTGCGTGTGCTGGAACCACAGGGAAATTGCATGGTTAAAAAGACAATACGATTTCCCAGTAGCCGCATCTTTGAAAAGGTGCATTTACCTTTTTTTTTTGCTTTTTGCGGAAACACAGGAACGGCAGCACATCCATTTGAATGTAGAGAAAACTTTGTGACCCAAAGCATCCACAGTGGCAGGCCTCCATCCCTAATATATATGTATAGTATATATCTATATATATATATATATATATATATATATATATACACAGTGGGTACGGAAAGTATTCAGACCCCCTTAAATTTTTCACTCTTTGTTATATTGCAGCCATTTGCTAAAATCATTTAGGTTCATTCTTCTTCCTCATGAATGTACACATAGCACCCCATACTGACAGAAAAACACAGAATTGTTGACATTGTTGCAGATTTATTAAAAAAGAAAAACTGAAATATGACATGGTCCTAAGTATTCAGACCCTTTGCTCAGTATTTAGTAGAAGCCCCCTTTTGATCTAATACAGCCAGGAGTCTTTTTGGGAAAGATGCAACAAGTCTTTCACACCTGGATTTGGGGATCCTCTGCCATTCCTCCTTGCAGATCCTCTCCAGTTCTGTCAGGTTGGATGGTAAACGTTGGTGGACAGCCATTTTTAGGTCTCTCCAGAGATGCTCAATTGGGTTTAAGTCAGGGCTCTGGCTGGGCCATTCAAGAACAGTCACGGAGTTGTTGTGAAGCCACTCCTTCGTTATTTTAGCTGTGTGCTTAGGGTCATTGTCTTGTTGGAAGGTAAACCTTCGGCCCAGTCTGAGGTCCAGAGCACTCTGGAGAAGGTTTTTGTCCAGGATATCCCTGTACTTGGCCGCATTCATCTTTCCCTCGATTGCAACCAGTCGTCCTGTCCCTGCAGCTGAAAAACACCCTCACAGCATGATGCTGCCACCACCATGCTTCACTGTTGGGACTGTATTGGACAGGTGATGAGCAGTGCCTGGTTTTCTCCACACATACTGCTTAGAATTAAGGCCAAAAAGTTCTATTTTGGTCTCATCAGACCAGAGAATCTTATTTCTCACCAGGTGTTTTTTAGCAAACTCCATGCAGGCTTTCATGTGTCTTACACTGAGGAGAGGCTTCCGTCGGGCCACTCTGCCATAAAGCCCCGACTGGTGGAGGGCTGCAGTGATGGTTGACTTTCTACAACTTTCTCCCATCTCCTGACTGCATCTCTGGAGCTCAGCCACAGTGATCTTTGGGTTCTTCTTTACCTCTCTCACCAAGGCTCTTCTCCCCCGATAGCTCAGTTTGTCCGGACGGCCAGCTCTAGGAAGGGTTCTGGTCATCCCAAACGTCTTCCATTTGAGGATTATGGAGGCCACTGTGCTCTTAGGAACCTTAAGTGCAGCAGAAATCTTTTTGTAACCTTGGCCAGATCTGTGCCTTGCCACAATTCTGTCTCTGAGCCCTTCAGGCAGTTCCTTTGACCTCATGATTCTCATTTGCTCTGACATGCATTGTGATCTGGAAGGTCTTATATAGACAGGTGTGTGGCTTTCCTAATCAAGTCCAATCGGTATAATCAAACACAGCTGGACTCAAATGAAGGTGTAGAACCATCTCAAGGATGATCAGAAGAAATGGAAAGCACCTGAGTTAAATATATGAGTGTCACAGCAAAGGGTCTGAATACTTAGGACCATGTGATATTTCAGTTTTTCTTTTTTAATAAATCTGCAACAATGTCAACAATTCTGTGTTTTTCTGTCAGTATGGGGTGCTATGTGTACATTCATGAGGAAGAAGAATGAACTTAAATGATTTTAGCAAATGGCTGCAATATAACAAAGAGTGAAAAATTTAAGGGGGTCTGAATACTTTCCGTACCCACTGTATATGTAATATGTATAGTATATGTATATATATTTAGTATATATATATAGTATATATATATATATATATGTGTGTGTATATATATAGTGTATGTATATATGTGTATGTATGTATATATGTGTATAGTATATGTATACAATTTAAATTGAAAATGTCATGAGACTTTAAATGAGGCCAGCCACTTTGCCAAAATTAGTAAACAAAATACATATAATAATAGATTTATTTAAAAAAAAAATGCAAGATGCATGAAGATGTCTATAAATATAAGTAAATATTTACTTATATTTATAGACATCTTCTTGCATCACACTCCTGATGAAGTGGACAGGGTTCCGCGAAATGCGTTGAGTTTTAGGATGTCAAGAGATATTTTGTGTATTACATTTATATCAATTGTGTATTTTTCTATATTTTTTATGTATTTATTACCATGTGCTAGTTCAGGGGTGTCAAACTCCAATTTTATTGTGGGTCGCATCAGCATTATGATTGCCCTCAAAAGGGCCAGTTGTATCTGAAATACTAGATGTCCAGAGCATCCCCTACACTTACATAAGACGTCATGAGCCTCTCCACCATCAGAAGTTGAGTCCCCCACCCTTCCTTACATCACAGTGCACCCCCCTTACCTTGTGCTGCTATCAGGATAAAGCTGGAGGCATTGCTGGAAAGCAGAAAGTACAGGAGTACAGGAGGACCAGAGGAGCCACAAAAAATGGCTGGGAGGGCCAGATTCGGCCCGCGGGCCTTGTGTTTGACACCTGTGTGCTAGTTTATTATGAATTTACTTTATCAACTATGAATTTTTACATGTCAGCTCTTCTTTTCATATGTTCTTATCATATATTTGGGAATTGTTATTATGTACCTTATGATCATGGAATATAGTTGTTTGCTTTGCTGTTTTTTTTTTTTAACCTCCCTGGCGGTATGATTCTGTCAGGAATTACATACCAAAAGCGGTACAATTCTTTTCATGGAAATTTGGCGTTATGTATTATAGGCCTACAATTCTTAGTAATTACTGACTTAAACCTGACCAAAACAAGACTCTAGTAGACATCCCAGATGTGATAAATTTGAAACACAAACGCATGAATTATAATCAAATCAATAATATAATTTTATTATATAATATATAATATATATAATAAAATTATATTATTGATTAGATTATAATTCATGCGTTATATATTATATATATATATATATGTGTGTGTGTATATATATATATATATATATATATATATATATATATATATGTGTGTGTGTATATATATATATATATATAATATATATATATATAAAGCATGAATTATGATCGAATCAATAATATAATTTTATATATACATATATATATATATATATATATATATATATATATATATATATATATAGGTATATATATATGTGTGTGTGTGTGTGCATATATATATATTCACATATATACATATATATATATATACACATATATATATATATATATGCATATATATATACATATATATATATGCATATATATGCATATATATATATGCATATATATATATATATATGCATATATATATATATATACATATATATGCATATATATATATGCATATATATATATATATATACATATACATATATATATATATATACATATACATATACATATATATATACATATACATATACATATATACATATACATATATATATATATATATATATATATATATATATATATATATATGCATATATATATATATATATATATATATATATATATATATATATATATACATATAATATACATAATATAAAATGTGTAATGTGTTTGTGTTTTGTGCAACTTTTTTTTTTTTTTTTTTGAATTTCCCTCCCTAGTTCCGCTCCCATGCAGCATTGCTGCTGCAGGGAACGGAACTAGGAAGTGATCAGACCGACGGAGACCGACGGAGAGCGGCGGGGATCTCGGCTGGCGGTCACAGCAATGAGAGATCATCGCTGGATCGCCAGGAGAAGGTAAGAGAACACCGCTGCGCTCTCTGCACATCTACCCCGAGCGTGACTCGGGGTTACCGATCCTGGTATGGAAAATCAACCCCGAGTCACGCTTGCGGTTACCGCCAGGGAGGTTAATAAATCTATTATTACATGTATTTTGTTTACTAATTTTGGCAAAGTGGCCGGCCTCATTTAAAGTCCCATGACCTTTTCAATTTTATTTGCACTCATTTACATGGGCTACCGTGCTCGCGCAAACGCGGCACGCAAAAGTGTAAAGTCAAATATTCACTTATTCGTTTTTTTTTTTGCGGAAACACAGGAACGGCAGCACATTCATTTGAATGTAGAGAAAACTTTGTGACCCAAAGCATCCACAGTGGCAGGCCTCCATCCCTAAATATGTATACAAATAAAATTAAAAAGGTCATGGGACGTTAAATGAGGCTGGCCACTTTGCCAAAATTAGTAAACAAAATACATATAATAATAGATTTATTTAAAAAAAAAATGCAAGATGCAAGAAGAAGTCTATAAATATAAGTAAATATTTACTTATATTTATAGGCATCTTCTTGCATCATACTCCTGATGAAGTCGACAGGTTTCCGCGAAACGCGTCGAGTTTTAGGATGTCAAGATATTTTGTGCATTATATTTATATCAATCGTGTATTTTTCTTTATTTTTTTATGTATTTATTACCATACACTAGTTAATTATGAATTTACTTTATCAACTATGAATTTTTACAAGTCAGCTCTTCTTTTCATATGTTCTTATCATATTCGGGAATTGTTATTATGTACCTTATGATCATGGAATATTGTTGTTTGCTTTGCTGTTTTTTTTTTTTTAATAAATTTATTATTATATGTATTTTGTTTACTCATTTTGGCAAAGTTGCCCGGCCTCATGTTAAGTTCCATGACCTTTTCAATTTTATTTGCAATCATTTGAATGGGCTTCTGTGGCCGCGCAAACGTGGCACGCAAAAGTGTAAAGTCACACATTCACTTATTCGATTTGCTGGCCTTTTTTAGTGCTAAATGCTAAAATTAAGAGTTTTGGGCCTCACATAGTTTCCTGCCGGTGTGTTGTCCATGGTAAGCAGCACGGCCGGGTTGGTTCCTCATAGACAACACACCTGCAAGTTGAAATAGATTTATGGAAGAAAGAAAAGTATTTCAGGACCAAAACTGTTATTTTAGTGCAAAAGCATCGGATCTAAAATAATTTTCTTCCTCTGTTGCAGCCAATGACACTACCTAGCTCCTCCAGGTATAGAGGAACATCTGATCTGCTTCCCTGTGACAGTGCGGGCCATCTGACAATGACAAAGTGACAGTCTATTTTTAGGAAAAGAGATCACATGGCCAAGTCTTTGGACCTTTTTTAGAAAGAGCTATCAGTTCTTGTATTGATTTTTTCTGCCGATCCTATCCTAGCAAGACTGTTAGGCAGCTTTATGTTAAAATCTATGTATAGGGCCTGCTACATCATAAAATAATGCTGCACAGAGCCTGCAGGTCTAGACATGGATTTTTGCCAGTACACTGCAAATATATAAAATGGCCGAACTCACGTTAAATTTAGCACTACATTAAAAAATAATCTTTGCATTGAGAGACTTGTATGGAGAGGTAACAGGCTGGTGTACCTTAAGTGTACAACCTCTTGCCAACCAGCTCACCTTGTATGGCAAGCAGGCGGCACAGTCAGGCACTTCCTGATTAGGCAGCGAGCATGCGCTCGCCTCTGCTGACCGGTGTTGTGATTGGACATAGCGCAAGTTTGTCTGCAGATTTCAGCCAATGATTTTGGCTGAAACCTGCTGGTCGGGTGTGGGTAATTACAGCACAGGGAGAAAAATAAACAGACAGATCCGTTAGTAAAAGCAGTACACATTACACGTGTTGGGCACACAGACAACACTTTTATTTCCCCTTGATCTTAACCCCTTCCCAGCCAGTGCCATTAGTACACAATAGTGTACTATCACTGATCACTGTATTAGTGTCACTGGCGATATCAGTGTCAGCTAGCATCCCTCCCAGCCAGTGTCAGTTAGCGCTGGATTGCCCACCACACTATCATAGTCACACCATAAGTCACTGATCACTGCCATTACCAGTATAGTGTCTGTACAGATCAGTACACAATCAGAAGTTGAACTATACTAGTGTCACCAAAAGTATAGTGTCCCCAAAAGTGCAGGTTGGTTTTTACCAAAGACATGTAGCAGAATATAGTTTAGCCTAAATTTATGAGGTAATTTGATTTTATTGGACATGTTTAACATAAAGTAGAAAATATTGTTTTATTTTCAACATTTTGGGTAATTTTTTCATTTATACAATAAACAATAAAAAACCCAGTGGTGATCAAATACCACCAAAAGAAAGCTCTATTTGTGTGAAAAAAGGAACATCATTTTCATTCGCATAAAGTGTTGCATGACGGCACAATTGGCAGGTAAAGCAGTGCAGTGCTGAATAGCAAAAAATGCCCTGGTCATGAAGGGGGCAAAACCTTCTGGAGGTCCAGTGGTAATTAGTCAACATTTTTATATATTTTTTGCTTTTTAAGAGTAGGATCCCCAATCAAGATTTTATTTTGTCTTCATTTATCATGGCGACTATTGTCACCGAGACAGAAAGTAATGGAAAATCCTAAATTTTACAGTGGTCAACAGAAAGAGAGGTGAGAAATCTTCCAATGGGGACACCTGTTACGGAGACAACTGTCAAAGAGGTGAATCCCCCCTCACTTTGTGGATTTCCTCTCCTACTTATTTAATCCAAAACTTTAGGAAAAAACATTGGCTATATATACACTCTAAATAATGGAATGCTTCCTGCTCTTTATTGGTTTGCAGGGAGGGGGGAGACTACCTTTCCAAATAGGAAGGAATCCCTCTAATAGGCACTTTAAGGACCTTAGCTTGAATTCGTTGCTAGCCTGTTTGGCAAAAATAAAAGCTTCATAGAATGCCTCAGAGATGGGGGTCTCCAAACCCCCATTATTTTTTTCTTAAATGGATATGGCGGCTTAATACAACAAGCTATAGAGCGAGTTAATGAACACTTTATTCCCTCAGAGGTTGGCTGACCCAGAGAATGGCATTATGGGTTAATGGGAAGAACAATGGCTGAGTGTCTGGAAGCAGAGTGGAATTCTTGGCAGCGTTATCTGTGTTTTAATGCCTGCACTGTGTATGCTATTTATATCAGAAGGCTTTCTTTCCTCAGACTCCAACAATTGTTCTGCATTTCATTAAAGGTAGAAAGTTGCTTTTCCTTATGTCAGGTAGAATAAAAAATTGCCTAATCAGAGTTGAATATATTTGTATGGGAGCGTATCATAACAGAATGGCTATTATGTGCAACTGCAAAGGACTGATAATAATAAGTAAGGAAGCATTACACCGACTTTATGCCAACCAAATATAGGACAGCAGCATTGCTTTCACATTATTTTACCATCTTTAATTGAAATTCTGACTGTGTTTCTCTTAATGGAAATGCCATTAAAATATGATTCTAAGGGACCTGACTCTTTGTGTAATTCAACTATCATTTTGCAGCAGATGGAAAAAGTAGGCAAGCAATGAATGTCATGGATCATGTGGTTCATACACTTTTATTTGCCCTTGAAATGTTAAAGTGTCTCTAAATAAATAAAGATAATTGAAAGTGTTAAAAATTATAAAATGAGACCCCCAATCGATTCCTCAATCCATTGATTTTACTAAGGGGCATTGAGCTGAATCCATCCATTTTACTTTATTAAAGGACATTGAATTGAAGCCAAGTGGGGAAATCATAAGCTTCAGGCCATTGACCTGGTTCCATTACAGCTGATATTCATGTTTGGTGATGGTGCGATAAAAAATAAACAGCACAGTGTTTATGATCATTTTTAAAGCTAGGGCTTAAATCCCAACTATAACCAAATAAAACCTTTGTTACAATTTTAGAGGTGCTTGGTTGTCCTGTTGTGGAGATTTCTCTTGACTTTCTGCCTAGACAGGAAATGAAGGGACATTTCTCCAGATGGGACATAGACTGCAACAAAGCACGCCTTGGCTGGGATTCAATCTGGTGTCCTGTTGTGTTCTGGGTTCTGTGTTCTGAGTCGTCTCCCTGCTGCGTGGGCCACGGGATGATTCCTATTCTGAGCAAGCTTCTCTTATTAGCTACCTTTTGGTATTTGACGCCTGCTCCACCCAGTGGCCAGCTGTTGTCAGTTACCTAATTCCACTACCCATAAATACCCTCTTCCACTTCCTACTGGTGCCTTAGTATAGGTTTTGCTTCCTTGTTCTGCTGTGTATGTTCTATTCTCATTGTTGACCTTGGCTTACCTTGACCTCTCTTCGGATCACCCCCTTGGACTGTACCGGCTCTGGCTATAGAACTTGGCTTGCTCTTAACTACTCTTCTAGACTTCGCTCCCTTGGGGTCTGGCTCCCGGCCTACTCCAATTCGTGAGTCATTTTCTTATTAGTTGTTCCTAGGTTTGCTGGTTGCACTTTCCTTTGAGGTCCCGACTCCCGATATTTCGGCTGCAGGACCCTTTCCGCTCCTCCACCTAATACCGGGATAACAAGACTACTGGTCAGATAACCGGAGGAGCGGTTGGGTTCTCTGGCAGGCCTAACAACATGGGGATGCAGGTAAAATAAAGTGGGTAGTCTGCCGATGCCGGGTCATCTGCCGATGCTGGGTCAAGAGCCAGGAGAGTTGTCAGCCAAGCCATGTCATACATGGAGGAACACAGAGAACAGAAGACTGCTAGCACAGAGGCACCTTGGAGCACAAACACAAGGGCAAGGACTGCAACCCATCTGGTGATATAGTCAGGTGTGCAGCATCATCACTGTGCAACAGACAGGCAGCAGGCAAATGATGATGCAATCAGAGTTTATAGGAGGCAGCATTCTGCACATGTCCAAGATGGCTGCCAACAGGAGGGCAAGGTAAGACCTTGACACAGTGTTGGTTCATGGAAGTGTGCTTTATGGCCCTTTGCCATTTTCCTAAACCCTATTGTAGGATGTACAGTCCCAGGAGGCAGTTGGAGGCAAGAGAATACACTATTTGTTGCTACAACTCTCTCCCAACCCTGCCAAGACTAATTATGGTGCAAAAACCGCCTTATTACCATGTGCATGATGTTAGCAAAGGTGCTGCTGGGTAAAAAAACTTTCCAGGGTAAGTTGACCCACTGTCCATAACTGTTGATTGGAGCTCCAGGTTGACATCAGAAGGTTTCACAATGTGAACATCTAGTGCACACAGTAGTGGGTTCAAGGCAACATTTTCATTGCACATTTGTCTGGATTGGAAAATGGTGCATCGAAGGACAAGTAAGAGTGTGATTGCAGACAGAAGTTAGTTGAAGATGGGTTCTGACTTGTGTTGGTCTGAACAATAACTTCATAAAAATTTAAATAAGCGGACATGGATAAAAGAAAAAAGAAGAACAAAAAAATTGAGTGAGAAGGAAAACAAACTTTATAAAGCCTTATATTTCAGAACAAAACTATAATGGCTAAACAAAATCTAGACATGATGAATAACTCATAAAAGATAAAGAAATGTAACTAATCAATGAACAAATTGTGTTCCGGCCATAAATGGGCTAAGTCTACCTCAGCAAGGATCAGGCTTGGCAGTATTTCTAAAAAAAATGTGCATTGAAGTACAGTGATGAAAGAAGAATTAGGGACTACTGTGTTCTAAAGCAGTCTGAACAGCGACTTCATAAAAATAAGAAAAAGAAGAAAATAAAGAAACAAACAATGAGTGAGAAGGAGTCTTTGAGAGCGAAAGTATACTGGACACTAGAGGAAAGGAGCACTACATTGTCAAGTAACTGAGAAGAGTAAAAAAAGAGACAACAGAACTTGGATCTTACTGGAACAAGATATTTCAGATCATTCGTAAAGTAATTGACCACCCTATCCAGCAATCTCCGCAAATTGCGCTACTTAATGATCAAATTCCTAAGCTTCCCAAACCCGCCTGGAAACTTCTACACTTTATATTGCTAGGAGCCAAAATTACTATAGCTAGAGCATGGAAAAAACCTAGGGTTTCCATTCCAGAAACCAAACTCAAAATCTCATGGATTATGTCACAAGAAATGCCCTCTAGTATTATTAATGATACTGTCCCTAAATTTGAGGCCATTTGGGAACCCTGGGCCAAATATGTGCAGTTTTCCATTTAAGTTATATGCCGGACCATCCTTTACCTCCTGTCTTGACCTCTTTATCTTCTCTAGCCTCTTGAGCTGTCTGTGCCCTTTCTCCTCCTCTCTCTGCCTCTTCTCCCCTCCCTCCCTCCTTTTACACATCTTGATCATCCTCGTGCTCCTGGGACTGGTCCCCGGGGAGAGATTTGATTGGACCCGTATGTTTCGCCACCCTTTGGGGGCATGGTGTCCTCTTCTCTTCTTCCTCCTGGGGGCTAGCCCTACGTTCTCTGCTTGGGTGCATCTCCTCGCGTGTGTGTGGTCTTTACCTATGTCTGCCTTGGGAATTGTCATTCCGCACATAGCTCCTACATCTCTGTTCATAAGGATGGTGTTCGTTTGCTCGACCTCATTGTTCCCAATGTCAACTTTTTGCTCACATGTGCCTTTTAATTGTCAGCTCCTCTTAATGTAACATTTTTCTTACACATTACCATGTCTTGTTTGCTTGTTTCACTTTTTTTTCTGAATTTTGTACTTGAAATTTCTTCAATAAAAATTAATGAAAGTAAAAAAAAGAGACAACAGAAAAGTCTCAGTCTTGTAGGTCAACTAATCTTAGAGGGCAATAGTTGGTCATACACATAGGTGGTCCAAAGAACCTGTCACTTGGTTGAAAGTGGTCTGTGGACCACTGGACTTTCAGAACCAGTAGCATTTGTACAAGATAATAGTTGGTCATATACATAGGTGGTCCAACCCATCTGTCACTTGGTTGGAAGTGGACCACTGGACTATCAGAACCACTAGTTCAGCTACACCCCTAAGAAACAATCAGAAGCACTTAAAGATTTTCCACCTTGCTCACAAATATCTACATGATCTGGATGTTCCTTCCTTCTTCTAATGAAAAGACAGAAGAAAATGAGAGTTGTATCTTAAACATCCTCAACTGTGCAGTTTTAAGGCAACAGTTAAAATATTTCCTATATGGGAACATCAAAATGAAATACAATGTATAGCAGCCACTGTTACGTTATAGGATAAACACATACATATGTAGTGAATTTACACATGCACAAACAATATATACATTAACTCTACTGTATATAAAACACATTGAAGTTACTACACTCTGAAGTAAAACAAAGACATCTTAATTTGAGCATCATGTGTTCTTATTTAACCTTGCCTCTTATTGTACATGCCTGTCTTTTAGGTGTGCAATTCCCCTGGACCCTTCACATATCATAAGAAAAGTCATTAAATACTGTTTTGCAAGAAAAGCTTAAATTGAAATGGGGTTTAGGGATCTAATGACTAGGCAGCTTTTTATGGAAGGCTTTTACAACTGCTGAGTTGTTCTAACATTCGCAGAGCCACCAGCAGGATTTCATGGTGTAATAGTGTTTGATGGAGCTCTGAAGACTTTCTTTGCGTTCTGGATTTACCATTCAGCTCCTCAAATTAAAAAGATTGGACATACCTCACAAGCATCACCCTATGTGACAAATGCCTATTCATTTTTTCCTGTAATGTTTTGTGGATCTGAGTATGCTGTATGTTCAGATATCTTATTGCAACCAAGTATGTATTTTATTTTTATTGTTGTTGCTGGTAAATATGAACACTTTTAAATATGAAATTAAGTAGATAATTAGAAAGATAAAAATATATACTTTACACACATATATATATTGTCTCTCTTTCTAATCGTGTATATGCTAATGTGTATGCCTCAAGGTTGCTTTTAAAATTGTTACGAAAGCTTTATTAAAACCAAACTTAGATAACAAACTTAATATATGGTTGAAGTGAACACAGGTTCATTGAATTTCGCTGGCAGTTTTTTGTGTTTTTTTTGCACACATGTTAAAATCAAATATTTTAGACTTGAAGATTAGTTAAAACCCCCACGCATTGTATATTTTCTGAAAGCAGAGACTCTAAAGAAAAAATGGTGGTATTTTTTATGGCATCATTTTTTTATCTCGTATAATATTAGCAAAACAGTTTTTCAAGTGCAAATTTTCAGTAAAAAATAAATTTATTTGCCATATTTGAATTGACATGGGAACACTGGGCTTAACGATATGCATGTCTATTTTCCCCCTGATGGTTCTTCATACGAGGTGGGACGGGTGCTTCCTCTATTCTATTCTGGATCTGTAACTCTTTTTTTTCCCTCTTTCTTTATATTCTTCTCTATTTTTTTGCCTGGTTCCTTTTTTTTTTTTTTCATTTTGGCGAGGTTGATTATTAAGACCATTAAGGTTATATTGAAAAGCCTATGGTAGAGACAGCGTTCTGACTGTCAATTTTGTTTATGTTGTTGGTACTCTTGTACGGCCACAGTGGCACTTTTTTTGAAAGGTATGGTCCCAGACTTGGCTCTCCCCCTTATGTTTTTTGATGATGCTCATTATCCTCCTGCAATTTGCAGACTGGGATGTGTACACTTGTATGATTTTCTGTTATCTTTGAGTTTTTTCATTTATGCAAAGTATATGTTCCCACTTCTGGAGGTTTTGTATTTTGTTAAAATTTCAATAAAAACCTATTTGAATGTTTTAATGTTAAGCTCAACTAGCTTCTTCCCTGCATAGGTGTGCCCAGCCTATTGCATTAGGGTGTGGCTAATGTCTTACTTGGTGTTTGGTATAGACTGACAGATTGTATTAGAATTTCTTTAATTGCCACAGAAAAAGTTTGAAAAAAAAAATAAAAAAATCCCTTAGAAAAACTACTTCACAGCACACATCAGGGGCGTAACTACAGGGGTTGCAGGGGGTGCAATTGCAACCGGGCCCCATGCTCCAGGGGGCCTGTGCGGCTCCCCTGTACACCTGGATAGGAGGGGCAGTGGGGGCAGCATGTAGAGAAATCACTGTCCTCCTTTTTCCTCCTGTAGCTGCAGGAGGAAAAGGAAGGAGATTGGTTCTTCTGTATGCTGCCCCCACCACTCCTCCCATCCAGTTCACTTGTGTTCTGCTGTCTTTGCAGGACTTGTGAAAGTCCTAAAGTATAAAGTTAACCCCTTCACTACCAGTGTATTTTTACAGTAACAGTGCATATGTATAGCACTGATTACTGTAGAAATGTCACTGGTAACCCCAAAAGTGTCAAAAATGTCAGTCAAGGGTCCGATCTGTCCGCCGCAATGTTGCAGTACCGCAAAAAAAATCGCAGATCGCCGCCATTACGCGTTAAAAAAATTACGCGTTAAAAAAAAAACAACAAAAATGACAAAAATCTTTCCCTTTGTTAGTAAACGCGATAACTTTTGCGCAAACCAATAAAAATACGCTTTTTGCGATTTTTTTTTTACCAAACATAGGTAGGATAAAACAAATTGGCCGAAAATGTTAAAAAATTTAGATTTTTACATTTTTTTTGGGGAATTTCATATAAAAAAATGTGAAAAATATTGCTATTTTTGCAAAATTGTCGCTCTTTTTTTGTTTATAGCGCGTGATCAAAAAATCGCACAGGTGATCAAATACCACCAAAAGAAAGCTCTGTTTGTGGGAAAAAAAGGACGTCAAATTTGTTTAGGTACAGCGTCGCACGACCGCGCAATTGTCCGTTAAAATCACTCAGTGCCGAATCGCAAAATACCCCCTGGTCTTTTAGCAGGAAAATCCTCCGGGGCTTAAGTGGTTAAGCTCCATTAGATTCCTCCCCGATCTCAGTGGCCAGTGACTGTGACAGCAGAAACTGGAATTGATTAAACTCCCTTATTAGCAAGGGGACATTAATGAATGCAATTATAACTGTACAGTATGCTCTGTTTGTTTTGCCTTATCTTTAATGAACAGTTGAAGAAGGTGGAAAGAATAGCGATGGACCCATAAGGTTATCCTGCAGGTATTGTTATTTTAACCCATTGGTGCCGGCCACACGCAAATATGTTGCCTCTCAGCGGGTGGGCCTTGGTGCCGAGCGGCCGCATATTTTCGTGAACATACAGCTGAGCCAAGAGTACTTGCCCTGCGTGCTCCCAATAAAATTACGGATGGCTAACGGAAAGCTTACGATCACTGCTTGCGATCAGGAGCTTTCCGATCATGTGACCGCCATGACAGCCAATCACAGCAGTCACATGATCACAAACCCCGCCTCCCGATCCTAAACTCCTTAAAAGGCCAGGAGGCATCGGCTCAAAGGGGTTAAAGTATTGATGTAAATTATCTGGTTCACTTCAGCAGCTTCCACACCCCAGAGGATCTCCATGGTCTCCTTGGCTTGTAGTACAATGTAGCAAATATTGGAATGGAAGAGCCACACCACTTCTAAGAGGTCCAGATACAATTCATTCAAATAAAAGTCAGGTGGACAATCTGAAAATTATTCAATGAATTTCGGGGTCCAAGTGTCCTCGGTACATCAGAGCTTGATTGAAACAATGTGACTAAATTATGCTGGCTATACATTATACCAAAAATCAGCTGAAATTTGGTCATTTGGGCAGTTCTTTTGTTTTTTGGCCCGTTAATGGGCATGAATCGGTAATCAGTTGTGACGTTTTTGAACCGAAAAAACAAAGGACAAGTTTGGAAATTTTCTGCCAAACTAACGAAAATTTGAAAGGTTAATGTGTTTCTCGTCCAAACTGTTTGCACTGGGTATATGTGAAAAAATGAACAAAAAATGTATTAATTTATGTCCATTGAAAGATTTATCGGTCATTACATGATGGCATTATCGTTTGCTCTCACGGCCGAGTGTTCGTTTTTCAAAAATGAGTTTTAACGATTTTTCGTATGGTTTATGGCCAGCATTAGAAGTTAACTGGATGCCCTAAACCAGCTGCTGACAAAGCCTGTGCCTTCTTTTTTTTTAAATTCTTTCTTTAAACACTTGCTGACTAGATGCCATCACTATACGTCGGCAAGCCGCCAGGTTCTGTGCCCCCAGCGATCCCGGGTGTGTGTGTGCGCCCACTCGCCAGCGAGGAAGCCGATCCATTGGGACGGCAGCCGCGATTGCTGCCAGGCAACTGCTATCGCTCCCCGTGAAGAGAGGACAGCGGTCTGCTGTTGTAAACACAGCAGACCATTGTCCCCTCAGCTATCAACACAGACCTGCTGTGTTCCACTTATTTAGGTTTACAGATCTCTGTGTTGATTTCACAAGCCCATCCCCCTCACAGTTAGAAAACACTGCCCTAGGCTCACATTTAATCCTTTGATCGCCCCTGGGTTAACCTCTTCCCTGCCAGTGTCATTATTTCAGTAACAGTGCATATTTTTAGCACTGATTACTGTAGTAATGTCACTGGTCCCCCCAAAAGTGTCAAAAATGTCAGTTACTGGTCCGATCTGTCCGCTGCAATGTCACAGTCCTGCTAAAAATCGCTGATCGCCGCCATTACTAGTAAAAAAATAAATAAATAAATAAAAATGACATGAATTTTTTCCCTAGATTGTAGACACAATAACTTTTGCGCAAACCAATCAAAATACGCTTATTGGGATTTTTTTTTTTACCAAAAATATGTAGCAAAAAACAAATTGGCCTAAAATGATGAAAAATTTTGATTTTATATTTTTTTTTTATTGGGAATGTTATATAGCAGAAAGTGAAAAATATTGTTTTTTTTCAGAATTGTCACTCTTTTTTTGTTTATAGCGCAAAAAAATAAAAACCATACAGGTGATCACCGCGCAATTGTCCGTTAAAGTAACGTAGTGCCGAACCGCAAAAAATGGCCTGGTCAATAAGGGGGAAAATCTTCCGGTTCAGAAGTGGTTAAGATAAGTCAGAGACATACAGACATACAGTCGTAGTCACAGAGCTACATTTTTCAGGCGCAGCCGAGAGTTCAAGCCAAAATGTGCATACAACATTAATACGTACGGCTTTGATCTATAATCAAAGAAAATCTATCTTGTGCACACAGAAATGCAAAAAACAATCATTAACATTGGGTAAGAAGTCCCATTGAAACGTGGCTGATACCTCCTGGGCCTGTAAGATACCAAGACACGTAAGCCACTACTTTCTCCAATTTTTCCAAGTAAGACAAAACTAGAAGAAGAGAGAACAAAGAGGGGGATGTAAGGCGGGGGGAGGAAGACATGGAGAAGAGAGGGGAGAGAAAGAACAAAAAAAGGGGGTATGGGAACTGGGGAGGGGAACTTAGAAGGAGGCGCTCCAGGAGGAAGAAACCCAGGCCATCACATGACATATATGAACACGTAGCAGTGGGTCTAAAAATACACCATGTACTCTCTGACCTCGAAAGGTGAGCCATGGGATGCTCCCCATACAGTTTAAGTTAGCCCCACGTCAGAAGGGTGTAACATCTCTTGGTTTTTTGGAGGGGTAGTAAGTATTACAAAATTTTAATTCGCTGTTATATTGAGATGCCGTAATGCTTTCCATTTCCCTAATGTTGTCAGTTTTAGCTAGCCACAGGGAGACTGGAGGGATAATTGGCTGGAATACATGCCTTGGCAGTGGATGGATTGTCAAAAGAAGATTTGTAACAGGATTTTGGCACTTTATGAATATGGAATAGATTGTTTTTGGGATGCTGTCCCCAGTGCCATCTTAAGAGCATTAAAGGGCCCCGGGCAATGCAGTGCATTGGGGCCCTGCCTACACAATCGCCCATGAGAATAAAAATGCAAATTATTAATAAGGCGATATTTATTGGTACAGCAGTGCCAGGCTAATGACAGCTTCCTAGTTCGGCAGCTGGCTCCGGTGAACAAACACAGACAGGAGTCAGACTCGACTGTCCTGTGTGTGCCTGTTCCCGTGGAGACGGACAGGCATTCCTGCAGTTGTGGGCTCCCCCTCCACAGCCCAAGTGGCCTGACAGCAGCGCAGGGCCGACAGGCGCTTGCCACCTGCTAAGTTCGGTGGCTGGATGCACACGGGAATCGGGACTGATGCTTGGCTGGGGCTCAGTTGCTGGGCAGGTGGGACCCGCGGGCAACTGCCCAGCATGCCCTATCAGTAAGATGTCCCTGGCTGTCCCAGATCTACTGAGGTAAGCTGTAGCACTAACATTTTGATACTCTTCCAGAATGGGTGAACCCCCGGACAGCTCCAAAAGATATGCAGTAGTGTACCCTATTCTAAGAAGGAGGGCTAACGTTGATTAGATCATCTAATTTAGATGTATGCAGGGCTTTCAACCTTTCAAGCCACCCATTGTCTCTGCCCCCTACCCACCTCTTAGCACCATCCCTTGGTTCCACCCCCTACCCACCTCTCAGTATTGCCCCTTTTAGAGAATAAAAAAACAATAATAATTTGTATGGAATATGTTCATGAGAACAAGAAAAGCAGCCAGCAATAGTAGACTCCCCGTAACAGTAGATCCCACCTTCAATAACAGAGCCCTGCAACGTATACCCCCCAGCAACATTAGATCCACCCCAGCAACAATAGACCCCACAGCAATATACCCTCCAGGACCAATAGATCGCCACAGCAAAAGTAGACGCTCTACAAAAATATACCCCTCAGCAACATAAGATCTACCCCAGCGACAATAGATCTCCAAGCAGAAAACAACAATAGACCCTCCCTCAACAGTAGATCCCTCTCAGATCCCTCTCAGCAACAACTGACCCCCAGCAACATATGACCCCTCAACAACAACAATAGATCTCCCACCAGCAACAATAGGCCTTCCAAGCAACAGTAGACCCCCCCCCCCACATCATTAGATTCCCCCAGCAAGCCAGAATCAATAAACCCTCCAGCACTCCTTGCCATTAAATATATTCAATGCTGGAAGTGCTGAAACTGTTCCCCCACATTCCTACTGAAAAAAAGCCCTGAATGTGTGCAGGAAAATTGTATGTAGATCTGTTGGAGGCCGATACTATCCAGAAAAAATCGTATATCCCTGTTCCTGAGAATTGTTGGCAATGGATGCCTTGTCCAGTTCACTTCTAATATATGAGCATTGTTGTCAATTAAGCCCTAATGAATGGGCACACCCTTGGACCCCTGGAACAACTTTTTGAATTGTCTCCCTGACCTATCAGAATAAAGTTGTATTTGCACCTCTTAACAGTGGTGTGAAACTTCAGTTTACATTTTTGTCCTTTTTAATGAAGGACAACTGGATCTCAAAAGAATAATTTGGTTTATTTACAGATAGGGATATACATAATGTCTGGACATTCAGCAGCTCACTAACTGAATTAAGTAACATGCTTATCAATGTCCAGATTATTAATACTATGTAATACAAACATTTGTTGCTTAAAAGTTACATAATTATCTAAAGTGCTTAACCACAAAAATATGGCGAGAGTTCCCAGCATTAGGCAATTGTTCCAGAGGCTGGAAATAAAATCAAGGACATAAAAACTAGTGGAATTTATCTACTGATTATTCAACAAGGGCAAAATGAGTCTGAAAGTAAACTCAATTTCAGCAGCATTTCAATCTGTGATCTCACCCTGTATGCGACACAGAACTGCATTAAGCTCTAGGAAAATATTTTAAAAAAGTCTAATGGGTTACAAATAGTTAAAGTGATAAAATCTCATTAAAAAAAAAAAAATAACAAACATGTTATACCCACCTCCTATGGGCAGTGGATTTGCATAGAGCAGCCTCCTCCTCTTCTCCGGTCCCTCTTCACTGCTTCTGGCCCCTCCCTCCTATTGAGTGCCCCCCACAGCAAGCAGCTTGCTATGGGGGTTCTATTCAGACAAGGAGCTGCGTTCGGCCCCACCCCCTCTCTCTCCTATTTGGGTAACCACTTCTTGACCGGAAGGATTTGCCCCCTTAATGACCAGGCCATTTTTTGTGATTCGGCACTGCGTTTAATTTAACAGACAATTACGCGGCGTGCGACACTGTGCATAAATAAAATTGATGTCCTTTTTTTCCCACAAATAGAGCTTTTTTTTGCTGATATTTTATTACCTGTGCGATTTTTATTTTTTGTGCGACAATTCTGAAAAAAAAAAACAAAACAATATTTTTTACATTGTGCTATATAACATTTTGAAAAAAATAAATCCCAATAAGCTTATTTTGATTCTGCAAACATTATTGCGTCTACAAACTAGGGCAAAGATTTATGTCATTTTTATTTTATTTTTTTAAAAACTGTGGCGGGAATGCGGTTGGCAAGTGGTTAAAGTGGAACTTTGCTCTCGCAATCAACATTGACTATTTTAAATCCCTAGGCGACCAGCATTAGTAAATAAATAGGAAAGTATATAATATTTACTTGTTTTAAACTTAAGCGTATTTTGATTGGTTTGCGCAAAAGTTATCGCGTCTACAAACTAGGGGAAAGATTTATGTCATTTTTTGTTTTACTAGTAATGGTGGCAATCTGCGATTTTTAGCAGGACTGCGACATTGTGGCCGACAGATCGGACCCCCAACTGACATTTGTGACACTTTTGGGGGGACCAGTGACATTACTACAGTAATCAGTGCTAAAATATGCACTGTTACTGTAATAATGACACTGGCAGGGAAGGGGTTAACCCAGGGGTGATCAAAGGGTTAAATGTGAGCCTAGAGGGTGTTTTCTAACTGTGGGGGAGGGACTTGTAAAATGAACACAGAGACCTATGACCCCATATAAGAGGATCACAGGGGCCCTGTGATAATTTCACAGAGAAGAACGGTCTGCTGCGTTTACAACAGCTGACCATCCTCTCTTAGCGGGGAGCGATCGTGGGTGCCCAGCAGCAATCGCGGCCGCTGGTCCCATGGATCGGCATTCCTGCTGCCTATTTGGGGGGGCGCGTGCTGCCGGTGGTGTGTGTTCACTCCCCAGGAGCGCTCCCACGAACTGACCTACCCAATACATCGGCTTACGCAGCCGAGCCAGCCTGCTGCAGTATATCTGCGGCGGGCAGTTGGCAAGTGGTTAAGTGAGTTTAATTGATAGCCATGGGAGCCAATGGTGCCGCTGTTGTGTCTCAGCCAATCAGGAGGGAGAGCCCCGAACGGCAGAGGGACTTGAGGACATCGCTGGACAGAGATGGGGCTCAGGTAAGTATTAGGGAGTGCTTGGGAGGCTGTTGCACACAGAAGGCTTTTTATCCTAATGCATAGAATGTATTGAGAAAAAACCTTCTGACTTTCCAACCACTTTAAATCTCAGGAGGTAAATGCCACCGCCTGTTTACAATTTACATTTTCATTGAGCGCTTTTCCTATACTTCTGAAGCTTCAACAGGAGACTTGTAGATCTCCTATACGGCAGCCGTCCTGTCGTTTGCCCACCCCTCTTGTCCAATCACAGAGCCTTTTGCGTGCTGTGAACCTTTTCACAAAATTGAAAAATAGTGTTCTGTGATTGGATAGTGGAGAGCTGGGGCAGGACAGATTGTGTGTAGAGTCGTAAGTCTCCTGTTGGAGTGCTGGTAGTTTAGCCAAAGCTATACTATCAAAGCTTAATGAAAGTCTAAATTGTTAACAGTCAGTGATCCTGGAGTATACCCCCTGAGATTTACCTATTTCTAACACAGCAGATTTTTTTTCTTTTTTTTTTATTGGTTTGCATGTAGCCAAGCCCATGAATCAATTATTTATTTTTATTTTTTTTAATTTATTGACTGCCACCATTTTCCACAACTAGAGTAAATGGACAATAATCTGCCTTGTCTCAAGAAGGCTTCAGGAACAGATCAAATAAAAATCTGAAAGATCTCATACATATTTACCCTGAGATTATCTATTTGACATGCTTTTTTGAAGTTTCTTTATTAAACAAAATAATTCCTTTGTGATTATACTGCCACACTGTATATGGCTTGTGTTACCTGAGCTATGGGACAACTCAGAGGAGGCACATAAAATATAAAAATAGGCTCATTGAGAATTTTTTTGTCAAAGACATGTAGATAAATACATTTTGGCCTAAATATATGACAAAAATTGAATATATTGGATATTTTTTAACCACTTAAGCCCCGGAAGATTTTACCCCCTTCCTGACCAGGGTTTTTTTTGCGATTTTTTACTGCGTGACTTTAACGGACAATTGCGAGGTCGTGTGATGCTGTACCTAAACTAATTTGACGTCCTTTTTTTCCCACAAACAGAGCTTTCTTTTGGTGGTATTTGATCACCTGTGCGATTTTTACTTTTTGCGCTATAAACAAAAAAAGAGCGTAAATTTTGCAAAAACAACAATATTTTTCACATTTTTTAATATGAAATTCCCCCCCAAAAAAATGTAAAAATCAAAATTTTTTAACATTTTTGGCCAATTTGTTTTCTGCTACATATGTTTGGTAAAAAAAAAAATCGCAAAAAGCGTATTTTGATTGGTTTGCGCAAAAGTTATTGCGTTTACTAACTAAGGGAAAGATTTCTGTCATTTTTTTTAACGCGTAATGGCTGCGATCTGCGATTTTTTTGCGGTACTGCGACATTGCGGTGGACAGATCGGACCCTTGACTGACATTTTTTACACTTTTGGGGTTACCAGTGACATTACTGCAGTAATCAGTGTTATACATATGCACTGTTACTGCAAAATGACACTGGCAGGGAAGGGGTTAACTTTATTGGGGAAGGAGGGGTTAAGTGTGTCCCTAGGGGCATGCTTTTTACTGTGACACGCACGGACTTGCTGGGGAACGACCCGGGGCGGGAGCGCGCCCCCGCGGGCGCATGCTCGCCCGCTATTGGCTCCCAAGCAAGTGACAGGCTAGTGACGTATATATATGTCACTTTGCCTGGCCCGGGGCTGACTGCCGACGTATATAGTCGTGTGGCGGTCGGCAACCGGTTAACAGTCAAAGTAGAAAATGACAATTTTTCGCAAATTTTTTGGTTCTTTTAATAATATCGCAAAAAAATAAAAAGTGCAGAGGTGATCAAATACCACCAAAAGAAAGCTCTGTTTGTGGGAAAAAAAGGACGTAAATTTTGTTTGGGTACGGCACTGCATGACCACGCAATTGTCAGTTAAAGTCGCGCAGTGCCAAGTTGAAAAAAGTGGCCTGGTCATTGAGCAGCAAAATCTCTGGGGGGCACCAAGGGATTCCATAATGTGCAGGGATTTTCTCCCCCACGTCCTGTTTTAGCTATGGGACAGGAAGTGAAGGTAAATCTCTCTAATTGGATACAGATGGCAAAAAATAAAAAATAAATCTGACAGGGGTTAAAACCTCACTTGCGCTAAACAAAATGAAAAAAATAAAACAAAATAAATCTTTGCCTATAGCTCTACATTAAGTAATACGCATCCATCTCTGCCTCGCCTTGCAGGCTTTAAAGAGCAGGCTGTGGGATATCTATTGTAAATATAAGTTCTGCTCCAGGCACTAAATCCTGTTCTTATCAATGTTCATAGTTATATAGTGTAATCTGGGTGAAGTCAAAAGCATATATTTACGCAGAAATAAACTTTAACTGGATTCTCTTTGCTAGATGGTAGGATTAAGGCTCCATTCACACCAATGCGTTTTTTTATGTTTTTTTTGCAGAAATGCAGGACAATTTTTTAACATGGGTTCCAATGGAACATGTTCACATCAATGCATTTTTGTGCCTCTGTGTTTTTGGAAAGGGTCAGGGACTTTTTTAAACGCAAAACGGTGCTTTTTTGTTTTAATTTTTTTATTTGCTTTTTTGGTTCAATTGACTTCAATAGAGAAGCTGCAGAAAAGCATGTAGTGCTTTTTTAACCACACTTTTACTGCGATTGTGCCCCAATTTGCTGTTTTGCATTTTTAAATCTGCCCAACAACAAATTTTCCCTAAAAAAAGCATAAAAACTGCAAAACGCAAATCGCGGTAAAATCGAGGTTAAAAAATGTGGAAAGCACAGCAAAAAGCACTACAGAAACACTCAAAAGCAACATTCATAAGTGTGAATTGAGCCTTAGTGCTGGGCTTTGCTAGCGAAATGGAGGACTACCAGGGTGTTTTCTGATAAGCTTTTTAAAGATAACTGTATTTTTTTAATTGGCCTTTTATTCATTCTAAGATGGAGCCTATGTGAACGGCCCTTACTTTTGGTGCATGTGAGTGTCAGGCAGTTTTATCTCTTCCTCACATGCCAGTAGGTGGCCATGCACTGGGCAAAGCTGGTAGGCTCAGTTCACACCTACGCAGTTTGCTTTTGATCCATTTCTTTAGTGCTTTTGCATTGCATTTTGCATTTTTACACACGTGTTTTTGACACATTCTTTGATGTGTAATATTGTAAAAAGAGATGCCTGCATGGATGTATACAGAAAAATCAGGAGTCCTCCAATCCCAAAGAGAATATGGACAAAAGAAACTGGAGAGCCCCGATCTTGACACCAAGGTGGCAAAATACGGGCAACTTCAAGTAAAAAATTGAATGGATATGTTGAGGGGGACTCCTGACAGGTGGGCACACAGTCGTTAATCACATATCAACCAAATATTTAACAGTTCAAAAATAATTTTATTAAATTGTTAAAACAGTTTAAAAGGAGAGAAAATATTCATCATCTCAACAGATACAACATTTCCATAGTAGTCTGAACCAACAGTGGGACGGGTCTGACGCGTTTCGTCCTTAAGCAGGCTTTCTCAAAGACCACAATGAGCCCCAGGTAGACTATTACAAAGAAGAAACATGTTGTTAGTTTATGAATACAAACTTTTTCATGTACATTTAATATGTATCACAATTCTTCCAAAATCAATAATTACATTTGATATATTCAAAACATAATGTTTACAGATATCAAATTATGCTCACCAATCTATGAATGATGTTTGAACAGAGATGCTGGAGGGCCAGGAGATCCGGTGATCAATCATACACGACTCCATACCCATCCTCATGGGGTAAAGGCAGGAGGGGCAAAAAGCCCATGGATACCGAGAGCTGGGGCCAACCCGAAGGACGAGGTGTTGAGTCCGGCACTCTCCCGAGACCAATACTATCCCAAGTACCAGGTGATCAACGAGGGGATCCAATATGGCCCCTGCATCAACATGCTAGTGTAGATATCAAGCTCTGGAAAACATAAGTAATGCAAGGGGGACAAAATGACTATCAGAAGCCAGGATCGGGGGCTTAAACCAAGCTTATCCCTATCTAAAGGGGGGTTAGCCCACCTGCATCCCACTATAATGGCATTCCTAAAGTACATTCACATTTAATCCGGCAAAGAGAAGCCCCATTTTACTTGACATACTGTCCGAGATAAATGTTGCTAGCAAGGAGGAAGAATTGACTACACTGCCCAGTACAACATTCTTTGATGTGTTTTGCATTTTTTATGTTTTGTTTTTTGGCCCAATTTGTATTAAGGCAGATTTAAAAATGCAAAACGCAAATCGTGGTAAAATACTTGCTTTTCTGCAGCTTCTCCATTGAAGTCTATTGAACCAAAAAAGTACAGTTTTGCATTAAAAAAAAGTCCCTGACCCTTTCCAAAAACGCAGTGGCTGAATAAAGCATAGATGTGAACGTGTCCCATAGGAGACCATGTTAAATGACCTGTAGCGCTTTTCTGCAACAAGCACCAAAAAACGAATAGGTGTGAACCAGGCCTAAAGGACAATGTCAATCTCATGAACTGTGCTGGAATCCAGACAGCTAATAAATAATTAACTTTATCTTAAAGCGAAACTTTATTTAAAAGTGAAAGTCCTGCTCATCATAATTTTGGATACTATTTTCATTTTAAATTTGACATTTATAAAGATACAGTAATTTCTATTTACTTTAATTTAACGTAGTTTTTGATACACCACGTGTGTCCTCTGAAAGCAGCTTTCTATTGACTGGTATTTTTCTTTTGTATTAATATACACTATCTCACAAAAGTGAGTACACCCCTCACATTTTTGTATTTATTTAATTATTATTCATGTGACAACACTGAAGAAATGACACTTTGCTACAATGTAAAGTAGTGAGTGTACAGCTTGTATAACAGTGTAAATTTGCTGTCCCCTAAAAATAACTCAAAACACAGCCAATAATGTCTAAACTACTGGCAACAAAAGTGAGTATACCCCTAAGTGACAATGTCCAAATCGGGCCCAACTAGCCATTTTTCCTCCCTGGTGTCATGTGACTCGTTAGTGTTACAAGGTCTCAGGTGTGAATGGGAAGCAGGTGTATTAAATTTGGTGTTATCACTTTCACTCTCTCATACTGGTCACTGGAAGTTCAACATGGCACCTCATATCAAAGAACTCTCTGAGGATCTGAAAAAAAGAATTGTTGCTCTACATAAAGATGGCCTAGGCCAGTGTTTCTCAACTCCGGTCCTCAGGGCACACTAACAGGCCAGATTTTAAGTATTACCTTGGGGAGATGCAGACTAGATTACTGAAATCACTGAGCAGCAAATGATATCACCTGTGATGTATTTCAGTTTTCTTGCAAACCTGGCCTGTTAGTGTGCCCTGAGGAGTTGAGAAACACTGGCCTAGGCTATAAGAAGATTGCCAAGACCCTGAAACTGAGCTGCAGCATGGTGGCCAAGACCATACAGCAGTTTAACATGACTGTTTCCACTTAGAACAGGCTTCCCATGGTCGACCAAAGAAGTTGTGTGCACGTGTTCAGCGTCATATCCAGAGCTTGTCTTTGGGAAATAAACATATGAGCTGCCAGCATTGCTGCAGAGGTTGGAGGGGTTGGGGGTCAGCCTGTCAGTGCTCAGACCATACAGTGCACACTGCATCAAATTGGTGTGCCTGTCTGTTGTCCCAGAAGGAAGCCTCTTCTAAAGATGATGTACAAGAAAGTCTGCAAACAGTATGCTGAGGATAAGAAGACTAAGAACACGGATTACTGGAACCATGTCCTGTGGTCTGAGGAAAAATAAACCTATTTGGTTCAGATGGTGTCAAGCGTGTGTGGCGGCAACCAGGGGAGGAGTACAAAGACAAGTGTGTCTTGCCTACAGTCAAGCATGGTGGTGGGGGTGTCATCGTTTGAGGCTGCATGAGTGCTGCCGGCACTGGGGAGCTACAGTTCATTGAGGGAACCATGAATAGCAACATGTACTGTGACATACTGAAGCAGAGCATGATCCCCTCCCTTCAGAGACTGGGATGCAGGACAGCATTCCAACATGATAATGACTCCAAACACACCTCCAAGATGACCACTGGCTTGCTAAAGAAGCTGAGGGTAAAGGTGATGGATTGGCCAAGCATGTCTCCATACCTAAACACTATTGAGCATCTGTGGGGCATCGTTAAATGGAAGGTGGTGGAGCACAAGGTCTCTAACATCCACCAGCTCCATAATGTCCTCATGCAGGAGTGGAAGAGGACTCCAGTGGCAACCTGTGAAGCTCTGGTGAACTCCATGCCCAAGAGGGTTAAGACAGTGCTGGAAAATAATGGTGGCCACACAAAATATTGACACTTTGAGCCCAATTTTGACATTTTAGCTCAGGAGTGTACTCACTTTTGTTGCCAGTGATTAAGCCATTAATATCTGTGTGTTGAGTTTTTTTGAGGGGACAGCAAGTTTACACTGTTATACAAGCTGTACACTCTTTCTTCAGTGCTGTCACATGAAAAGATATAATAAAATATTTACTAGGGATCGACCGATTATCGGCAATGCTGATATATCAAGGGCCGATATGCACTTTCCCCGATATATCGGAATCGGCCCCGGAGGTTACAGATATTGCCGATATTTCAGGAAAGTGCTTGTACCGGAGTGATGCCTGCAGCTAGAGGTATCACCCTGGTACTGGCGTCCATAGCCGACGGTCGGCTGTCTTGTAAAGACAGCAGATGCGGCTGAGAAGCTGCTCGGCTGTCTTTACAAGGAGTGGGAGGGGACGTCTCCCCTGCAGCTGCACAGCTGATAGATAATTATGAAACCACTCCCACTTGACCCACTCAGCACAGAGGCACAGAGGAACAAACAATGATTTCTTCAGAATAACAAAATATAGGAATCTGCAACAAAGTTTGTAAAAATCCTTGCAATGTACATAGATCACCCAGAGGGGAATGTTTTTTTCTCGCTTACTATATATATATATATATATATATATATATATATATATATATATATATATATATACGGCGGCAGGGTGGCTTGTACAGGCAAAACAACGTATGGATAAGTTGCTTGCTTGGTGGTAGCTAGGGGGCGAGCACGCCGCCGCCGGCGCACTCCCGCCCCCCCCATGGTCAGTGGGGAAGCCGAAGCATATGTCAGGCGGCTCAGATTGTCGCCTGACACCCGCGATCACTCCCCGCTGAGAGAGAAGGACGGTCGGCTGTTGTTAACGTAGCTGACCGTTCTTCTCCCTTGAATGGTCATAGAGCCCATGTGATCCTTCTATATAGGATCACATGTCTCTATGGTCATTTCAGAAGCCACGCCCCCCCACAGTTAGAATGACTCCCCTAGGCTTACATTTAACCCCTTGATCACCCCAGGGTTAACCTCTTCCCTGCCAGTGTCATTATTACAGTAACAGTGCATATTTTTAGCACTGATTACTGTAACAATGTCACTGGTACCTCCAAGTGTCAAAAATGTCAGTTAGGGGTCCGATCTGTCTGCCGCAATGTCGCAGTCCCGCAAAAAATGGCAGATCGCCGCCATTACTAGTAAAAAAAACCCAAAACAACAAAAATAACATAAATCTTTCCCGTAGTTAGTAGATGTGATAACTTTTGCGCAAACCAATCAAAAATTCACTTATTGCGATTTTTTTTACCAAAAATATGTAGCTGAAAACAAATTGGCCTAAAATGTTAAAAAATTTTGATTTTTACATTTTTTTTTTGAGAATGTCATATAGCAGAATGTGATAAATGTTTTTTTTTTTCAAAATTGTCGCACTTTTTTTATTTATAGTGCAAAAATAAAAATAGTACAGGTGATCAAATACCACCAAAAGAAAGCTCTATTTGTGGGAAAAAAAAGGACACCAATTTTATTTGGGTACAGCGTCGCACGCCCGCGCAATTGTCCGTTAATGTAACACGGTGCCAAATCGTAAAATAAGGCCTGGTCATTAAGGGGGAAAATCCTTCCGGTCTTAAAGTGGTTAAACCACGCCTGGGTGTGGATGAAACGCGTCAAGGAAGTGTGTCTTTGGGTGGAGAAATCAGGTGCGCAGTTGTTTTGCTGGTAGTTTAAATAAATACTGCAATAAGAGCTTGTTGGTGTGGCTTTCATCGTTTTATTTGTGATAGTAATAAAACTAAGTTACATAGGGACTCAGGAAAACAAATACTTCTGTGATAATGCTAGTGACAACTGCATCATATATGATGATTTCGCCCATTGTTCCACTTTAAGGGGCAACTCCACTTTCATGATAAAAAAAAATTAGCAAATAGAGAAAAAAAAAATATATAGTGTAAACAGTTGCAACACGAGTCATATTGTAATTAAATGTTATTGAAAATGACCTTTCCTTTTCAATCTGCAGCCGCTGTAATTTCCTGTAAAATGCAATGTGTGCTGACCACACCCCAGAAACATAATTTCCTGCTTGTGTGATTGGCTCACCAATTTTCCCAGAAGTCTGCCTAATATACAAGTCAGATTTCTGGCATCCCCTGCAACAAAAATGTCGTTTTTGGTGAGGTATGCAGGCCATACATGGGTCACATTTTAAACTTCTTCTTTCAAAAATCAGAAATTTTGTGTGTTTTGTGATCTGATGGTGCCACCATTTGATTTCGACCAACCAAGCCTTCAATTTTACATTAGGTTGCTACAGAAATTTTTTTTCGTGGCTTGGAATCTTTTCTTTCCGGGGATTTTCTTTTCTTGCACTCATGTGAATTTCTTTTTCGAGTATACTTCTCGCAAGATTCTCCCATCTTTGCTTAGAAAATCATAAATATTTTGAAAAATTTCCAACTTTCCTGATCACTCAAACTCGATTGCCATACAAAAATCACCCATTGCTGCAGCCCCACTAATGGTGCGAAATTCAAACCAAAAATTCTTAAATAAGATTTTCGAAAGAAAATTCTTTCAAAATTCGACCCATGTATAGCAGGCCATACTCCCAATAGGAAATCATGTTTAAATGGATGCAGGCCCAGCAGCTTTACTCAATACAGCCCTGCAGGTGCAGCAGCTGATTGATAAATAATTATGAAACCTCTCCCATTAGGCCCCATGCACACGGGACGTTTTTAACGCCGCTGTAAGCAGCGTCAGGCGTTTTCTTTTTGCAGCCTAAAAACGCCCCTCCATGTTATTCTATGGCCTCATGCACACTCAGACGTTTTTGAGCTGTAAGTGGCTTAGGCGTTTTTAGGCTGCAACAAGAACCCACCACCTGCGCGTTCTGAGGACCAGCGTTACAGCGTTAAAAACGCCTGACGCTGCTAAAAGCTGAATAACTTTGCTATAACGTTGCTTAACGTGCGTTAAGCCACGTTATACGTTTTTTTTTCTTCCATTCAAAATCAATGGTTCCCTATGGGATCCTTTTGATTTGAATGGAGGTCGCACCGCAACACCGCAAGTCGGATCCGACTTGCGGGGTGACTTGCGCTGTGGGAAATTTTGAGGGGGAACGCCACGCCAAAATGGGAAAAAAACGGCGTGGGGTCCCCCCCAGGGTTCCAAACCAGGCCCTTCGAGTCTGTTATGGAATTTGAGGGTAGCCCCATGCCGAAAAAACGGCGTGGGGTCCCCCCCAAAATCCATACCAGACCCTTAACCGAGCATGCAGCCCGGCAGGCCAGGAAAGGGGAGGGGACGAGCGAGCGGCCCCACCCCCCCTGGACCACACCAGGCCACATGCCCTCAACATGGGGGGGTGTTGGTGCTTTGGGGCAGGGGGAGCTCTGCACCCCCCACCTCAAAGCACCTTGCCCCCATGTTGATGAGGACAAGGGCCTCATCCCCACAACCCTGGCCGGTGGTTGTGGGGGTCTGCGGGAAGGGGGCTCATCGGAATCTGGAAGCCCCCTTTAACAAGGGGGCACCCCAGATCCCGGACCCCCTCCCTATGTGAATGGGTATGGGGTACACTGTACCCCTACCCATTCACCCCATAAAAGGCAGTGTATGGAAATAACGACAAGAGACGTTTTGAAAAGTTTATTAAAAATCTTCATCCGACTCTTCTTGTCTTCTCCTCTCCGGGGTCTTCTCCGGGGTCTTCTGCTCTTTTGCTGTCCGCCCTTCTTGTCTTCTCCTCTCCGGGGTCTTCTCCGGGGTCTTGTGCTCTTTTGCTGTCCGCCCTTCTTGTCTTCTCCTCTCCGGGGTCTTCTGCTCTTTTGCTGTCCCCCTCTTCTTGTGTTCTTGTCTCCGGGGTCTTCTGCTGTCCCCTCTTCTGCTGTCCTCTCTTCTTTTCTTCTCCTCTCCGGTCTTCTGCTCTTTTGCTGTTGGCTGTCGGCTGTCGGCTGTCTTCTTCCTCCGGTCCTCCTCCGACGACGTCTCCGCTGATTATGCCTATCTCCGGTCTCTTCAGCTTATTATATAGCCATTAGGGGCGTGGCCCCGATGACGTCATCTGGAGGCCCCGCCCCCTCATGTCACATATGACGTCATCTGTGACATGAGGGGGCGGGGCCTCCAGATGACGTCATCGGGGCCACGCCCCTAATGGCTATATAATAAGCTGAAGAGACCGGAGATAGGCATAATCAGCGGAGACGTCGTCGGAGGAGGACCAGAGGAAGAAGACAGCCGACAGCCGACAGCCGACAGCAAAAGAGCAGAAGACCGGAGAGGAGAAGAAAAGAAGAGAGGACAGCAGAAGAGGGGACAGCAGAAGACCCCGGAGACAAGAACACAAGAAGAGGGGGACAGCAAAAGAGCAGAAGACCCCGGAGAGGAGAAGACAAGAAGGGCGGACAGCAAAAGAGCACAAGACCCCGGAGAAGACCCCGGAGAAGACCCCGGAGAGGAGAAGACAAGAAGGGCGGACAGCAAAAGAGCAGAAGACCCCGGAGAAGACCCCGGAGAGGAGAAGACAAGAAGGGCGGACAGCAAAAGAGCAGAAGACCCCGGAGAAGACCCCGGAGAGGAGAAGACAAGAAGAGTCGGATGAAGATTTTTAATAAACTTTTCAAAACGTCTCTTGTCGTTATTTCCATACACTGCCTTTTATGGGGTGAATGGGTAGGGGTACAGTGTACCCCATACCCATTCACATAGGGAGGGGGTCCGGGATCGGGGGCCCCCTTGTTAAAGGGGGCTTCCAGATTCCGATGAGCCCCCTGCCCGCAGACCCCCACAACCACTGGCCAGGGTTGTGGGGATGAGGCCCTTGTCCTCATCAACATGGGGGCAAGGTGCTTTGAGGTGGGGGGTGCAGAGCTCCCCCTGCCCCAAAGCACCAACACCCCCCATGTTGAGGGCATGTGGCCTGGTGTGGTCCAGGGGGGGGTGGGGCCGCTCGCTCGTCCCCTCCCCTTTCCTGGCCTGCCGGGCTGCATGCTCGGATAAGGGTCTGGTATGGATTTTGGGGGGGACCCCACGCCGTTTTTTCGGCATGGGGCTACCCTCAAATTCCATAACAGACCCGAAGGGCCTGGTTTGGAACCTTGGGGGGGGACCCCACGCCGTTTTTTTCACATTTTGGCGTGGAGTTCCCCCTCAAGATTCCCACAGCGCAAGTCACCCCGCAAGTCGGATCCGACTTGCGGTGTTGCGGTGCGACCTCCATTCAAATCAATAGGCTCCCATAGGGAACCATTGATTTTGAATGGAAGAAAAAAAAAACGCTGCTAAAAGCAACGTGGCAAAACGTGCAATAACGCCAATGGAAAAAGCTACTGAAAGCACGTTTTTACAGCTGCTTTTTCCGGCGTCAGAACTAACTTTGACGTACGTTTTTTCTAACGCCCCGTGTGCATGGGGCCTTAGGTTCACTTTCCACATAGACACAGACAAACACACAGGGATTTCCTCAGAATAACAAAAGATAGCAATCTGCATCAACGTTTGTTAACTGCTTTAAGACCACCCGCCGCACATATACTGTGGCAGGCAGCCTCTCCTGCAACGTAACCCTATATTGGTCCCACGCTGGTGCTAGGAGGTAAGCTAGCGCCGCTGGCGGTGCGCTCCCCTCATTACTAGGCAGCGGGGATGCCGATGCACAGGGCCGGCGCCCGTGATTGGCGTCAGGCACCGCGATCACTCTACGCTGAGAGAGAAGAACAGTCAGTTGTTGTAAACACCGCTGACCATTCTTCTCTCTGAAATGATCACAGCGCTCCTGTGATCCTTCTATATAGAATCACAGGTCTCTATGATCATTTCACATGCCCATCCCCCGTACAGTTAGAAAACACTCCCCTAGGCTCACACTTAACCCTTTGATCACCCACTAGGTTAACCCCTTCCCTGCCAATGTCATTTTTACAGTAACAGTGCATATTTTTAGCACTGATTACTGTACTATTGTCACTGGTACCCCCAAAAGTGTTAAAAATGTCAGTTAGGGGTCCGATCTGTCAACCACAATGTTGCAGTGCTGCAAAAAATTGCAGATTGCTGCCATTACTAGTAAAAAAATAAATAAATAAATAAAAATGACGCAAATCTTTCCCCTTGTTTGTAGACGCGATAACTTTTGCGCAAACCATTCAGAATACTCTTATTGTGATTTTTTTTTTACCAAAAATATGTAGCAGAATACAAATTGGCCTAAAAGGATGAAAACTTTTGATTTTTAATTACATTTAATTAATTTTATATATTTTTTTGGGAATGTTATACAGTAAACCCCCCTCCATTGCGGGGGTTACGTTCCGGACCCAGCCGCGAAAAGTGAAATTCCGCGAAATAGAAAAACCCTATTAAAATGCATTGTAGGCATGATTTTTTTACTGTCACTGTACGTGTAAAAGCATTTTAAGGTCTTTAAACACACTTTTAAAACAATAGAAACTCATTTAAACACATAAAAGATACTTAGAGACAGAGCAAGAGCTATGAAAAACACAAAAATCTTTCATTTTTAATGATTTATATAGTAAAATAACATTACAAAAAAAAACGCGAATTACCGGGACCGCAAAAACTGAACCGCGATGTAGCGGGGGATTACTGTATAGCAGAATGTGAAAAATATTGTGTTTTTTTTTTTTCAAAATTGTCGCTCTTTTTTGTTTATAGCAAAAAATAAAAATTGTACAGGTGATCAAATACATATATAGAAAACTCTATTTGTGGGAAAAAAGGACATCAATTTTATTTAGGTACAGTGTCGCACGACCGTGCAATTGTCTGTTAAAGTAACGCAGTGCCGAATCGCAAAAAAATTGATTAAGGGGGCAAATCCTTCCAGTCCAGAAGTGATTAAATCCTTATAGTGTACATATAGTACATATATAGTGTACATAGATCACCCAGAGGGGAATGCTTTTTTCTCAACAAAAGTGGAGTTACTCTTTAAGGTTTGATAGAATGTGGAAGTGTTAATATCCCTATCTCCATTTTGTACTGGTGACGCTGTCCCTAAGACAGACAGTGATGGGAAATTCAAATCTTTCCAGAGGCCATCGGAGGTAAATAGGGTGAGGAGATGGAAAAGGACGTTAGGGAGGAATCCTCCTATGGGAACACCTGATCTGATGATCTGTTCTTTCATTTAGGAGAGATTAGAAATTTCCATGCACTTCCTGTTGTGTCTCAAGGACAGGAAATGAAGAGAAATCTCCCTAGCTGGACACAGACAGCAATGAAAAAAAAAAAAAAAAAAAAGAACAGATGAGGTTATAATTATTCAAAACTAAATTAATTTACTAAAAACTATGAGGTAAAATTATATTTACAAATGCACCTAAAGACAAAGTCCCTGTGCAGTTCTACAGAGCTTGTATCCACCATAGATAATATAAGAATTATAGAACGTTACTAAAAATACAGATTTTAGGGGTAAAAATGATATTTGCAATATTTAAGAATGTACCAACTTCTGAACATGTGTTTTTATCTATTTTCCTAGAATTCCAGTTTAAGGCCATAGAGCAGCTATTTAGTGGCTCGGTGGAACACTGAGGTGTGTGTTCTAGCTTCAGAATGGGATTTTTTGTGTTGGTTATAAAGACGTTGGATAGAATCTACTGATTGTAACCTAAGCTGTACATGGAAGGAAATGAACGAATTTACGTTTTCATAATCTAATAACAATCAGCCCCATGACTATCGCTCGGTGGAGGCCGAGAACGGTTAGACTAAACTTTATTTAACCTCATAAAGGGCTTCCTGATGTTATCTTCTGGGAGAGGTGTCCCTTTTCTAGCGGTGTGTCCTCGTAGAATGCGATCAGGAGGAGGCCACACAAACATTGCTGATTAAACGATGTTCTCCAACAAATCCTACCATCTCTATGAGTATAGGAGCCCTGCTCTCCTTACACAGCACCACCGGAGAGCCCAACGCCGGGACTGGGAAGAGAACAGCCAATATACACAAGACACAGGAAGGTGAAATGAGAAATCTTATAACCATAAAATCAAAAGGTATTTGCAAGCACAGAACATATGTATCCAGGCAATGTCTTATTGTTACAAGTGTGCAAGGCTGTGCTAACCCCTTCCCTGCCAGACGGTATTCTGCTTCTTATTTTATACATGGTTGGTGGCAATTTTTTGTTTCGGTACAGATGCAGACCCACTACCGTGAACAATATTGTACTCCGGTAGCAGTATGTGGTTAATAAATGTAATGAGAATATTCAGTATATGAATGCCTTTTTTGTTTCACACGTCTTTGTTAATATTTTTTGTCCACATTTACATGCAGACTAAGTTATCCAACAGAAGTGACATAGGGTGGGACAACCTATAACAATCCCGGGGTGCTTATTACGGTTTCCTTTTATTTATTATTTTATTTTTTTAACCACTTCTGGAGCGGAAGATTTTCCCCCTTAATGACCAGGCCATATTTTGCGATTCGGCACTACGCTATTTTAACAATTGCGCGGTCGTTAGACCTTGTACCCATATAAAACTGATGTCCTTTTTTTCCCCACAAATAGAGCTTTCTTTTGGTGGTATTAAATCACCTCTGCAATTTTTATTTTTTGCGCTATAAACAAAAAAAGAGCGACATTTCTGAAAATAGAAACAATATTTTTCACATTCTGCTATATAACATTTCCCCCCCCAAAAATTAATAAATCTAAATTTTTCACCCTTTTAGGCCAATTTGTATTCTGCTACATATTTTTTGTTAAAAAAAAAAAATCGCAATAAGCGTATTTTGATTGGTTTGCACAAAAGTTTTCGCGTCTACAAACTAGGGGAAAGATTTATGTCATTTTTATTTATGTATTTATTTTTACTAGTAATGGCGGCGATCAGCGATTTTTAGCAGGACTGCGACATTGCGGCGGACAGATCAGACACCTAACTGACATTTTTGACACTTTTGGGGGGACCAGTGACATTACTACAGTAATCAGTGCTAAAAATATGAGCTGTTACTGTAATAATGACATTGGCAGGGAAGGGGTTAACCTAGGGGTGATCAAAGGGTTAAGTGTAAGTCTAGGGGAGTATTTACTAACTGTGGGTGAGAGGGACTTGTGAAATGATCACAGAGACCTGTGATCCTATACTGGAGGATCACAGGCGCTCTGTGATCATTTCAGAGAGAACAACGGTCGGCTGTGTTTACAACATCTGACCATCCTTCTCTCTCAGTGGGGAGCGATCGCGGGGTGCCCGGCGGCCCCGTACATCGGCATCCCTGCTGCCTCCCCGCCCCCCCAGCACCACACACGCGACCGACGTAGGGCTACATCGGTTTGTGCAGGAGAGGCAGCCTGCTGCAGTAAATTTGTGGCGAGCCGTCTTAAAGGTGTTAAAAATTTGATGAGAATATTCAGTATATGAATGTCTTTTTGTTTTATACGTCATTGTTTATACTTTTGTCCACATTTACATGCAGACTAAGTTGTCCAACAGAAGTGACACGGGGTGGGACAAATTATAACACTCCCGGAGTGTTTATTACGGTTTCCTTTTATTTATTTTTTATTTTTTTAAAGGGCTGTTGCTGTAACTAACTAAAACGTGTTAAGGCTCATACACACTATAAGAAAATCGGGGAAACATTTTCATCCAAAGTATTTTCGTACAATTTTCGTATAGTGTGTATGCAACTTTTGACAGACGATTCCGAATTTTTGTACGAAAAGTCTTGAAATTTTTCTCGTATGGGGAAAAAAGCCGAACAATTTTCGCCTAATGTGTACCATTTTTGTAGGATTTTTGTACAAGGAATATCAGAAAAGAAAGACTGCGCATGATCAGAAACAATAAGCAACAAAAAAAAGAGAATTTGTGTACGAATTTTCGTTCATTGGTTCCGATTTGCTGTGAAACAACAAGAAAAATCAGATGATCGTTCGCCCAATTTTCTTGTAGTGTGTACCCCACTTTAGCTAGCATTATTTGGCTTTAAAGTGCCACTAAATGATATCCCCATTCTCCAATAAAACACTTAACTTCAATCCAAAAATAGTGTAGCCCTACTTCCATTTATTAGTGCTTAACTGTACATAAAGTAAGACAAATAAAGTGCAACACTGTGCTAAACTCAAACCCTAGAGTATAATGAATCCACAGATAATAAAGATAAAATATAAAGTGCTAAGTGTCCATATATTCATTGATTCATTTTTAAAAGTAGTCCATTAGGGGCGCAATTCCCCCACAGTGTTAGTAAAAAATCCACAAAGGGCTCGTACTATCATTCACCTGTGTGCACTAGGCGCTCATCTCACTTTATGACCCCTGTTTTACCAGTAGGTCATAATCAGCTGTTCCCCCCAGGGGATTTTACAGAATTTGTGTGGCGTGCTATCCCTCCGTGTCTCCTGTGTCCACCTATCGGATCCCTGAAAATCCGGTGTGCTTAGGAAATGATGGTATATGGAAAAGGAACAGAACACATAATCTAGTGCTCTCCGTTTGGCATAATTTAATTAATGGATAAAAAAGTAATACACTCACATGAGAGGCCCTTCATCAGTGCAAGCTGTAATACACATATATCGGGTAACTCTCCTTACAACGAGATGACCGCCTGATGAAGTCAGATTTTCAGGCTCCGCCCCCCCATATGCGTTACGTCCCTAAGTGTGGACTTCCCTCAGTAGAGGTCAATTTGTAATAATTTAATAAAGTTAGATTGTGCTAATTAAAATAGATTTTTAAATAATCCATACACATCCAATACGTAAAGGAAACTAAACTCTCTGAAACAACATTAAATGCTTTTAATCCTCATGCTGCTAGCATTAGTAAATAGATAGGAAGGTATATTACATTATTATTATTTTTTTTTTAATAATCTTTATTTAAAGCGGAGTTCCGGGCACAGAAGTAATTTTTTAATAAACATACCCCCGGGACAGTCAGGGCTAGCACATTCCACAATGGCTAGCCTCTAATCTGTCCCGGTTCGCACTTACCTTTTAGAAGAAATACTTACTTATAAAATTTCTTCCACAGCGTTTCCATCTCTCTTGTGGGCAGCTGAAGCCGGCGCGGTCCTCTTCTGTGTCTTCTTCCGCGTCTTCTTGTCCCAGAATGCGCCTGCACCGGCCCCTCTCGTCACTTCTGGTGCGGCGCCGCATTCCTAAACAGCTTCTGGGCATGCCCAGAAGCTGTTTAGCAGGTGAATGCGGCGTCGCCCGGAAGTGACGAGCGGGGCCGGTGCCGTCGCATTGATTCCTGGGAGCGATGACGTTCAGCTCCCAGGAATCATAGCGAGACAGGAAGTGACGGGGTGAGCCGCGGCTCCGAGGGAGGAAGTACTCTGAGGTGAGTATTTACGATCTTCAATTAAAAGGTGAGTAAACAAAAAAAAAAAAATAACTATCAAATTCCTTTTCAGGTGATCTCGAACTAGCGGAGGGGCACAAAAAATAAATATAGTTTTTGTGCCCGGAACTCTGCTTTAAGCAATTTCAACACATTAACAGAAAAAGAATGAATAATACAGAAAGAAGAGGATTAACAGAATAGATCCATATCAATAGTGGCAGTATACACCAAGTCAAAGTCATGTACATATTGGACAGTCTTAACAACATGAAGATTGTGCCTATCGGCCAAACAGAGGTATCCCTCATGTAACTCCCGTCCCAATATCCGGATGTCAGTACCAGGGAGGAGCCCCTAGCGCATCCCAGAGAGTACATGATCTCCATCAACCGAAATCTACAGGTGACATTGCCACCCACCCTTTACTCCATAGGAAGAATCAGGAAGAGAGAACGAGAACAGAGAAAAAGGAAGTAGATAGCACTCCATGGAGCCAGCAAAGTATCAGGATCAGAAGAAAAGGGGGAAAGAAGGAAGAAACGTCCTAGGGGATTCACAGACACCACGGAACATATGCCCGAAGGTGAGGTATGGGGACAGAAACAGTAACATATCCAGTCCTTTAGCCCACCCCGACCAAGCTATATATCAGGGAATGGGATCTCCTACAAATAAAACATCCATCCCATATTTTTTTGTTTTAAACCTTTTTTTCACATTTCTTCAGTTGCTTCCTGGTTTGTGGCCAGACAAAAATGATGTCATGCATCCCAAGAGTCTTCATGGGCATTTTTTTTTCTTTTATCTGCAGGAGGTTTCCTTTTGTTTATATCATTTTTTTTTTTTTAAAGGGATGTTGATGTTGCATTTAAAAAGTGTTAAATAAATTATATCCCTATTCTCCAATAATAATCCATACACAAACCACATTAGAACATTTTAAATCCTCAAGCTGATAGCATTAGTAAATAGATGGGAAGGTATATTATGTTATTTTGTTTTAAACCTTTTTTTTTTATTTACATTTCTTTAGTTGCTTCCTGGTTTCTAGCCTAGGCCAAATTGGTGTCATATATCTCAGTAGTCTTCATGGACATTTTTTTCTTTCACCCATAGGAGTGGAGGAGGCATTATTAGCTAAGCACACCCTCCTGCCTGCGTGCCTAAGGGCAGATTTATTCCAAGTAAATGCTACCTGAACTATCTGCCCCTACTAAAGATGGCCGCTGCTAGAAATGCTTGCGCAGCATTTGTCGAAGCGATTTGTCAACAAAATAAAGGCATGAATTCGATAGAATTTTTGGTTTGTGGCGCTCAAACACAGTTTGGTTCTGCTTTAATGGCCCTATAATCTATTTTTGATAGGATTGTTTATTACTGTGTTTTTTAACCTCTTTGTAATGTCCTCTATGAGCTTCTGAACCTCTCCAACTTTTTTTTCATAATCTATTTGTTGGCTGACTATTGTTTTGTTTATTTGATTATTCAGATAAAAACTTCAAAAAAGTTTGGAATATAATCTAGTTAATATGTAAAGTTTATATTTATTTTTTAATATCTATATGCAGTGATAAAAATATAAATATATAAAGATCCAGCTATATTGTTAGGGAACAAAATATCTAATCCACTGAGAATAACAGACAGAAGAGATGAATATATATTAGAGGTTGAATCTGGTACATATCTTTAGACTCAGAGATCAAAATGTCTATTTAAAGCAAAAAAATCTAAAAAGACCTAAAATGCTGTGTTGCAGACTTTCAGACAGGATTGTAACATAATATTATTCCCGAAAGACTCCCTTGTCATAGGCAGGTAGCTTTATACAAGCGATGCTCCTGTTGCCACCTATGCTGGCTATACACAAACTGACTTATCCTTCAAAAAGTTTTGTTTTAAGAACGTTTTCTTATCATTAGTGGGGTCAAATCGATATTCATTTTCAAGCACAATGACGGGAAAATTCAAAGGAGCAGAACAGAAAACTTTTCCAGATCGAACAAATTTTCAGACAGTGTGTGGTTTTTGTTCAGAAGTTACATTAATTTTAAAATTGAATGTTAAAGCAAAAAAAATCATTGAATGTAAAGGAATTTTCCTCCGAATATTTAATTGTATAACATGTATTTGTAATGTCTTATATTTCTTTCAGTCAATCAGCCTTCAGCATCTCTGGGTTCAGATGCTGATCTTCCCTGCACAGAGCCCTTAACTGCTTGCCGACCGCCCGCCGCATATATACTGCAGTAGGCGGGCTCGGCTGCGTGAATCAACTTAAGGGTACGTCGGTTCGCTGGAGCGGTGCTGGGGGTGAGTGCGCGCCGCACACACTAGGCAGCGGGGATGCTGATCCACGGGGCCAGCACCCGCGATTGCCACCGGGCATCCATGATCGCTCCCCGCTGAGAGAGAAGGTTCTTCTCTCTGAAATGATCACAGAACGCCTGAGATCCTTCTATATAGGATCACAGGTCTCTATGGTCATTTCACAAGCCCCGCCCCATACAGTTAGAAAACACTCCCCTAGGCTCACACTTAACCCTTTGATCGCCCCTGGGTTAACCCCTTCCCTGCCAGTGTTATTTTTACAGTAACAGTGCATATTTTCAGCACTGTAGTAATATCACTGGTCTCCCCAAAAGTGTAAAAGATGTCAGTTAGGGGTCCGATATGTCCGCCGCAATGTCGCAGTCCGGCTAAAAATCGCAGATCGCCACCATTACTAGTAAAAAAAAAAAATAAGTAAATAAAATAGACATCAATCTTTCCCCTAGTTTGTTGACGCGATAATTTTTGCCAATCAAAATATGCTTATTGCAATTTTATTAACATAAATATGTAACAGAATACAAATTTGCCTAAAAGGATAAAACATTTTGATTTTTAATGGGAATGAATGGTACATAGCAGAATGTGAAAAATATTGTTTTTTTTTTTGTTGCAGAATTGTCGCTATTTTTTTGTTTATAGTGCAAAAAATAAAAATCGCACAGGTGATCAAATACCACCAAAAGAAAGCTCTATTTGTGGGAAACAAAGGATATCAATTTTATTTGGGTACAGCATCACATGGCCGTGCAATTGTCAGTTAAAATAACGCAGTGCCGAATCGCAAAAAATGGCCTGGTCATTAAGGGGGCAAATCCTTCCGGTCCAGAAGTGGTTAAAGGACAAGTCGGGCTCAGTTGCGGTCCATTGAGTAGTACAGGACCAGTTCTAATAGGAGCGACACAAGTCGCTCCGACTTAGAAAAAGGGTCCTGTACTACTTTGGGGCGACCTCGGAGCGACTTGCTTAGACTTCCATTATGTGAAGTCTCTGCAAGTCGCGCTGAAGTCGCGGTGCACGCGACTTCACAGGTCGCCCCCCAAAGTCGTGTCGCGCTAGTCTGAATGGGCTCTAAATGTTGGATTTTTTAATTTTATTTATTTATTTATTTTTTAAACAACAAACTTGTCATACTTACCTTCTCTGTACACTGATTTTGCACAGAGCAACCCTGATTCTCCTCTTCTCGGGTCCCCCACCAGGCTCTTGAAGGCTCTTCCTGCCTTTAGAGTGCTTCTATAGCGAGATGCAAAGTATAGTACAGAGTGCTGCTATAGCAAGGTAAAAAAAATTCTGCATTTAGAATCACTTTAAATCACTTCCTTCTCCTGCCCAGGACTACATGTCCCAAGAGGCATTGCTCCTCAAACATTCACATTCACAAGTTCTCAGGCACTTACTGACATGTATAGACGGTGTACTGAGCTGTATGTGTGCTGCACTATATTTTCTGATATGTAAACCAATATTGCATTCTGTATGCAGCCCAACTAATCAGCTGATCAACTAATTGATTATGCAAATAGTTGACAACTATTTGTTGTGTAATATAGCACGCAATGCTCAATTACACAGAATGGATCCGCTGGCAGGAGGTGTTTTAAAATCAAACCATCATGGCTATTTTTTTCTGTATCATAGCAGAGGACTGCATGCTAGCTATGATACTACTCTATAGACAATAGGTATTGGATTGAAATTTTGTGATAAAAATAACACAAAAAAATAAAAATAGCCAGGTGAGCTGGCCCATTTGCTCATGACCTTTAACAACGGCTATATTTCCTAATCATTGCACTGTTTAGACTATGATCATGGCAGCAGTTATGATAAGCACATGATTATTCCTAAATGGTTATTAAACTGACATGTTTTTTTAGTATATTTTTAACAAATTTTCTGATATTCTATACTGGTAATGAGCATATGGAATATTGGAAATAAAGAATTATATAGAAATATAGAAAATAGGGAAAAAAAATAAAGAAATATGGAAAAAAACAGTTGCAGCAAATAAAAAGCTCACTTATAGATTTTTATTTTTATTATGTGTTTATTATTGCTTAAATTTAGTCACTTTTTACCAGTGTCTTTTAACAACTACAACAAAAATATAAACAAAAATATAAGCAATGATATGTTCATATGTTTCCACTGTAATAATAAAAAAATGTGGTCGATTCAAATATAAAATTACTATATCCTAATTTATTCATTGTGAAGTTTTACTTAATTTAAACTCTCATAAACAGGCTCTATAAGCAGATGACATCAACAGAGCAGTATGATTTAACAGTGTGGATTTTTCCAGTGAAGTCTTGGGAGGTCTGTGCAAGTATTCCTGGACATTGCAGGGAACCAGTTTTTCAGGTAGAACTCCCGGAGACTGTGCTGATGGAAGACTTTCCAAGCAGAATGTGAAATTGTATGACATGAGTGATATTGATGATCATACACTACATTCCCCTCCCCCCCCTACAATGTTTGTATTGTACTGTATCAAGGAGCAGGCAGGTGTCTCCTTTGGTCTGCTGATGTGCAAGAAAATCTGGAGAAAACGCCATACAAAAATATGACATTTGTCTGTGCCCAAATATAAAAATGTATCACGGAATATTTTAAAAACTGCAAGTCATATTACTATGTAATATAAATATTAATATATATTAAAAAAATAGATTTTTTATATATATATATATATATATATATATATATTAATATTAATATTATTATTATATATAATAACTAGAAAGTGACAAAAAAAAATAATAAATAGATAAGTGCCTGTGCAAATGAAATCCATAAACAAACATATAATGCAAAAAGGCCAATGCAACAACATTCTTAAAGGAACCTGAACAGCAGAGTTTGGCCCATTAGATTGATCTGCGTTTATGCTTTGCTGACCCTTAGAGGTCTATAATGGAGGTGAACTTGCACTTCACCTGGTGAAAGGAGCATGAGTGAAAATTCACCTTACACTGTGGTGTCATCCCTATGAAGCACCTTATCAAATAGAGACTTTTTCTGATTGCACAAGCAATAAGAAGCTTTATTATTTATTGCATTGGCCTTTTTTGCATTATATGTTTGTTTATGAATTTATTTTTACACTGGCACTTTATACTATATATATATATACATGAAACATTTACCTATTTAGTCATTTTTTGTCACTTTCTAGTTATTATTTTTACATTGATTGAGAGGCAGCGTGATCACGCATTTTAATATTGATTTATTGCAGATGTGGGAACACATTTGGTGATTGCAGCAGCTGCACCCTGTAATTTCCTAATTTCTATCAATAGGTGGCAGCGCACTTCTACCACATTTATATGTATATGTGTGTATATATATATTTATATATACTACATATATATATATATATATATATATATATATATATATATATATATATATATATATATATATATATATATATACATACACAGTAAACCCCCTCCATTGCGGGGGTTACGTTCCGGACCCAGCCGCGAAAAGTGAAAATCTGCGAAATAGAAAAACCCTATTAAAATGCATTGTAGGCATGTTTTTTTTACTGTCACTGTACGTGTAAAAGCATTTTAAGGTCTTTAAACACACTTTTAAAACAATAGAAACTAATTTAAACACATAAAAGATACTGAGAGACATAGCAAGAGCTATGGAAAACACAAAAATATTTCATTTTTAATGATTTATATAGTAAAATAACATTACAAAAAAAAAACGCAATATACCGGGACCGCAAAAACTGAACCGCAATGGGGTTTACTGTATATATATATATATAAAAATATATATTTTTTTTTCTTCTCTCAGCTTTGGTGTGTGTACTAAAATTTTAAAAAGCAGTTTTTAGAATCAGAAGTAGGCAAACATTTGCGATCAGCATTGTGTGGGTGAACCTTCTGTTGGGTTGACTACACACTGTGGGCAAAGACTAGTGCACACAAAAAATCAGCAGTCACTGAGATGCTTTAAAAGCTTTTGTAGGCTGAAAAGAGAAATGAATCGGAGTATATAATGGAAAATAGTGTTTCTAAGAGCAAAACATTGCCATTAGGAGACATAGTAACTATGTTGTATTTGCACAGTATATTTATTAAAAGCTTTTGTCTGGATTTCCTTAAGCAGGCCATACCATGTGGCCAATGGATTGAGGGGATCCGCTTTAGTTGAATTTGAAAAGCAATTTAACATAGTGGTTTCAAACATGAGTGCCCAATTGCTCTTGAAATTGCTATAGCATATTTTTTTCTTACCATTTTTGATTTAATCTTTTAATAAACTAAATTAAAGCTGTCAATTTATTGTCCAGTTTCAGCTTCACTATTGACCAATTTTTTGGTTGTCGATTAAACTTGTGGATTTTAGATTACTTTGTTTCCAGCTATTACTTTTAACCGCACTTGTGGTCCCTGGTGGATGAAAGTGTTTAGTCCAAAGGCCAAATAGTTTAGAGTTGGTCTCATCAAACCACAGAATCTTCCGCCAAATACCCTTAGCGTCTCCCATGTGCCAATTGGCAAACTGTAGGTGAAATGTTATGTGAATTTTGAGTTATCACTTGATTATTTTTTTAACTCTTTCCCATAAAGCTACAATTGGTGAAGCACCTTTGCAGCCCTCATTATATGCATAGTCTCTCCAATTTCAGCTACAACAGCTTTTTAATTCCTTCGAAGTTGTCATAGGTTTCTTGGTGGTCTCCTTTTGTGGTCACTCACTTTTGGTGAACGACCTGCACTTGGCAGGTTTTCAGTTGGCCAACACTCTTTTCTTTTCTTAATGATTGATTTGACTGAATGGATACTTATTTATTTGGGTTTTTGTTCTTATATTCAGCTCATAGGCCTTTCACAAATTGTTTGTCCTTTTATCTTCATAGGGTAGGTTCTGCTACAATATTGACTCACCAGAAGTTGGACCCATCAAACACATTAATGGGTTTTTACTAAAACTGGAGAGGGCAAAATCTGGTGCAGCTGTGCATGGTAACCCATCAGCTTCTAATTTCCGCTTATAAAAAAAAAAAAAAAACCTGGAAGCTGATTGGTTTCTATGTAGAGCTGCACCAGATTTTGCACTCTCCAGTTTTAGTAAATCAACCCCGTTATGTTTTTCGTTGCCTTGCAAATTCTACACTACACTCACCTAAAACCCCTTAACCACACACATAGGTGATCTCCATTTTTACACATTTTTTGCATGTGGAAATTTTTGGCCACATCAGTGATGATTTACAGTATGTACGGCATATTAAAGTTTTTTTTTTTTCTTTTTTTTTTCTCATTGCAATTGATTAGCAATTAGTTATGATTATATGTTGTGGGAAGTTATATAAATTTAATGTAACCCTCTTGTGGGAGTTTATGGAGGGGGTAGTGAAGATATAAATTACTTTTTAGGGTGACCTGGTTTTTTATGATGGTCTGGCTGTTATGTATTCATTTTTTTTTCCCGCTGTATGCCCTTTTGTGTTCTAAAAATAAAGTTATATTTTAAAAAAAGAATATTTTTCTGTTAATCAGCATAAAAAATGTAATTCACTGTGTTTTAATGTTCTATGATAACAAAACATAAAAAAAAAAAAATTCTAAGGGCTTGAATAAATTTGATAAGTACATTTAATAGGTTACTTCCTACAGTAGCCACTGATGGCCAGAGGTGAGGAAGTTCACTGTTCTGCTGATTAGATGGAGTGATGGGATGGATGATTAAGGTGGCGGTTGTGCGGGAAGTGGATGGTAGAAGACATCTTTAACAATTCATCATTCTGACAGCTAGTCTAGTCACCTGGAATTCATTAAAACAACAGTTGTATTGTGTGATAACTCGTTCTCTCCTCTGCTTTGTATGATGGTGTCTACTTCATGCCTCAATTTTTTCTATTCGCTACAAGTGTTTGCAACAGGCTGTAGTTTCCAATGGCTGTTATAATTAGATTAACTACATGGTTTTGTATTGTTCATTTTTTGCCTTTTCCTTATTTAGGGCTGACAAAGTTTCTGTGTGCTGCAACAGAATGGTAAGACTGCCCTCTAATGGAGACTTGGATAATCCCACCATGAAAGTCCTTTATAATTCAAAATGAGCTTTCATCTTATAGGGTAACCGCTGTTAGTAGTAAGCTTAGGTGGATCTCGAATATAAGGGTTGCAAGCATGCTCACTAGGCCATTGGTCTTAAACTATCCAGCAGGGAGGGGTGCTTTACTGAAATTTACTAAAATTAAATACAATTAGTATATGCATGCATGTTAGTTAACCATTTCTGGACCGGAAGGATTTGCCCCCTTAATGACCAGGCCATTTTTTGCGATTCGGCACTGCGTTACTTTAACGGAAAATTGTACGGTCGTGTGACACTGTACCAAAATAAAATTGATGTCCTTTTTTTCCCACAAATAGAGCTTTTTTTTGGTTGTATTTGATCACCTGTGCAATTTTTATTTTTTGCGCTATAAACAAAAAAATAGCGTCAATTCTGAAAAAAAAAAAAAAAACATAATAATAAATAATAAAAAAAAAAAAATGAAATCTAAATTTTTCATCCTTTTTGGCCAATTTGTATTCTGCTACATATTTTTGGTAAAAAAAATAAGCATATTTTGATTGGTTTGCGCAAAAGTTATCGTGTCTACAAACTAGAGAAAAGATTTGTCATTTTTTAAAACTGCGGCAGGCGGTCGGCAAGTGGTTAAAGTGGAACTTTGATCTCGCAATCAACATTTTTAATCCCTAGGCGGCCAGCATTAGTAAATTAGGAAAGTATATAATATTTACTTGTTTTAAACTTTTTTTTTCTTACATTTCTTCAGTTACTTCCTGGTTTCCAGGCCTAGACAAATTATTTTATCTAAACCCCAGGAGTCAACACCTGGGGTATACACAGAACAGTGAACAAGGCAGATCACCTTTCTGTCAGTAGGGAAGGCATTGATCCTGTGTTCCTTTGCAGGAACCTGAATCAATGTATTCGCCTAGTACAAGCCCCTCCCACAGAGTAATGTAAAACACTGGCCAGGCACACATTTAACCCTTTGATCGCCCCTGTTTAACCCCTTCTCAGCCATTGAAATTAGTTCAGTGACAATGCATATTTTTAGCACTCATCACTGTATTAGTGTCACTGATCCTCAAGAAGTGTCAAAAGTGTCAGTTAGTTCTCCGAGTGTCCGCCGCAATATCGCATTCACGCTATAAGATGCTGATCACAGCCATTACTAGTAAAAAAAAAAAAAAATATCCCAATGTTTTTTGCGCAAAACAATCAATATACGCTTATTGGGAACAAAAATATGTAGCAGAATACATATGGGCCTAAATTGATGAAGAAATTCGATTTTTTTTTATTAGATATGTTTTATAGCAGAAAGTTGTTTTTTTTTTTTTGTTTGTTTATAGCGCAAAAAATTAAAACTCCAAGTACCACTATAAGAAAGCTCTATTAGTGTGGGAAAAAAAGGACATGTATTTTGTTTAGGTACAGCGTTGCATGACTGCACAATTGTCAGTTAAATGCAGTGCCGTATTGCAAAAAATGGCCTTTATCAAGTAAATGAATTTGAAGGCAGGGTTACTTTATTTAATATATGAATTTGAAAGCACAGGGCACTTTCTTAGGCTCCTTGTGCAACTTGTCTTGCGATTTGGGACTGCAAAGTCACATGACAAGTCATACTCCATGATTTCCAATGAGTACCGTTCATATCTGTAAGACTTCAAGTCGCAATGACTTCAAAGTAGTCCCTGCACTACTTTTGGACGATTTTAATGCGTTTTGAGGTCGATAGACATAGGCATTGCTTCAAGTTCAGTCAAAATTGTGGCAAAATCGCGGGCAAAATCGCGGCAACAAAATTGCATTAAAATCGCGCAACTTTTAGGTCGTATAAAGAACCTAAAAGAGATTAATTTTGTGTACACTTTATGAATCGTATGTATTTATATTGCATTTAATTTTGCACAGTATTTCAAATGTTGCACTTTTTTACATTTTATGAAATAGCCATTTTGATATATTTAATAGGTAGAGTGCAGTCACCATTATATTTCAGATTTTTAAAGCACTGTCTACTTTTAGTGACCACAGCTATTTTTATGTGGTGCAGACATTTTCTCATAAAGAAGAATCCTGAAATCATCCCGAAAGAGTATAATTTAAAAGATAGCAAAATTCAGATGACTTAATATGGACCTAGCATCAGATATATTTTTAATGATAAGTGAATATGTGTTTAGTAGGCACCTGTGGCTGTTACTGAAATCTTTAGCGAGGAAACGGGGGGGGGGGGGGGTGCTGGAAAAGCTTTTCCATGGGTTTTATTGAAATGAATGGGCTGCCCTACACACAGAACATATCCTACACAGGTCTGAACCAAGCCTTAGGGTACTTTTACCCAAGCGTACTCCGCCCCGTTCAGCAGAAGAACAGGGAACAGATCCTCTGCTGAACTTGGGGCAGAACTGGACAGATGTGACATCCATGCCTGTTCAGTTTTTTGTCAACATTTTGACAGTGGGGGTTTGCAGACTCCCATAAGTACTATAGGATGCTGGATGTAAATGGGCGTGTGTCTATTTATATCAGACTATCCACGATCTGTCACATTTAGGTCTGGAAAAACAGAAAAGGATGCCAGTCCTCTTCCTGTCTCTGAACTTCCAGTGCTTCAAAAGTTATTAGCTTTGTGTCTTTGGGCAGAACTGTAGTAAAGATGGCCCACCTCCTCCTTCCTCCTCCTCTGATTGTTTAAATAGGGGGGATCATGTCATTGTAGCGCACCCCTAAGGAGCTGCAAGTATACTGGTATTCCCCACCCTGCACAGCAAGGCACACCAAATTTCCACAGGCACTCAGAGTCAGAGAACAGCCCATGGCTTTGTTTTTGTTATTTATTGAGGGATAATAACTTGGATATGGATTGGAGATTATGGGATGCCCACTTGGCTTCAGAACAACTTCAGGGACAACTCTTCCTATATATAAAAAAAGGGGGGAAGGCACCCCTCAAGGGGATGCAGGCCAGCCTTGCATCTCCCCCTAGAACTCTATACCACCCCACCCAAATTAACCAGATTTCCCCACTCACTCACCCAGAAAGATTCAGAAAGGGGAGAATACCTGCCGTCAAATGTGAACCCATCTTTAGCGTCTCAAAAAAAAGCCTATAGAGAATGTATATATGTATGAATAAAAATATGTACATCTTATAAAACACTACATATGTATAAAATGATCCAGCAAATGTACAGATATGAGTAGATCAATAGTTAAACATACTCAAGAAAACCTATTTCAATCTTAAAATTGTTATGCTATTGCTTTACACCATGAAGGTTACCGATCTCTATGCCATTGGATAGAACCCTAATTGCAGGGGCGTAACTACAGGGGTTGCAGGGGTTGCAATCGCTACCGGGCCCCATGCTCCAGGGGGCCCGGTAGCAAACCAGTGGGTGAACTTCCAGGATCGCAAAGGTCACACTTGCGACCGGACCCTGGCATTGCACCACTGTGGGGAGGCCCCAAGATTGCAGGAAGGGGGCCCACAAGATTGCAGGAAGGGGGCCCACTGCAGAACCTGTGAAAGGACCGTAATAAAAGGCCATGCAACGAGTGTAAAGAGCCCCAGGATTAGTGGGAAGAGCCCTGGGCTTGAAGGTAAGGGCCCCGGCCAGGGGTCTGGGGGGCCCTTCATGGTTTCTTGCATCAGGGCCCTGAAGGTTCTAGTTACGCCTCTGCCTAATTGGCTATGCATATCTACGTGTGAATCCAGTATCTCAAATCTGTGTTCATGGTCACACCCTTTTTCTAGAAACTTTTTTATCAATACCACACTTTGTTCTTCGTAGTCCTTAAGCCACGTGCATGTCCATCGCAGCCTGCAGAATTGCCCCAGGGGTACATTTTGTATCCACCTGGGGTGATGATGACTGCGGGCATGGTGGTAGGAATTGCTGGCTGTGGGCTTAAAGTGGGTCTTAGACACTATATGTGTGCCTGACTCTACCATAAGTTCCAGGTCCAGGAATACAAGTCTTTCCTTATCGACCACATGTGTGAACTGTATCCCATACAGGTTTTTCTGGCAGTGCTGTAAAAAGCCCTCTAATTCTAAATCTGACCCATTCCAGATGACAATTATATCATTGATGTATCGGGCAAAGAGAACCAGGTTCGCTCCATACGAGTTATTTTTCCAGATGTGGTGATTTTCCCAATAACCCATAAAGAGGTTGGTATAACTAGGGGCAAACCTGGCTCCAATCGCCGTGCCCTTAAGCTGCTTGTAGAACTCACCTACAAAGGTAAAATATTTATGGGTCAGGGTGAACTCAGTGCACTGTACTAGACAGGCTTTTTGAGCATGATGTCATTTGTTATCCTCGAAGAGAAAATGTTGTACTGCCTGCAACCCGTATTCGTGGTTAATGGAGGTGTACAATGATGAAATGTCTAGGGACAAACATCTATAGCCTGCCTGCCATTCATAGTTGGACAATATTTCCAACATGCGGCCTGAATTCCAGATATAGGAAGGTAACCGGACCACCAACTCCTGAAGAAAAAAGTCAATATAGTTCCCCATGTTACATGTCAGACTATCAATATCTGCTATAATTGGCCTACCTGGAGGATTAGAAGGATGCCTTTTGTACTAAGTACAATCAAAAAGCCTTTTCTATTAAGAGGATCTTAGAGAAACATTGGGGTATTCTCGAGCACGATCCATTGCTGTCAGAGACCATCAATTATAAACCCAAGGTAATCTGTTGAAAGCCCAGATGTTTAAAAAGCTACATAGCACCAAGTAGAGTGAAATCAGCTAAATCAAAACTAGCACCTATGTGGGCCACGATCTTTGACCAGAGGGGCAACTACAGATGCAGGGTCCATAATTGCAGCCTATGCCAGTTAATGTGGCATAGGAAGAAGGAGTCAGTGGGGGTAGATGGACGTACATATCCCAATAGGCAATTTATCAACTGCTCCACGCAGTTCATGGTGTATTGCCTGATCTGCCCCTGTGGTCTCCTGCACGTAGGTCGTACTACACGAACATTTAGAACCCGCTTTGGAGAACATAAAGGAAACATCCACAAGGAGTTCGACAAGCACTCCCTTTCCTGCCACTATCGGGATGTCCACAACAAAAATTCCATGGATCTTAGAGCCTTTGGGATTGAGTCCATAGCTGGGATCTCTGATGTTGGGCAAAGATATCAGAGAGCATGTAGAAGGGAAACATACTGAATCTACCAGCTGGGATAATTGGCTCCCAGAGGGTTTAATGAGGGTTTGGACATCCTTGCTGTTCTATAGGTCTCAAGGGAGGTGTTCTCCAAGACTGTGTAGCAGTTTTGGATGCCTCCCACTTGTCCCTTTCAGGAAGTTTTAATTTGAGATAGAGATTGTGGTAGATTGATTGAATGTTTGAGGTATTGGATTCATACATAGATATGCATAGCCAATTTGGGTTTTATCCAGTGGCATAGAGATTGGTAACCTTCATGGTGCATAGCAATAGCATAACAATTTTAAAATTGAAAAAGGTTTACTTAAGTATTTTTAACTATTGATCTACTCTTATATGTACATTTACTGGATCATTTTATACATATGTAGTGTTTTATAAGATATACATATTTTTATAAATACATACAGTATATACATTCTCTATAGGCTTTTTTTAAGACCTGAAAGATAGGTTCACATTGGACGGCAGGTATAGAGTTCTATGGGGAGATGCAAGGCTGGCCTGCATCCCCTTGGGGCATGCCTTCCCCCCTTTTTTTTCTTCCCCCTTTCCCCCTCCCCTCTGGCTGTGACTCTGGAGCGAGATGACAGGGATTGATCTTCCTCAGTAAGATAGGCATTTAAGTGGGTGGATGATGGTGAGTAGGGGTGGGTGTGGAGTGTGCCCGGAGATACTCCCTCTCTTCCTTCCCAACCTCCCTTCCTCCCACCCGGTCGAAGCCAGATGCACAACCAATAGGTTGGAGGCATCTCTGACGATGGGACACACAGTGGTGTTGATGGCCCCACCCGAGGAAGTGAGATGCAGTGGGTCTGAGACGCAGAGCAGATGGCGTGCGTTCCAGACCCCGGAAGTCTGCACTTTTGTAATGTGTGGAGCGAGCAGTTCGGTGGCACAGGAACTAAAGGTTGAAGTCAGCGTGACAAGTAGGGTGAGTCTTAAATCTAGGTCTGAGGGGGGGGGGGGGAAATCGCTGGATAGTGATGTGACATACAGATTAATCATTTATCACAACAGGGCACACAATAGGACAGCACCAGATCCCCATGTCTCCCATTGTGGGATTGATGGTGAGGGATGTTGCGGAAGCCATAGGTCCCATTGTGAGACTGGGGGCCAAATACCACTCAGTATATAGCACTTTATGAATGGACAGGGAGGATTGTGGCTGTCCCCTATTTTAGGTTGTGGTCAACACAGCTGTTTATTTATTCATTCATTTTCTCATCGCTCAGCTCCGCTTAGAGTACATGGTGGAGGGGGAGGGACTTATACCTGATCGGTCAGTATAAATGTAGAGTCTACAGGACAATGGACTAGCTCTGAGGAAGGGAGCATGTCTCCCGGAACGCGTCAGCGGTCCAAGCACTAGGACGTGTCCCTCTCCACACAAGGTGTTGACACGTGATATGCAATTTTACTCTTCATGTTTGTGAGAACGTTTTTGACTTTTTAATAAACTTTCCAAAGGTGTCAAAAGGTAATGCACTAGGCGTTTGCACCTTCTTTTTTTTTTCTTTTTTCAGATTAGAGCAATAGCCTGTTATAGGCAGGAATCCAAGACCCCTTGCATGTGTAGCAAAAGTTCAGTGTCAAGCTTACATTCCCCCTGTGGCAAATGATCCCAGCACCACCTCTTCAGGCACTGCCAACTCACCTGGCTGCTGCTGCCCCTTTTACTAGCCCTCTAGGCTAACCTCTTCCCACAGTCCTCTAGACTGGCACTCACCAGCCCACCCGGCCTACTATCAGGAGATCTCCCAGACGTGCTGACCTGCACCTGCTGTCCTCTCACTTGCTCCTGTGCCTCCAGGATAGGTTTCCTCCTGGGGTTTGGTGGATCCTTCCAGCACCCGAGCCCCAGGCCCGAAAGTCAGCCCCCCCCAGACTGGGGGGGGGCGCATCCTTAAGGGCCACGCACTCAATCTCCATCTTCCACCCAACTGGCTGGCATGGCCCATGTCTATTTATGAGATGGCCTGCCCCTTTCTACACCCTTTTTACTAGGGATTGGTTGAGGATCTCATAAGTATGCATGTCAGCCTCTCCCCATTCCCACCCTCTAGCTCTGAAAGTTTCTACCAACTTCCAGACCAGGGGGAAGTGTCATAGAGAGCTGCCAGATGAGTCATCCAGCCCCTGAGTCACTCAACCCTGACCAAGATTCATAACCCAGGCCTGGCTCTCAGCCAGGCCAATTTACCCACGCTAACAGCTAAACCTATTTACACCTAGCACACTAGCTAGAGGGTGTTACACTATTCGTGCCACTCTTCTGCATTTAGAGATTGTGTTACATGCAGCATAACAATAAAATAACTTTTATCAGTGGAAGAGGGAGCACGTCTTCATTGGACCATCTTTACTGAAGTTCTGCCTGAAGACCCAAAGCTATTAACCATTGCAATGTCAGAAGTTCAGAGACAGGAAGAGGACTAGCATCCCTCCATATTAGATTTCTATAGGATCCAGCTACCTGTACAAAGTGGGACATATTTTAGGTAAATCATGTCACTAAAGCTGTAGAAAAAATATTTTTTACTTACCTAAACTTCATCTGTAACAGTGCACATGGGAGATGCTCACAGCTATAGGAGGACTAAAAGTGGATTCTGAGACATTGATTTTTACTTGGAGTTCTGCTTTAAACAAACTCCAGGATGCTTTGTCAATCCAAGTTGTGATGATTAGATTTTTCTAGTGTTACAGAGAACAGGATGAGGCATATGATCTACCAACTGACATAAATGCAAAAAAGGGACATGTCTCAACAGAACATTGAGCAAAATATTTCCATTTTTCTTAAGTCATCTCTTCAAGGAAACTTAACATTTCCAAACATGAAAACAAAAAGATTGATTTGTTTTACTGAAAAACATTTTTTTACAATGATCTGTAATATTTTTAAACAATAAAACATTTCACATATTTAACCACCTGAGTCCTAGGAAGTGGCATTACTAGAGCAAGAACCCAGGGCATGTGCCCTGCATCTCCTGGAGGATGTCCCAAATCCCAGACGCTGGGATCGCCAGCCAGCATTTCTCTCTGCTGACTGTAAGAACAATAGATATCAATTTATCAATTATTATAGATATAAGTTGGCTCCTCCTCAGCTCTGATGTATCACATGGCACAAAATTAAGAGAAGTCTAGAAGGAAGGGCATCACACTGAAATTTTATAAATACCAAAGTATACCTTTGCACTGCTGTACCTCCAACTACCCGCTTCATACAGTTCATATAAAAATACAAAACTAATATTCAAATCGATAGTGGTAGCTGCTTACACCTAATGTAATTTTCAGGCCAACATGTATCAAATTTAAAAGCAAAAAAATTATTTAGCGCTGCACTGTTCTGTTTTGGAGCTTAATCTCCCTGCAATTGTACTGGGGGACACAATGACCGAGGTGGTGAGGGGTGCTGTTGGGGTGGTAACAAAGATTTGTGCCAGGGGGAAGTGTTGTTGATTGTTCTGGGAGGGGCGATTTGTGCTGGGAAGGGGGGGGGGACTGTGCTGTAAAGGGGGATTTGTGCAGGAAGGGGGAATTTTTGGTGGGGAATTTGTGCTGGGGGGGGGGGGGGTTTAGCAGAAAGGAGAGTTGGTACTGGGAGTAGAGGGGGGTTTGCAATTTCGTCTGGGAAGAATTTTGGCTTTCAGAAGGAATTCGCTGGGGACAATTTTGGCCTGCAGAGGAAATTTTTGTTTGTGAGGGGTGGAGTGAGTATGCAGATTAATGCTGGATTTTTGGGGGGAGTGGGGGGATTTTTGTGTAATAGTGATATACTGTAAATATATATATATATTTTTTTAACACACTTGTGACATCACTACACTCCACAAGGTAGCAAAAGCTGAAGCCCAAGATTGTGTCAATTCCTGGGTTAAGTGAAGAGAATGGGTTAAAAGGGTAGAATTTATATATAATATGGAAGAACTGTGCCATTACGGAGAAGATAGAATGGAAAAATTTGTAAGTATCTGGAAAGGCTGGATAGAGTTTAAAAGCACAAAGTACTCTGGAATGATGGGAATTTAAGGAGGGCGGGAGGAGAGAGGAGGGGAGAAGAGGAATGAAGAGGGAAGGAGGAGGAGAGAAATGAAGGAAATATATGAAAAAAATATGCTGAGTATTGGGGGAGATGAGGGACGGGGGAGAGGTGGGGTTATGGGGAGAAAATTTGATTCCAGACATGAGAATTTTGAAAAAAAGTGTTGATAATCTTGTATAATGAGGAATTTAATAAAATTTAAAATGCGGCCGCACTCTGCAGTAACCACCGAGCTGCACATAGCCGGACATAGAGGATTATTCTGATTTTAAATGTAAGTGGATACTTTCTTATAAAAAAGCGGTTTAAACATATTTTCACTATGGCGAGTCCTCTTTCTTTATCTGTGTCACTGAGGAGGAATATACGGGAAATATTAGGGCATAGCAGTCCCGCACAGCCTTCTGTGGTTCCTGCTCAGACCTACACTGGGACATCATCTATAGGATACAGGCCCTTGTCCAAAGTTGTTCCGATGTTGAAACAACAGCCCAAGAAAAGGGACAAGTGAGGAGGAAAGGGAGATATAGGATTGGGTTCCAAAAGAGGGACAGTCTCTTCCAGTGACAGACCGTTCTACAGATGAGAATGAGTGGAAAGATCGTGGACTGAATATCTACACTGATTAATTGGGAAAGCCGCCTATCCCCATTTGGAGGAGAAGGAATCAACGTTATTTCCAAAGTAGTGATTTTCAAGCTCACCCTTCACATTCATTTGGTAAGAGGCCAATATTGTTTTTGCACCGGTGGTTTATACACAGTTGGAGGTGAACATCACGTGAAGTGTTTATTTTGCAACACAGGGAATTTACTTACTGCACTTGCCTATTTTCCGCTGGGTAAGGAGGAAATTCACCAGGTGGAGGGACATCACAATTGTCTTTTGATTTTCTTGGATTTTCTTTCACATCATATATTTGCAACAATCCTGAGCACCATTGAAGAGAACACACTCTTCTTGAATTTCGGACTGTTGGACTATTTATTTTGATTTCTTTGGCCTTTGTGTCAAAGTCACCAATACACATTTGATGTTGATTATTTATTCACCAATTTGTTGGTTTCATATATCAATATTTGTTGGTCACATTTTTACTAATGTATACCACATTTTGAATTAGTGCACCATTTTATTCATTCAGGAGATTATATAACTCTTTTTGTTAGCAGTACATGCAGCAGTTATAAATCTGATCAGTTTTGTTTAGAAGTATTCTGGTTGTCTTACATTAAAAGCTACTGTTGTAAAATATACAGAATAAGCAGTAAATCATTGGATTGCCTTAGTCTTCTCATTGACTTCTCAGGAAAATAGCAGGAAAACTCCTAAACTGTCCATATACACACTAGGTTGTGTTTAAGTGACCAGAAATTTCACAAGCTTGGCCAGAAATGTATACTAAATCCAGGGGGTTCCTGGCAGTTAAACTAAGCTTCTGGTTAATATGGAGGATAGAAATGATAAGAGCATCTGAGATCAGACCAATAAAGTGCAAAATTCAGAGGAGCATGACCACAAGCAACTCTTGTCATTAGTAAACCACACACCCTGCTTGCTATTAAAGTCTATCTAAACCCAAAAACAAACATTATAGATATTGCAGCTTACCCATCATTTTTTTTCAGGCTTTTTTCCCCTTTGTTTTTACCTTCTTTATGCCTAGAAGAAAATATCTTGCTGTCCTCAGCAACTAACCTATAGAAGGAAGCATACTTTAAATATTTTGCATTGTTTACTTTAGGTTATTTTTCAACCATTAACTAGACAAGTGTGGTTCATTCCATTCCGAATAAATATTCAGACAAATTTTTTGTTATTTGGAGATTAGGATATATCCGAATCCCCGAATTATAGCAAAAACTAATTTTACCGAATTCTCAGAATATCGAAATTAAAATTTGAATTGAAATTTTACATTGAATTCCATTCTAATTTGTACTGTAAACATATTGTTGAAATCTGCAAATATATTGTTTGTGGTATTAGTGACCATTTCGAAATATATGGATTTTTTACTACAGCTTACCTGTAAAATGAATTTCTTGGAGTACATCACGTGACACAGAGTCATGGTTATACGCCACCGTCAGGTGAATGGACACTGGCAACCAATCAGGCATGAAGTCCCCCTATATAACCCCTCCTACACAGGAAGTACCTCAGTTTTGTAGCAAGCAATAAAAGGCCCCATCCCATATAAGAGGGGAGGGACCTCTGTGCCCCGTGATGTACTCCAAGAAATGGATTTTACAGGTAAGCTGTAGTAAAAAATCTATTTTTCTTTTTCGTACATCACGGGACAAAGAGCCATATTCATTACCATATGGGTAATCCCATAGCAATACCGCCATAAGACCACAAAAGATTTACATAGCTGCCTGCAGAAAACTGCAGCTAAATGCAGACTCCTCCTGGGTTCTAACATCTACTCGATAGAAACAAGTGAACGTATGCACTGATGACCAAGTCGTGGCTTTGCAAATCTGAGCCATAGAAGCTTGATGGTGAACTGCCCAAGAGGCACCTACTCTTCTGGTAGAATGTGCCTTTACAGGAAAAGGTGGAATCTTCCCTTTCAAACCATACGCCTGGATAATAACCTAGTGAATCCAATGAGAAATCATAGACTTAGATGCTGCCTGCCCTTTCCTAGGCCCTTCTGGCAGCACGAACAAAAGATCGTGCCTGTACTACATCAAAAACATGTAATAACTTTTCCATCTCTGTTTGAGGATCTGGAAAAGAGGAAGGCAGTATAATGTCCCGATTCAAATGAAAAGCGGACACCACCTTGGGCAAAAAACCTGGGTGTGGAAGTAAAGTCACCCTTTTTTGATGTAAAATCAAGAATGGCTCTTTACAAGAAAGAGTTGCTAGTTCTGATACTATTCTGACTGAAGTTATCGCAATAAAAAAGACCAGTTTTCTGGTCAGAAGAACCAGGGGAATATGCCCTATGGGCTCAAAAGGCTGTTTCTGTAAAACTGCCAGCACCAAATTTAGATCCCAAGGACACAATGGTGGCTTCACTGGTGGAAGCATACAGTATCTCACAAAAGTGAGTACACTCCTCACATTTTTGTAAATATTTTATTATATCTTTTCATGTGAGAACACTGAAGAAATTACACTTTGCTACAATGTAAAGTAGTGAGTGTACAGGTTATATAACAGTGTAAATTTGCTGTCCCCTCAAAATAACTCAACACACAGCATATATTGACTAAACCGCTGGCAACAAAAATGAGTACACCCCTAAGTGAAAATGTCCAAATTGGGCCCAAAATGTCAATATTTTGTGTGGCCACCATTATTTTCCAGCACTGTCTTAACCCTCATGGGCATGGAGTTCAATTCTGGCATGGAATTGAGCATAGAGAATTGCTCCAAATGTGGACACCATCTTCCCTAATAACTTCATGCAAAGATGTACAGAAGGATACCTTTGCCTTCTTACAGATTGAACCAGATCCTTCAGGTCTGTTACCCTTCTTAATGGCAAGAATACCTTTGTGAAAAGGGTAAAAATATTGCGCTTAAACACTTAAAACACAACCAAAAAAAGTGCTTGTGTGCATAAACATATAAATAATAAATATATATACTAGTGAATAAATAAATAAATATATATGTTGTGAAAAGTCCTTAGTGAAATATATCAACAATCCTTAAAGTGCCCAGTGCAATACGGATCTCTCAGCAGTGACTGAAAATCACTTTAGCTTCAAGTGAGGGACCTCCACCATAGGGACTTTCTCCACCCAGTGCTCAGGGTAAATACTTCTTACCGAAGCTGGTGGACCCCTTAATTACAGGGGGTCTAAAATAGCATATAAGGTCCACAAATGCCTCCAAGCTATCCTTCTGGTCCCTTAATAAGGCTCAGCTCGCACAAGGAACTCCAAGTATTTCCAGGGTGGTATGGTATGGAGAAAAAGATAAGGAAACTCCGGTCTCACGTTCCCGACGCACGTTTCGTCAGACGCGCTGACGTCATCATCATCCCCTGATGACGTCAGCGCGTCTGACGAAACGTGCGTCGGGAACGTGAGACCGTGGAGTTCCGGGTTGGTGATACGCAGGAAGAGAGGAGCGTCCCGTACACCGAACCCATGCTGCATTTACCCCATGAAGGCATTCTGTATATGATGTTTGAGTAAGTGCATTTCTATTAATAAACCCCTATAATAGAACATACTACACTATCGGAGTTTCCTTATCTTTTTCTCCATACCATACCACCCTGGAAATACTTGGAGTTCCTTGTGCGAGCTGAGCCTTATTAAGGGACCAGAAGGATAGCTTGGAGGCATTTGTGGACCTTATATGCTATTTTAGACCCCCTGTAATTAAGGGGTCCACCAGCTTCGGTAAGAAGTATTTACCCTGAGCACTGGGTGGAGAAAGTCCCTATGGTGGAGGTCCCTCACTTGAAGCTAAAGTGATTTTCAGTCACTGCTGAGAGATCCGTATTGCACTGGGCACTTTAAGGATTGTTGATATATTTCACTAAGGACTTTTCACAACATATATATTTATTTATTTATTCACTAGTATATATATTTATTATTTATATGTTTATGCACACAAGCACTTTTTTTGGTTGTGTTTTAAGTGTTTAAGCGCAATATTTTTACCCTTTTCACTATTTATGCGTATACACGTTTTTATTGCAGCTTGCACTATGGAAGCAATTCCTCACATATAATCAACATTTGACTAATAATTTATTATCGAATATCACCATTTGCGCAGTTTCTTTTGGGTTACCAATTCGTTTTTTTATGCAAGAATACCTTTGCCTGTATGGTGTCCACAAGGAAGCCCAGATATTCAAGATGCTGGACCGGCTGTAATGCTGACTTTGCCAAGTTCAGGATCCAACCCAGACATTCTAAGAACTGTACTGTTTGGAAAACATTTTGGCTTAGAGCCGAAGGCAATCAATCTATTAGCAATAGATATCCTTTCTCTGATATCCCTTGAGATCTGATAGCGGCCAATACTGGAGCTAGGATCTTTGTGATCCTAGCTCCAGTATTGGCCAACCTGGAGGGCAGGGCCACAAACTGAAAATAACTGTTTTCTACTGCAAAGCGTAAAAACCTTTAATGGGCCTGAAATATAGGCACGTAAAGATTTGCATCTTTGATGTCTATGAATGCTATAAATTCTTCTCCCTGTAGGGAGGCCATGACTAAACGAATTGACTCCATACAGAAAGTATGAATGTTCAGAAACTGGTTCTGAGCTTTTAGATGCAGAATAGGTCTCACATCTTCATTCGGCTTAGGAACTACGGAAAGGTTTGAGTTAAAAACTCCTGAATGTTACATCTTCCGGAACCTCTGTATTCACCTTAACTGGTCCAGAGCCAGAAAGAGAGATCTTCTTTTTAGAGGATCTGCAGGTAAGTTCGACCTTACAAACCGAGGATGCGGAAACACCCAAAATTCCAGTTTGTATCCCTGCAAGATAGTGGAAATAACCCAGTTGTCCTGAATTATTTTTGCTCAGAACTTTGAGAGTCTTCCCCCCCACCTGATTGAGTGGGGGGCGCCTCTTCACAAGGTAGGTTTAGAGGTAGACTTGGTAGATCTCTGGGCCCATGATTTCTTCTGCCCTTGCCCTGAAGGCTTGGTTCTACCAGACGGCTGGGGCTGTCGCAACTGCCTGGGATTAGAAGCCATAGGAATGTGAGTGCTGGGAATCTTAAAAAAGGACGTTAACAGGTAGCAACGCACTGTTCCCCCCCCCCCCCCCCCCGAAATCTTTTGGATATACATATCCAGATCATCACCATATAGGCGTTCTGAAAGGGAAAGCCAGCCAGCAACGTTTTACACGGTAATTCCGCAGAACAGCTTTTTAGCCATAGGATTTTGCGCATATGCACTGTTAAAAGAGCACCATCACCTTTTAGACACTGGCGAAAAAACTGTGTAGGAGGGGTTATATAGGGGGACTTCCTGTCTGATTGGTTGCCAGTGTCCATTCACCTGAAGGTGGCGCCTAACCATATGATAATGAATATGGCTCTGTGTCCCGTGACGTACGAAAAAGAAAATGCTGTTTTTGTTAAAGTGTTACTAAACCCACAACAGTAAAATCAGTCTGTATATGCAGTAAAGCATGCTTGTTATACTCACTGTGGAACCTAAGTGGTTAATCCTCTACATTGTGTATAATGACTGTGTGATCCTGTCTCTCTGATCCTCCTCTTCTTCAACTGTCCCCTAAATTATTTTATGGGCGGCAGGAGAGGTGCACCCCCCCCTCTCCTGCCGCTTTCCGGTCGTTTTCCCCGTTTATCGGAGCCGTCGGTAGCGGGGAAAACGACCCGGTCCTCTCCCCTCCTAGGCAGGAAATCGAGTGAGGGCAAGCTGGTCCCCACTCGACTCTATGGCCTTGGAGGAAGGGAACGACATCATACATCGCTTCCTCCCAACGGCCTTAAAGGGCCCACTTTTTCATGATATAAAAAATTAAATTTTTGTTTGGCTTTTTAGTGTAGATGTGAGATCTGAGGTCTTTTTGACCCCAGATCTTACATTAAAGGGGACCTGTCCTGCTTACAGTATTTATATACTGTTTAGGGGTTCTAAGTAATTTTCGAGCAAAAAATACTGATTTTAACTTGTAAATAACAAGTGTCAGAAATAGGCCTGGTCCTTAAAAAAAAAAATGGAGTTGGGCTTTAAGGAAACTGTCCTGAGACGAACATGTTGCCTGTCATTGCTAACCACGCCTGAACATGAAAGTAATCATGACTCCACAGCTTTTTTGTTGAACTGCATTGTGAGTCTGTTACGAGAAAGCCAAATGTAGCTAGGAAACTAGCATTTTCATATGGAAGCCAGCAGTGGCAACATCAATCATCCTCCCATGACAGCTATGAACTGGATAGAGCATTGATGATGTATAATAACATTATACATCACACACACACAGCTATTTCTATATGAGACACAGTGGGTGGCTCAAGTACCAAATAATAGATAGTATTAGTAAAAAGTTGACTATATGCACATAAATCTTAAGCTAGCCAAACCATAGTAGCATTTCATTTATATTTTTTTATTTTATGAACATTTGTTCAATTTTCTAAAGGTTAGTGCGGTCAAATTGATGTTAGTTTATAGTCTATATAGTCTATAGAAGCCTTTTTCAACCAGTGTGCCGAGGCACCCTAGGGTGCCTTGAGGTTTCTTCAGGGGTTCCTTGGTAAAATGGCTAAAAATTGATTAAAAATTTTATATAAAGCCAGCAGTTGGATGAAGCCTGCCTTTTAGTTACACAAAGTCACAGGTTTTCATTATGCACAATTACGACTTTCTACACATTGGCATTCTAACAACCAATGATATTATCAGTTAATAAGGAGGATGTCTATTTCCCCCGCAGCATCCTTGTTTGACCATCCTCTGCATCTCTCCAGCAGCACTGGGGTGACATTAGCTGACTGATGGAGAGAAATTGAGGGAGAAGAGAAACATTGGAATACTAGTCCGTACCAGTGTGGAAAAGTGTATCTGCTTTGGAATAAAAAAATTACCTCTAACTTTGGGTGTCCTACGTGTGGATGTAACTGCATTGTGTAAAATTATTAGAATATTTATTTTTTTTACATTTTAGAATGGGGTGCCTTGAGACTATCCATAATTTTAAACGGTGCTTTGACTGATAAAAGGTTGAGAAACACTGATCTATAGACACAGACAGTGAAGCTTGGTCCGCCCCCTGCTCCCTCGTCACAGGATTTGATTGACAGCAGCGGGAACAAATGGCCCTGCTGCTATCAATCTGTCCTGTCAGGAGGGAGAGAGCGAGAGAGTCACTGCTCTCATGCACATCAGTGGATCAAGATTAGGCTGAGGTATAGAGGGGGATGAGGTGAAGATCCTTTGCACAGAAGGTTTTTTACCTTAATGCATTATATGCATTAAGGTAAAAAACCCTAAGGCTTTAGAACCACGTGTGTTTATGGGTTAGGTTTGTTTTTAGAATATTCTGTATTGAAGCTCTATCTAAACTCCTGTAATAGGTAGTACTGTATATGTTTTTAAGCAATGTGGCTACTTTTACTATTATGTTAGAGAACATGAGCTGAGCTAAAGAATTAAAATGAAAGTGTCTCTATAGAAAAATGTATTATGTCTTAGCTTTTGTTTTAGCAGTGCATTACTTTTTTTTTTCACGCTGTTTTCCTTTTATTTTCACATAGGTATTCCTGCCAGACCTGGGGTGGCAATGCTCGCTCATTGTACTGTATCTATAGTGGTGCAGTATTGTCACGCTAGGATATGAAGTGTGTTAAGACTACAAACAGCTCGTCTTTTCCTCTTCTCAGGCCCTGTTCACACCTGAGCATTTTACAGCCCGTAAAACGCTCATCTCTGATGTTCCAAAACGCCCAACAAGCGAAATCCCATTCATTTCAATAGCCCCTGTTCACATGTGAGTGTTTTGTCGCCTGAAGCAAAACACCTGAAGCTCAAAAAAGTACATGAGCTTCTTTTTTTGGCAAATTACAAGCGTTTTTGGTCAGATGTCAATGCCTGCCTTGAAACACCTGAAAAACGCCTAAAAAAAACGCCTTAAAAAATACCTGAAAAACGCCTGAAAGGATACGCTCAGGTGTGAATGGAGCCTTATGGTTAGTGGGGAAACAATAATATGTTCTGGCTGCACATGCACTTTAAGCCTGATGCCTAGTGCCTTGATATGTTTAGAAGCCATGTTTGAGCACCCAGAATGGGACGGTGTACCGGTACGTGCTTCCCCTACCTGGGCCATAGCAGGTAAAATTGAAGAGGGAGGGGGGGGGGGGTGCTACTGACCACCATTGATAGGGGTTGAAGTTGGGGGTTACTGACTGTCTGCCTGTTTTGTACACTCCTAGCTGGGGCAGTGATCATCTGAGAAAGCAATGTAGACTAAATGCAGTTCTTCCATAGGTTAAAAGAAGCAGGTGCGGTCCACCAGATGTACAAGTTCACAGCGGCCCCTCTTCCTGCACATGTGTCTGTATGACCCCCCCATCTCTTAGTCTAAAAATTATGAAGAATGTTTTAGGTTAATTTGGATACATTTTATAACATATCAATATGGATATTATTAGCCTGTGGTCTTTTTTTCCCTTTATAAAGCAAAACATTAAAAAAAACCTATCTTAACAATGATATAAAACTCATAAAGGCAAAGTGTTGCGTGACAGAGTAATTGCCAGTCAAACTATCACAACACTGAAAACTAAAAAATAGTCTGCAAAGAAATGAGGTGTGACCTGTTGGTATTGAGATGGTTAAAGAAGCTTGTAAATGTTTATTTTTTTTTCTTCATGCAGCTTACACCAAGCAACATTGAGATCCACAGCCATACTGTATATTTACTACTTCTTAATATTTGCTCAGCAAATAAACTTTATTGCAGTCACACTGTTTTGATAGTAAAACACCCGTTACAAGGTCAAGGGAGATAAACAACGTTACTTTTTTCTCCCTGGCATAAATCAGAAATCTTACGCTTGGTTTCAAAAAGACAGCTAGTTATTTTATTCTGACAAGAAAATCATTTTGACAATGAGATGGAAGATGAAAGATTTAAAAGCCATGAATCTGATGACAGCGGCCATTATGTGTGCTTGATATTGCCTTAGTGAAGGAACAATAGCATGTCAAGGAAGTCAGTCAGGTAAACTGATGCTCTATCAGCAAGTAACTGATACCTCTGAGGAAAGGAGACGACTAATTGAGTTTTTTATTTCGTGCCACTGACAGGATATTTATTCTTTTCAATGTTGTGCCCATTTCCTCACTTTTATTTGCTTTTCAGCTTAGCTTTTTTCTTTCGTGTTGATTTTATGTTTTACCTTTGGAAAGTCATACATGCAGGTTTGTGGGATAGGGGCAGAACTGGTAATACAGGTGAGGCAACGTGTCTGCAGTGACATGCAGAGGAGGCCCACACGTTCACGCTGCGCTTAAGAAGGAAGCTGTTACATTGGAGACTGACTGCTCTTAACTATTGTCTATCCCAAACCCATGTAGCTTTTAAATCGAAATTGAAATCATATGTGATATGTACTGTACTGAATGCAGAGGAGCATGAGGGGTAGGTGCAGAGTGATGCGGTGGCCAGAAAACACACAAGTCCAAGTGCAGTAACAAGAATATATTGCTCCTTCTGCTTACTAGGGGAGCCTGATCTATTGGGTTGCCTGTCGCATGTTTCCAAATGTGATTCACTGGGTCTGAGGGAGTGTCCCCACTGTATACAATGAGGGAGCTTGTAGGACAGTGGAGGAAACCTAGCCAGTGACACATTGGCTTTTGTGGGAGTCCCAGTGGGAGGGCATTCTTGCAATGCATCCTATGATTTCTTATAAAAGCCGGGGGCATGTGACAGGGTGTCTTTGGCGGGAATCAGAGGACGGCTGTATCTCCTTCTGCTGTGTGTGAGGAAGTTGGTTTTAGGCAGTCGGCCTAGTGAACCAGGTGTGGAGCTGTGCTGCAGAGGATCCAGTGAAGTTGACGGTAGAGCTGCTGGCAGCGTCTCTCGGGAAAAACAGTGTCCAGGAGTACCGGGAGATTTGCCTAAGGGTCAGCCCAGGAAGGGGGACCACTCCATAGAAGTCAGGGGATCAAAGGGCCAGCTCACACAGAAAGTTACAGTAAAGGGGGTGCTGTGTAGAGAACCCCGAAGAATAGGGACAAAGGGGGTACCAGGAAGGGTTCTGAATAGTGTTCTACAGTACAGTAAAGCTTATCTTCTTCACTGCAGTAACAAGGTGAAGCAGCAGCCTTGCTGCATTCAGTTATTCAGCAGTCCCAGCAAATTGTACATAGTTATTCAAGTTGGAGTATCCCACTCATCCGTTCTCCTATCCAAGTTCTCAAATAAACTACCAAAAAACAAAACCCCTAGACTGTTTTCTGACTGAGCAAAGTACTTTGACCATGCTTTATTGCCAAGTTGTTGCTAAGTTATACCAGGGGAATCTGTAACCAGCCGCTCCCAAGGGAGTAGTGCTACAATTGTAACAGAAACCAAGTAATACACAACAGACTCGGCAGGAAGGCAACCCAACCGGGAACACTCACAAGTTGCAAATGTGATGAGGCAGCAGATTGAAGACTCAGAGGTACAGACGCCACCTGTCTCGTGGAGCAGAATGCAGCCTGGAAGGTCTGTACTCAAATGAGAAGGCTTCCAGGAAGGATGGAGTGTCCCTGTAGTTTTGCTACTCCTCCGGAACCTTTCCCTGATGCTAAGCACTTTCCCTGACAGACGGATAACCTGTCTCTACTCTAGCCACTTGCAAAATGTGCGCAAAACCCAGAAGCCAGTGTCTTAAATAGACTCTGCCTGACCCGAGATGGCCACTAAAGTCAGCATCCAATCAGATAACTGCCTCCCTGTGACAAAGGAAACCATAAAGGAACTAGGTTCCCCTCAACTTCCTCCTCCAACTGCATTGCCGCTGAAGACGAGTGCCACCTGCAGTGGAGAAAATAGACTGCACCTGCCTACAAGCAGATAAAGGTATATTTTAAAGTATGTCAGATGTGCTAAACATTACTAATTGGGCCCCAACTCAAATATATTCACAGTATCCCCACTGGGGAGATTTCTTTTAATTTCCTAATGGGGACACAGATATGGAAACAAAAACCTAGAGACATTCGAAAATGGACCCTCAGTCACTGTGTTTTTGAAATTGTGGTCAAGAAGGCACAACGTACCACATATGGAGACAATGCACAAAGGTTAGAAAATGTTTGTGTCTTCTCACTCATTAACACACTCCAAAATCATTATTCCTAATCCTCCAAAACTGCACCGCTGAACCCATTCTGTAAACTTCTAAACATTTTCTATCAATTCTCCTTTATCTTCCTTAGATATGCAGCAAGGGGCACCAGTTTAATGGCGGATAAAAGAGTCCAAACTTTGGACCTAAGAGTTGAGCCCCAATGAAGGGGGAGTGATATTGCCACCAATACACATTGGCTGTTTATATCTGACTCTTTTTTACCAATAATTAGAGTTGAGCGGACACCTGGATGTCCGTGTTCGGCGGGTTCGGCCGAACTTGAAAAAAAAGTCCGGGTCCGTGTCCCGGACTTTAGCCGAACTTTTCCCGGACACCGAACCCCATTGAAGTCAATGGGGACCCGAACTTTCAGGCACTAAAATGGCTCTAAAACACCAATGGAAAGGGCTAGAGTGCTGCAAATGGCAGCAAAACATAGTTAAGAGCATGACAAGTAATTGCATGACATGCAAACATATGTGGATAGGGAAATAACTTAAAACAACCAAAAAAAAACCAGAAAAATAAAACAATGTTCTTCATCTCTGAAGGACGAGGCCCATATGGAGTAGGAGGGAGGTTGAGGTGGTGGTGGATGTGGCGGTGTCATGGGCGTGCGCACAGGGTGTGCCGGATGTACCTGGGCACACCCTAATCACCTAGGGCACATTAGCATTATCGCTCTGTTTGCCAGTGAGGAGATGGGAAAGATCTCCCTCGGACCTGCTCTGCTCTATTTCACTTTGCCAGCAGGGAGAGTAATGTATCGGGGCCATGTACATGTAGGCAAACACATGCATGTGTATTTCAACTTTGGGGTGCACACACTAATGCAATAGGCTGCGCACACCTATGGGCGGTGTAGGTGGAAGCGGCGGTGGAGGAGGACCAGGGCCGGATTAAGAGCATCATGGGCTTGGTGCTGAGGATTTTGAAGGGCCTTAAGGGCCGTGCCTTGGCATGCACCCAGAGGAGGAAGGGTGCAGCCATGCATGCCTAATTCAACATGGGATGCTGTCTCTGAAGCCCATAAACACATCCATGCATCGGCAACTGTCCCTCCTTGTCCGGCCTTCATGCTGTGTGGGGAGGTTCTGAGGGAGCTGCCTGGGGAAGCGAGCATAGAAGCCAGACTTCTGTGTTTACAAGTGACAGAAGAGTGGTAACAGTGAATATGGCCAACCCGGGGCCTATATTAAGGTAGGGGGCTGGAGCTGCAGCTCCAATAGCCCCTACGTTAATCTGGCCCTGAGGAGGACGAGGTAGCCAACACTGCTTTTTTTCAGAAATTTTAAATGAGGGTACACCCCAAAAGAGTGAGAAAGAGCAAAAATAGAACAATGGCTGGGTAAGGTCGGTATCCATCGCTATTCTGCACAAGGTACGGAAAGGTCCATGCCTGGTTCATTTTAATGAACGTGAGCTTGTCCACATTGTCTCTGGACAGGCGGCTGCGCTTGTCTGTGATAACGCCCCCAGCCGTGCTAAATACCGTTCAACTAATACACTGGCTGCAGGGCACGCCAGCACCGCCAAGGCTTAAAGGGCAAGCTCAGGCCATGTGCCCAACTTGGAGACCCAGAAGTTGAAGGGGGCAGACCCATCATTCAGTACGTTTAGGCGTGTGCACACATACTGCTCCACCATGTTGGTGAAATGCTGCCTCCTGCTAAGACGTTCCATATGAGCTGCTGGTGCTGCTGTTTGTTGTGGCGTGCTGACGAAGCTTTTCCACATTTCGGCCATGCTAACCCTGCCTTCTGAGGTGCTGGCAGTGCCCTGGTTGCGTTGGCAACCTCTTCCTCCTCCTCCGCCCCGCTGTCAAGTGGGAAGTGGGAATGCCAGCAGCATCGCGTCTACCAGCGTGCGCTTGTACTCGCGCATCTTGCGATCGCGCTCCAGTGAGTGAATTAAAGAAAGCATCAGAGTTGCCGTGACGACATGTTTCGCACAGCTGATGTGCGATCAGCTGGCTTTCCAGGCCAGGTCCCGACGCTTGCTGACGCCGCTTACGAGTAGCGGATACCTCTGGTTGGCGGCTCCGCGGCACGTCTACACTGCTTCAGTGTAAGTAGCTACACTATCGGGTGGGAGGAAGCCACGCCACCTTACCGGCTGGTCCGGTCTGCTTTTGGCACATAAGATCCTTCTCCCTTATGCCTGGTTCCCTGCTGTGATCATCTACACAGTTCCGGCTCACCCAGCGGCTCGGTCATCCTGTGACCCCCGGCAACGCCACAGATCTGGTTTGAAATACATTCTATTATGTTTTAATCATCACTATATATAATTTTTATAAATAAACTTTTCAAGGTTTTCCATCAAGCCTGCCTGAGTTACATTGTAGACTATGTACCGTGGGATAGCGCTGCTGCCCCTCCCCCCCATTCACTGACTGCCCTGAAAGCCTTGGAAATGTTACCTCTTCATCCTCCTCCTCCTCATCCTGTGCCACATCCTCTTCCATTATCGCCCGAATTGTTTTTTCAAGGAGGCATAGAAGTGGGATAGTTATGCTGACAACGGCGTCATCGGCACTGGCCATGTCGGTGGAGTACTCAAAACAGCGCAACAAGGCACACAGGTCTCGCATGGAGGCCCAGTTATTGGTAGTGAAGTGGTGCTGTTCCGCTGAGTGACTCACGCGTGCGTGCTGCAGCTGAAACTCCACTATGGCCTGCTGCTGCTCGCACAGTCTTTCCAGCATGTGCAAGGTGGAGTTCCACCTTGTGGGCACGTCACATATGAGGCGGTGAGCGGGAAGGCCGAAGTTACACTGCAGCGCTGACAGGCGAGCAGCAGCAGGGTGAGAACGCCGAAAGTGCGCACAGACGGCCCGCACTTTCTGCAGCAGCTCTGACATATCGGGGTAGTTTTTAAGGAACCTCTGCACCACCAAATTCAGCACATGCGCCAGGCAAGGGATGTGCGTCAAACCGGCTAGGCCCAGAGCTGCTATGAGATTTCGCTCGTTATCGCACACCACCAGGCCGGGCTTGAGGCTCGCTGGCAGCAACCACTCATTTGTCTGCTGTTCCATGCTCCTCCACAACTCCTGAGCGGTGTGTGGTTTTTCCCCCAAACAGGCAAGTTTTAAAACTGCCTGCTGTCGTTTACCCCTGGCCGTGCTGAAGTTGGTGGTGAAGGTGTTACGCTGACCGGATGAGGAGGCAGTAGAGGATGAGGAAGTGGAGTAGGAGGAGTTAGGAACTGGAGGCAAACTGAAGCGCCCTGCAATCCTCGGTGGTGGAAGGACATGCGCCAAATTGCTATCCGCCTCAGGCCCATCCGCCACTGCATTTACCCAGTGTGACGTTAGGGAGATATAACACCCCTGACCGTGCTTACTGGTCCACGTATCGGTAGTTAGGTGGACCTTGGCACAGATGGCGTTGCGCAGTGCACACCTGATTTTTTCCCCCACTTGGTTGTGCAGGGAAGGGATGGCTTGCCTGGAAAAGTAGTGGCAGCTGGGCACGACGTACTGTGGGACAGCCACCGACATAAGGTTTTTAAAACTGTGCGTCTCCACCAGACGGAATGACAGCATTTCAAAGGCCAAGAATTTTGAAATGCTGGCATTCAGGGCCAGGGATCGTGGGTGGGTAGGGGGGTACTTCCTCTTCCTCTCAAGTGTTTGGGAGATGGAAAGCTGAACGCTTCCACGGGACATTGTGGAGATGGTTGGTGACCCAGGTGGTGGTGTTGCTGACAGATCGTCTGTTTGTGGGGTGGCAGGTGCCGGTATCACTACAGATGTGGATGGAGCGGCCGAGACTGCAGCAGAAGAGGAAGCAGGATGAGCCAGAGACGTTTCTTGGTTTTGAAGGTGTCTACTCCACTGCAGCTCGTGCTTTGCACTTAGATGCCTGATCATGCAGGTTGTGCTCAGGTTGAGAAGGTTTATGCCTCGCTTCAGGCTCTGATTGCACAGGGTGCAAACCACTCGTGTCCTGTCATCAGCACATTTTCTAAAGAACTTCCACGCTAGAGAACTCCTTTGAGCTGGCTTTGCTGCGCTCGTTCCCTTGCTGCGTTGGGCAGTAGCAGGCGTAGTGTCTAGGGCACGGCCGCTCCGCTTCTGCACCCTGCTCCCTCTTCTGCTGTGCTGGTGGCTCTGTGCGACCACCGCCTCTTCCTCCAAACTACTCAGGTCACCTGCATGACCTTCATTCCATGTGGGGTCGAGGACCTCATCGTCCTCCACATCATCTTCCACCCAGTCTTCACCCCTGCCCTCCTTGTCGGTCTCCACAATTCTGAACGCCGCAGCAGTTGGCACCTGCGTTTCATCATCATCGGAGACGTGCTGCGATGGTCCTTGCATGTACTCATCTTGAGAAATAAGTGGTTGGGCATCGCTGCACTCAATCTCTTCCACTTCTGGGACAGGGCTAGGTGGATGGCCCTGGGAAACCCTGCTGACAGAGTCATCAAAAAGAAGAAGAGACTGCTGTATGACTTGGGGCTCAGACTGCTTGCCTGATTTGCAAGGGGGTGAGGTGAAAGACGGTTGGACATTGGCTGCAGGTGCCAACTCTGACCTTTCTGCAGTAGACTGGGTGGGAGACAATGTGAAGGAACTGGAGGCACTGTCAGCAACCCAATCTACTATCGCTTGTACTTCTTCAGGCCTCATCACGTCTAGAGGTGCATTATGCCCTACCAAATACTGCTGCAGGTTCTGTCGCCTACTCACACTTGAGGAAGGTGTTTCACTTGTGTGTGTAGCTGGCACAGATCGACCACGTCCTCTCCTTGCAACAGGAGCTCTACCAGTAGCACCACGACCCAGGCCACGGCCCCTATTTGACGGTCTTCTCATATTTCTGTAATTTATGATCTTGCCCTAGAAAGGTGTTTATTGAATAGCGGAACAAAACAACAACAGTATCGCACGGGTGTATCTCACATTCAAATATGCAAACTATGCCGCAATTTAATGTTTTTTACCCCAAAAGGGTGTATATTGAATAGCGGAAAAGGAAAAAGGATAAAAAACGGTGTATCTCACACGTACAAACACAGACTAGGCCCCGATTAAAATTTTTTGTACCTTAAAGGGAGGATGAGGAAGAGGAGTAGGAGGAGTTGGGAACAGGAGGCAAACTGAAGCTCCCTGCAATCCTTGGCGGTGGAAGGAGATGCGCCAAACAAATTTAAAAGGTGTATCTCACACGTACCGATACAGACTATGCCGTAATTTAATTTTTTACACTCCAAAAGGGTGTATATTGAATAGCGGAATAGGAAAAATTTTATAATACGGTGTATCTCACACGTACAAACACAAACTAGGCCCCGATTACTATTTTTTGTACCCTAAAGGCAGGATGAGGAGTAGGAGGAGTTGGGAACAGGAGGCAAACTGAAGCGCCCTGCAATCCTCGGCGGTGGAAGGAGATGCGCCAAACAAATTTAAAAGGTGTATCTCACATGTACCGATACAGACTATCCCGCAATTTAATTTTTTACACTCAAACAGGGTGTATATTGAATAGCGGAATAGGACAAATTTTACAAAACGGTGTATCTCACACGTACAAACACAAACTAGGCCCGATTACTATTTTTTGTACCCTAAAGGCAGGATGAGGAGTAGGAGGAGTTCGGAACAGGCAGGAGGCAGACTAAAGCACCCTCAAATCCTCGGCAGTATGAGATGCGCCCCAAAAATTGGAAAGGTGTATCTCACACGTACCGACACAGACTATCCCGCAATTTAATTGTTTTTACCCAAAGGTGTAGATTGAATAGCGGAATAGAAAATATGATATCAAAAGGTGTATGTATCTCACACGTACCGACACAGACTATCCCGCAATTTAATTGTTTATACCCAAAGGTTTTGATTGAATAGCGGAATAGAAAATATGATATCAAAAGGTGTATGTATCTCACACGTACCAACACAGACTATCCCGCAATTTAATTGTTTTTACCCAAAGGTGTAGATTAAATAGCGGAATAGAAAATATTATCAAAAAAAGGTGTATGTATCTCACACGTACAGAACCAGACTAGGCCCCAATTACTATTTTTTGTACCCCCAAAGGCAGGATGAGGAGTAGGAGGAGTTTGGAACAGGCAGCACCCTCAAATCCTCGGAAGTATGAGATGCACCCCAAAAATTGGAAAGGTGTATCTCACACGTACCGACACAGACTATCCCGCAATTTAATTGTTTATACCAAAAGGTTTTGATTGAATAGCGGAATGGAAAATATGATATCAAAAGGTGTATGTATCTCACACGTACAGACCCAGACTAGGCCACAATTACTATTTTTTGTACCCCCAAAGGCAGGATGAGGAGTAGGAGGAGTTTGGAACAGGCAGCACCCTCAAATCCTCGGAAGTATGAGATGCACCCCAAAAATTGGAAAGGTGTATCTCACACATACCGACACAGACTATCCCGCAATTTAATTGTTTATACCCAAAGGTTTTGATTGAATAGCGGAGTAGAAAATATTATCAAAAAAAGGTGTATGTATCTCACACGTACAGAACCAGACTAGGCCCCAATTACTATTTTTTGTACCCCCAAAGGCAGGATGAGGAGTAGGAGGAGTTCGGAACAGGCAGCACCCTCAAATCCTTGGAAGTATGAGATGCACCCCAAAAATTGGAAAGGTGTATCTCACACGTACCGACACAGACTATCCCGCAATTTAATTGTTTATACCCAAAGGTTTTGATTGAATAGCGGAATAGAAAATATGATATAAAATTGGTGATTTATCAATAGCACATGTGAACAGCAGTGTCTTATATCAGTCAGCTCTGCTGCAGGCTATGGAGGGAAAAAAAAAATTCCCCTTTTAAGTTTGTAATTTTTAACTAGATTAGTACAGACTATGCCACAATTAAATTTTTTTAACCCAAGGGTGTATATTGAATAGTGGAATAGAAAAAAGTGTATAACGTTTGAAATCACTCAATAATAGCACATGTGAACACAGTAGTGTATTATCACAGTCAGCACAGCAGCACTGAAGGAAAAACGCTGCACACAGTGACTGATAAAAAAGACTTTTCTCCCTCCTCCACAGTGGGCAAAAAGATTGTGTTCACTGCACCCCACACACAGCAAAATCGATGTGGACCACTGACACCTGCCTATCTCCAGCCTCTCCCTAAAAGGATTGATAAGATCGGTCACTGCAAACCCCCCCCCCACAGCAAAATCGATTGTAGAACACTGACCCTAAAAATCAGCAGCCTCGCCCTAAAATGCCTATATCTCGCCCTGCCTAAAACACTCCGACCTGTCCCTCAATTCTATTCGTACACAAATGATTTTTGCCTGTCTGTCCCTAATCAGCAGCCAGCACGTATGATGTGTGCTCTGTCCCTGAACTACAGCATAATGACGCAGCGGTGCTCCGTCTCGAACTTATAAAGACTTGGTCACATGCTTCAGATGGCCATTCACAGCTACTAATACATTTGTAGGCATGGCTGGGATGGCTTAAGGCACACCAGTTAAATGCTTGTTGATTGGCTGTTGAAAGCCCGCCATGAAAAGCGCGCCAATGCATACAAAACCCGGAAATAAAATGACCGAACACGGATTTTTACCCGAATATACAGTAAAGTTTTCGGGTCCGTGTCCAATTATTCGGTACGAACATGAATAATACAGTCCGTGTTCGCTCAACCCTACCAATAATTAAAATGATCTTAGACTTGTTTATCTCGTTTTGGTCTTGTACGCCTTTGTGTATATATATATATATATATATATATATATATATATATATAGATATAGTTTGAGCTACTGTTGGGTGACAATCGAGAGAAGCCTTGTTGCAAGGGAGCTGCCTTGCCAGAGTTATTGAGCTTTGAAATTTTCCTTCATCTGACAACTCTTGCATGTATATAAGCTTCCAGCACCCCTTTGAGTATGTTGTTCTGGAGTCGTTTATCTGCCGGGCAGCTAAAATCCCAATCCCTAGATCATGGAAAACTTCTACTATATCTCTAACCACTTTAGCCTCAGAAGTATTTGCCCCCTTACTGACCAGGCCGTATTTTGCGACTCGGCACTGTGTTACGCTGTACCCAAACAAAATTTACGTCCTTTTTCCCCCACAAATAGAGCTTTTATTTGGTGGTATTTGATCACCTGTGCGAATTTTATTTTTTGCGCTATAAATAAAAAAAGAGCAACAATTTTTGTAAAAAAAAAAAAAACAATATTTTTCATATTCTTTTACATGACATTCTTAAAAAAAAAAAAAAAAAAAGATTTAAAAAATCGAAAAACCAAAATGTTTTAACATTTTAAGCCAATGTTTTCTGCTACATATTTTTGGTAAAAAAAATTGCAATGAGCGTATTTTGTTTGGTTTGCGCAAAAGTTATTGTGTCTACTAACTACGGGAAAGATTTATGTCATTTTTATTGTTTTTTTTACTAGTAGTGGCGGCGATCTGTGATTTTTTGCGGGACTGCGACATTGCGGCAGGCAGATCGGACCCCTAACTGACATTTTTGACACTTTTGGGGTTACCAGTGACATTACTACTGTAATCAGTGCTAAAAATATGCACTGTTACTGTAATAATGCCATTGGCAGGGAAGGGGTTAATACTGTTGGTGATCAAGGGGTTAAATGTAAGCCTAGGGGAGTGATTCTAACTGTGGGGGGGTTGGGCTTGTGAGATGATCATAGAGACATGCGATTCTATATAGCAGGATCACATAGTCTCTGTGACTATGTGATCCTGCTATATAGGATCGCAGTGCTCGCCCCCTAGTCTGCCCAGAGTGAGCGCCGATTTGCCTGTGGGAGCCAGCCTGCTGCAGTATATCTGCGGCGGTTGGTCAGAAAGAGATTAAAATAGAAACTCTCATGGATCATGGTAAAAATGTATTATGAGGCAAGCACAGGTCTCTGAAATGATGTAGAGGTCTTGGATCACCCTTCTCCAAAGTCAATGTAGGCATGAGACAATCCAGGTGACAACACAGCTAGACAGTCCCACAGAATAACTAGCACTCCCCTTCTCCTTGCTATCCAGAACTGAAAAAAGCTAGAGTTCTATTTTAAATCTTGAAAAAAATTTACCTGTGATGCTGATCAGTATATATAGGGGTACTACAGCATATTTTAGCATCAACTGATTGCTCTGTACCCCCACCCCAGAGCACCTTGTCTCCATGTTGATAGGGACAAGGTCCTCTTCCCAACAACCCTGAGCGGTGGTTGTCTGGGTCTGCAGGTGGGGGGCTTATATTTAACAAGGGGACCCCCAGATCCCGCCCCCCCTTATGTGAATGGGTATAGGGTACATTGTACCCCTACCCATTCACCAAAAAAGTATACAAAAGTAAAAACCATAAAACACAGTTTTTATCAAGTCATTTAGGGCCCCGCGTTTTTTCATTTGTTTTGTGTGTCTATGGGAATGTTTGACCATTCTTCCAGAAGTGCCTTTGTGAAGTCAGGCACTGTTGGTGGACGGGAAGGCCAGGCTCACAGTCCCTACTCTAATTCTACCCAAAGGTGTTCTATTAGCTCGAGGTCAATACTCTGTGCATACCAGTCAAGTTCCTCCACCCCAAACTCGCTCATCCACACTATATTGCCAAAAGTATTGAGCCACCCCTCCAAATCATTTGGTGGAGGAGGTTTATGGTGTGGAGTGGTTTTTCAGGGGTTGGGCTTGTCCCCTATTTCCAGTGAGGGGGAACTCTAAGGGAGCTAGCATACCAAGACATTTTGGACAATTTCATGCTCCCAACATTGTGAGAACAGTTTGAGGATGGCCCTGACATGACTGCGCCAGTGCACAAAGCAAGGTCCATAAAGACATGGATGAATGAGTTTGGAGTGGAGGAACTTAACTGGCCTGCACAGAGTCTTGACCTCAACCCGATAGAACACCTTTGGGATGAAATAGAGCAGAGACTGCGAGCCAGTCCTTCTCGTCGACATAAGTGCCTAACCTTGAAACGCGCTTCTAGAAGAATGGTCAAACATTCCCATGGACACACTCCTAAACCTTGAGGACAGCCTTCCCAGAAGAGTTGAAGCTGTTATAGCTGTAAAGGGTGGGCTAACTCAATATTGAACACTACGGGCTAAAACTGGGATGCCATAAAGGTTCATGTGTGTGTAAAGGCAGGTATCCCAATACTTTTGGTAATATAGTGTGTTTTTTATGTGAACCCATGACCTCTGCTCTTAGCTGCATAAGGAGCTTGGAGAGCTGGTGGTGGAGACTGCAGGGGGGAATGTCAGGAGGAGGCAGAAAAACAATGGGATACTGATCATTCTAGGATGGATGTACTTCCACGCCTGCTGTGGTCAGTTTTATAATAGGAAAACAGGGGGACTGTCAGAATTGCGAGGGATTTCACCCAAAGGAAACAATACAAAGAGAACAGGATACTTTTTAATATAAGTACATTGTACAGCAGGCACATATCAGGAATAGAAAATGTTGGGGTAACATACACTTTAACCACTTCCCTTCTGTAGGAAGTCATATGACGTCCTGGACTTTCACTCGTAATAAGGGGATGATGCCTGCAGCTGGTGATGGACTTTTATGTAACAACAATCCTAGCCTCTAAATAGCCCTGGATTGCTTTTACATGTGGCACATTATGGTGCCTTTCCAGGCTCTCCCGTCCCACTGGGGAGCCTGGGATTGAATGGTTTTGCTGACTTATCATACAGGCGACCAAGGACTGGAATGTCCCCAATCATCTCTATGGTATATGAAACTGGAAGCAACAAGGATTTTGGCACTTCCGGCTTGGCCAGAATGTAAACAAGCCTTTACTGGCTTCTGAAAGCACTTGCTTTTAAAGTGTCGACTATGGAAATTTTTAGGTACTGTAGGTTGCGCTGTGGCATTATTACCAAACACAATAAAACAATATAAAGCACAGTGTGTTGTATCATCATCTGCATTCAGCAAATTGCAGGGGCTGGGAATGCTCCCATTGCCAATATCCATATAGTTGCTGCCAAACCACCTGATGACAAGTCGTGCGCTTGTAATCGCACTTGAAAAAATACCACTAAATCTCCTGTTTGCTTCTAATACATTTATATGGCTTTCAATCTCAAGCCCTGAAAAAAAAGGGTGTTTTTGGACCCCTGAAATGTGTTGGTCATTCTTCTGATTGTCCCCCTGACCTTAGTAGAATAACGCTGTATTTGGACCTTTTAGCAGTAGTGTGGCGCTTTAATACACATTTTAATTCCAACATCCGGTCCAGGTTTCACATATAGCATGAACTTGGAGCTCCAATTGAATTTATCCATGTACCACGAAAGGGAAAAGATTCACAATCCACTAAGCATAGTCCATGTTGATTGATATTACAAGTATAGATCTCCATCCATAAAGAACATGTATATTCAGATATTAAAAGTCATTTAATACCAAATATAATGGGGATATCCATGTAATGCAACCTTTATATCCAAGTGCAGGTAGAAAGTGAGGGCCATGTTTACCAGAACAGGGGTGCACAAGTGTTTTGTGAATCCCCGTACAGGCAGTCCCATTGTTGTCAATTGGGACACAGCACCTGCACAGATAAGGAAAATAAATTAGGTGCAATATCCGTGAAAAAAATGTATGACAAGAAAAAATTGTTTTTTTATATATAAATGGTGGTGGTGAATAAATATGGGATGGAAGTGAAATTAATGTAAAACAAAAAATGCTAAAGCAAATGTATGCTAATTATAAGTGCTAGTGCTTAAGTGCAAACATATATGCTAATAAGCACCTGAAACCAATTGCTTGGTATGTATGGGTGCAAACTTAAGGTGCTGGTGCTTCAGTGCAATGGTGTATACTTATAAACAATAATATTCATAAACCCAAAAAATTACCAATCAGCAAAAAATTATTATATCACAAAAATATCTTTTGTGTGCAAAAAGTGCAAGTGCAAAAAAGAAAAAAATGCAAAAAAAATGCAAGCATTAGTAAAATACTAAAAAATATTTCTCAAACTTAATGATCTCATATCAAACAATTAAAAATAAAGTCCATTGAATAAAGTTCATTATTATAATCCTCCCGTGCAGAAAAGTGCCAATAGTGCTGAAAAATAAATAAATTCCACGGTGCTTGTGATGTGTCAGTGAGGATCCTTCCACCACAGTAATTAGTGCCTAGTAGTGTTGAGCGAACACGGACTGTATTATTCGTGTTCGTACCGAATAATTGGATTTTTTGTACCCGAACACGGACACGGACACTTTACTGTATGTTCGGGTAAAAATCCGTGTTCGGTCGTTTTATTTCCGGGTTTTGCATGCTTTGGCGCTCTTTTCATGGCGGGCTTTCAACAGCCAATCAACAATCGTTTAACTGGTGTGCCTTAAGCCATCCCAGCCATGCCTGCAAATGTCTCAGTAGCTGTGATTGGCCGTCTGAAGCATGTGACCAAGTCTTTATAAGTTCGAGGCAGCCGCAGCGGCGTCATTATGCTGCTTAGATTCAGGGACAGAGCACACATCAACGTGCTGGCTGCTGATTAGGGAAAGATAGGCAGGAAAAAACCATTTGTGTCCGGATAGAATTGAGGGACAGGTCGGAGTGTTTAGGCAGGGCGAGTTGTAGGCATTTTAGGGATAGAGTCTGCTGAATTATAGGGTCAGTGTCTTCTACAAACTACAATCGATATTGCTGTGTGGGGGGTGGGGTGAATCTGCACTCAATCCTGATCTACGATCTCTTCTCAATCCTGTTAGGGACAGAGTCTGCTGAATTTTAGGGAAACTGTGTTCTACAAACTACAATCGATATTGCTGTGTGGTGTGGGATTGGAGATAGGCAGGTGTCAGTGATCCACATCCATTTTTCTGTGTGTGAGCTGCAGTGAACACAATCTTTTTGGGCTGCAGTGAACACAATCTTTTTGGGCTGCAGTGAACACAATCTTTTTGGGCTGCAGTGAACACAATCTTTTTGGGCTGCAGTGAACACAATCTTTTTGGGGTGCAGTGAACAAAATCTTTTTGGGGTGCAGTGAACACAATCCTTTTTGGTGTGCAGTGAACACAATCTTTGTGGGGTGCAGTGAACAAAATCCTTTGTGGGGTGCAGTGAACACAATCTTTTTGGGGTGCAGTGAACAAAATCCTTTTTGGGGTGCAGTGAACAACATCCTTTTTGGGGTGCAGTGAACACAATCTTTTTGGGGTGCAGTGAACAAAATCCTTTGTGGGGTGCAGTGAACACAATCTTTTTGGGGTGCAGTGAACACAATCTTTTTGGGGTGGAGTGAACAACATCCTTTTTGGGGTGCAGTGAACAAAATCCTTTTTGGGGTGCAGTGAACAAAATCATTTTTGGGGTGCAGTGAACACAATCTTTTTGGGGTGCAGTGAACACAATCTTTGTGGGGTGCAGTGAACACAATCTTTTTGGGGTGGAGTGAACAACATCCTTTTTGGGGTGCAGTGAACAACATCCTTTTTGGGGTGCAGTGAACACAATCTTTTTGGGGTGCAGTGAACACAATCTTTGTGGGGTACAGTGAACAGAATCTTTGTGGGGTGCAGTGAACACAATCTTTGGGGGGTACAGTGAACACAATCTTTGTGAGGTGCAGTGAACACAATCTTTGTGGGGTGCAGTGAACACAATCATTGTGGGGTGCAGTGAACTCAATCTTTGTGGGGTACAGTGAACACAATCTCATACTTCTGAAGGTTTGAGGGTGCTGCCTGTTCCATACTCCCCCTACTCCTCATCTAGCCTTTTAGGGGTACAAACAATAGTAATTGGGGCCTAGTGTGGTTGTGTACGTGTGATATACATACACTTTTTTGGGATCATATTTTCTATTCCGCTATTTAATCAAAAACCTTTGGGGATCAGTTAAATTGGGGGATAGTCTGTGTTGGTACGTGTGAGAGAGATCCACCTTTCCAAGTTGTTGGGGTTCATCTCATACTTCTGAAGGTTTGAGGGTGCTGCCTGTTCCATACTCCCCCTACTCCTAGCCTTTTAGGGGTACAAACAATAGTAATTGGGGCCTAGTGTGGTTGTGTACGTGTGATATACATACACTTTTTTGGGATCATATTTTCTATTCCGCTATTTAATCAAAAACCTTTGGGGATCAGTTAAATTGGGGGATAGTCTGTGTTGGTACGTGTGAGAGAGATCCACCTTTCCAAGTTGTTGGGGTTCATCTCATACTTCTGAAGGTTTGAGGGTGCTGCCTGTTCCATACTCCCCCTACTCCTAGCCTTTTAGGGGTACAAACAATAGTAATTGGGGCCTAGTGTGGTTGTGTACGTGTGATATACATACACTTTTTTGGGATCATATTTTCTATTCCGCTATTTAATCAAAAACCTTTGGGGATCAGTTAAATTGGGGGATAGTCTGTGTTGGTACGTGTGAGAGAGATCCACCTTTCCAAGTTGTTGGGGTTCATCTCATACTTCTGAAGGTTTGAGGGTGCTGCCTGTTCCATACCCCCCCTACTCCTCATCTAGCCTTTTAGGGGTACAAACAATAGTAATTGGGGCCTAGTGTGGTTGTGTACGTGTGATATACATACACTTTTTTTGGATCATATTTTCTATTCCGCTATTTAATCAAAAACCTTTGGGGATCAGTTAAATTGGGGGATAGTCTGTGTCGGTACGTGTGAGAGAGATCCACCTTTCCAAGTTGTTGGGGTTCATCTCATACTTCTGAAGGTTTGAGGGTGCTGCCTGTTCCATACTCCCCCTACTCCTCATCTAGCCTTTTAGGGGTACAAACAATAGTAATTGGGGCCTAGTGTGGTTGTGTACGTGCGAGATACATACACTTTTTTTGATCATATTTCCTATTCCGCTATTCAATAAAAACCTTTGAGGATCAATTGAATTGCGGGATAGTCTGTGTCGGTACGTGTGAGAGAGATCCACCTTTCCAAGTTGTTGGGGTTCATCTCATACTTCTGAAGGTTTGAGGGTGCTGCCTGTTCCATACTCCCCCTACTCCTCATCTAGCCTTTTAGGGGTACAAACAATAGTAATTGGGGCCTAGTGTGGTTGTGTACGTGTGATATACATACACTTTTTTTGGATCATATTTTCTATTCCGCTATTTAATCAAAAACCTTTGGGGATCAGTTAAATTGGGGGATAGTCTGTGTTGGTACGTGTGAGAGAGATCCACCTTTCCAAGTTGTTGGGGTTCATCTCATACTTCTGAAGGTTTGAGGGTGCTGCCTGTTCCATACTCCCCCTACTCCTCATCTAGCCTTTTAGGGGTACAAACAATAGTAATTGGGGCCCAGTGTGGTTGTGTACGTGTGATATACATACACTTTTTTGGGATCATATTTTCTATTCCGCTATTTAATCAAAAACCTTTGGGGATCAGTTAAATTGGGGGATAGTCTGTGTCGGTACGTGTGAGAGAGATCCACCTTTCCAAGTTGTTGGGGTTCATCTCATACTTCTGAAGGTTTGAGGGTGCTGCCTGTTCCATACCCCCCCTACTCCTCATCTAGCCTTTTAGGGGTACAAACAATAGTAATTGGGGCCTAGTGTGGTTGTGTACGTGCGAGATACATACACTTTTTTTGATCATATTTCCTATTCCGCTATTCAATAAAAACCTTTGAGGATCAATTGAATTGCGGGATAGTCTGTGTCGGTACGTGTGAGAGAGATCCACCTTTCCAAGTTGTTGGGGTTCATCTCATACTTCTGAAGGTTTGAGGGTGCTGCCTGTTCCATACTCCCCCTACTCCTCATCTAGCCTTTTAGGGGTACAAACAATAGTAATTGGGGCCCAGTGTGGTTGTGTACGTGTGATATACATACACTTTTTTGGGATCATATTTTCTATTCCGCTATTTAATCAAAAACCTTTGGGGATCAGTTAAATTGGGGGATAGTCTGTGTCGGTACGTGTGAGAGAGATCCACCTTTCCAAGTTGTTGGGGTTCATCTCATACTTCTGAAGGTTTGAGGGTGCTGCCTGTTCCATACCCCCCCTACTCCTCATCTAGCCTTTTAGGGGTATAAACAATAGTAATTGGGGCCTAGTGTGGTTGTGTACGTGCGAGATACATACACTTTTTTTGATCATATTTCCTATTCCGCTATTCAATAAAAACCTTTGAGGATCAATTGAATTGCGGGATAGTCTGTGTCGGTACGTGTGAGAGAGATCCACCTTTCCAAGTTGTTGGGGTTCATCTCATACTTCTGAAGGTTTGAGGGTGCTGCCTGTTCCATACTCCCCCTACTCCTCATCTAGCCTTTTAGGGGTACAAACAATAGTAATTGGGGCCCAGTGTGGTTGTGTACGTGTGATATACATACACTTTTTTTGGATCATATTTTCTATTCCGCTATTTAATTTAACTGGGCCTCCATGCGAGACCTGTGTGCCTTGTTGCGCTGTTTTGAGTACTCCACCAACATGGCCAGTGGCAATGACGCCGTTCTCAGCTTAACTATCCCACTTCTATGCCTCCTTGAAAAAACAATTCGGGCGATGATGGAAGAGGATGTGGCACAGGATGAGGAGGAGGAGGAGGATGAAGAGGTAACATTTCCAAGGCTTTCAGGGCAGTCATTCGCAAGGGGCTCCGAGGGTGGGTTCCTGCACACGCAAACGCCAGGGACGCAATTGTCCAGCAGGGGCACAGTTCTGGAGGATGAGGAGGATGAGGAGGAGGAGGAGCTGGAGGAGGAGATGGAACCATGTTCACAGCAGGGTGGCACCCAGGCCAGCTCATGGCCATCACTGGTGCGTGGCTGGGGGGATACAGAGGACACGGACGATACACCTCCCACAGAGGACAGCCTTTCGTTGCCTCTGGGCAGCCTGGCACACATGAGCGATTACATGCTGCAGTGTCTCCACAACGACCGCCGAGTTGCCCACATTCTAACTTGTGCTGATTACTGGGTGGCCACGCTGCTGGATCCCCCTTACAAGGACAACGTACCGTCCTTAATTCACTCACTGGAGCGCGATCGCAAGATGCGCGAGTACAAGCGCACGCTGGTAGACGCCATGCTGCTGGCATTCCCATCTGACAGCGGGGCCACAGTGGAAGCACAAGGCAGAGGAGGAGGAGGAGGAGGTCGCCAACGCAACCAGGGCACCGCCAGCACCTCAGAAGGCAGGGTTAGCATGGCCGAAATGTGGAAAAGCTTTGTCAGCACGCCACAACAAACAGCAGCACCAGCAGCTCAGATGGAACGTCTTAGCAGGAGGCAGCATTTTACCAACATGGTGGAGCAGTATGTGTGCACACGCCTACATGTAGTGAATGACGGGTCTGCCCCCTTCAACTTCTGGGTCTCCAAATTGGGCACATGGCTTGAGCTTGCCCTTTACGCCTTGGAGGTGCTGGCGTGCCCTGCAGCCAGTGTATTATCTGAACGGGTATTTAGCACGGCTGGGGGCGTTATAACAGACAAGCGCAGCCGCCTGTCCAGAGACAATGTGGACAAGCTCACGTTCATTAAAATGAACCAGGCATGGATCCCACGGGACTTTTCCGTACCTTATGCAGAATAGCAATGGATACCGACCTTACCCACCCATTGTTCCATTTTTGCTCTTTCTCACTCTTTTGGGGTGTACCCTCATTTAAAATTTTTGAAAAGAAGCAGTGTTGGCTACCTCGTCCTCCTCCTCAGGGCCAGATTAATGTAGGGGCTATTGGAGCTGCAGCTCCAGGCCCCTACCTTTTATATAGGCCCCGGGTTGGCCATATTCACTGTTACCGCTCTTCTGTCACTTGTAAACACAGAAGTCTGGCTTCTATGCTCGCTTCCCCAGGCAGCACCCTCAGAACCTCCCCACACAGCGTGAAGGCCGTACAAGGAGGGACAGTTGGCGATGCATGGATGTGTTTATGGGCTTCAGAGACAGCATCCCATGTTGAATTAGGCATGCATGGCTGCACCCTTCCTCCTCTGGGTGCATGGCAAGGCACGGCCCTTAAGGCCCTTCAAAATCCTCAGCACCAAGCCCATGATGCTGTTAATCCGGCCCTGGTCCTCCTCCACCGCCGCTTCCACCTACACCGCCCATAGGTGTGCGCAGCCTATTGCATTAAGGTGTGCACCCCAAAGTTGAAATACACATGCATGTGTTTGCCAGCAGGGAGAGTAATGTATCGGGGCCATGTACCTGTAGGCAAGGAGAAATAGAGCAGAGCAGGTCCCAGGGAGATCTTTCCCATCTCCTCACTGGCAATGCTATGTGCCCTAGGTGATTAGGGTGTGCCCAGGCACACCCAGCACACCCTGTGCGCACGCCTATGTCACCGCCACATCCACCACCACCTCAACCTCCCTCCTACTCCATATGGGCCTCGTCCTTCAGAGATGAAGAAGAACATTGTTTTATTTTTCTGTTTTTTTTTTGTTGTTTTAAGTTATTTCCCTATCCACATTTGTTTGCAGAGCACTTGCCATGCTCTTAATTACGTTTTGCTGCCATTTGCAGCACTCTAGCCCTTTCCTTTGGTGTTTTAGAGCCATTTTAGTGCCTTAAAGTTCGGGTCCCCATTGACTTCAATGGGGTTCGGTGTCTGGGAAAAGTTCGGTAAAAGTCCGGGACACGGACCCGGACTTTTTTTTAAAGTTCGGCCGAACCCGTCGAACACGGACATCTAGGTGTTCGCTCAACCCTAGTGCCTAGGTAAACTCATCAGATATATTGCTGGTAAAATTAAAACCAGCAATCAAGCTTTGTTCACGCTTTAATTAATCCTTGACCTCCTCTCTCCTTGGTCACCGCAGCTCAGGTTTAAATTAGTGGAATCACATAGAGGGATAAAGAGATGCCACACATAGCGTTATACTACATAATAAAGCCTTGTACACACGCGTCAAAATTCGGCAGGGAATTTTCGTCCGACGACCGACCTGCCGATTTTCAGCTTGTTAGTATGATGCTTCCGACAACCGACTCCGACTTTTCGGCCGAAAAAAATCTGGTGTGCAGGCTATAAAATTTTTGCCCTCCGTCAAAGGACAAAGAAAGCAAACCAACACATGACATCACTTCTGAAGTAGAATGTTGTCGACAAAAGTCCAGTGCAGTCTAGGCACATTCCAACCAACAAAACACAACTATAGACAAAAGACGGACGACTGGTCGGCCGATAATCGTTGCGTGTGTACTAGGCTTAAGACTATTTTATTTGTACAAGATAAGTTCCATAACACTCACAAGGATGGTGTCTGCCAGACATTAGGGATCTGTGCTGTGTAACATTGATCCTCTGCTCAAGCTGTCTGTGAGCAGGGATATGTGAAGCAGTTCCTTTCCAATGGTTGAGCAGTGCTGTCTCAGTGTCCTGTAAGCCTTAAGCCTCGTACACACGCGTCGAAAATCGGCAGGGAATTTTCGTCCGACGACCGATCTGCCGATTTTCGGCTCGTTAGTATGATGCTTCCGACAACCGACTCCGACTTTTCGGCCGAAACAAATCTGGTGTGCAGGCTATATAATTTTTGTCCGCCGTCAAAACACGGCCGATTTTCGTGCAGTCAGTACAGATTTTGACAAGGAAAAATCTAATGAGCAAGACTGGGCATGCTCAGAGGAGAAAGAACACAAAGAAAGCAAACCAACACATGACATCACTTCTGAAGTAGAATTTTGTCGGGCGAGAAAATTTGTGTGCAGTCTAGGCACATTCCAACCAACAAAACAGCACTCTGGACAAAAGACGGACGATCGGTCGGCCGATAATCATTGCGTGTGTACTAGGCTTTACAGGACACTGAGACAGCACTGCTGTCTCAGCGGCTGCATTTCAGGTGATTAATTTTTTTTTACACATAAGCTTCCTAGGCGCTGATTTCCCCATTTGATTTATAGCTGCACAGATACATGCTCTGCTCCCAATATGACATTTGTGCGGGTATGAGTAAACAAGGCCCTTTACAGGTGTCTGGTTATGAATGCCCCACGTGAATGAGGCCTAGGCTTTCTGCATTTCTGTGGCAGCCACTCCCTCTGGTTAGAGGAGTCTGTCAGGTAACAGCAAAATAAAAACAAAACAAAATCATATCGATAAATAGATTATAAGATGTCACATCAATCCAATGTGTCAAATAGCATAAATATCTTCAATCAGTTTATGACACACTATGAGCTTATATACATATGGTAATCCACAAGATCCCAAATTGCAATTATTATGGAATTTTATAGAAAAATGGTCTGCTCAAAGCATCACATGTAGTCCCATATAGTATTCACAGCGTTCTACCATAAGCGTGTCTCACAAATGTCCCTAATTGCTCAATATTTGTTTTAAAGGGCTGTGCAACAAATCAAATGAGGTTCATACATCAGAAGAACAATTTACATAATCCACAGGGAACACTGGTTTAATGTACCTCCTATATCAAAGTGCAGATGGAAAATAGTTATTGGCATCCAGCTTCTGTGTGGCAGCCATTCCCTGTAAGAAAATGAATCTATCTGGTGTAGCATTACTCCCAAAGGAGCCGCTGATTTGTGTCCTAGGTTCTTTGATTTGTGCACCAGGTCCTAGGTAGCAGCCGCCAGGAAAATGGCAACATTTACTCCTTAGGCTAAAAAAAAAAACAGTCTAGGGGTTGCTTTTTCCTCAAGCCTTGGATGGGCTTGAGGAAGCTGTGGGATACTCCAAAAACTGAACAGGAATGTGAGGACACTCTTCCCTTTGTAGCTGCTTCTCATGACAGTCCTTTGAGCAGTAGAACATGAAGTTAACAGCACTGGAACACAATAAGCTATGTACCAGTCCAGGCAATCCTTAATACTAGTACACCATGGAATTAAAAGTATCAGCAGTCACTAGAATCCTCCTCTCAGGTCTGTACTCACAGTGTTCCTGGGACTTTGATGTATCCCTCCAGACTCAGGCAGACAATGAGGTGAAACCTCTCTTCTAGCTCTCTATGAACTTGCAGCAGCAACCCCCCCTCCCCCCAGTTATGCACAGCTGGGACCTCGAAGAAACAAACAGGATCTTCAGCCCTGAGGAAGAACACTGCTCTCCCAGGCTCCCGACTATTTATACACTCTCCCAGCCACCATACAGGCACCTTCCCCAAGGGATTGGCTGGAGTTGTATAAATATTCAAGCTGTTCATTTGATTCTCCCACCCACTATATTCTGGAAGTCTCCAAAAGGCAAGGGGAAGCAATTAAATTTGCAGCCTGCAGAGCCCAGAGCAGACCAAAGCAATCACAGGCTGCTCTGCTCATTACAGCGGAGACACAATAACTAAATTTGCTACACTGGTAACACAGGCACAGAAACAGATCATAAGATGTTGCATCAATCTGAAAAGAAAATCACATGAATAGCAGAAGCAATCTATTTTATAGGTATATACACTATATTGTCAAAAGTATTGAAAGGCCTGCCTTTACATGCACATGAACTTTGGTCGCATCCCAGTCTTGGTCCATAGGGTTCAATGTTGAGTTGGCCCACCCTTTGCAGCTATAACAGCTTCAACTCTTCTGGGAAGGCTGTCCTCAAGGTTTAGGAGTGTGTCTATGGAAATGTTTGACTATTCTTCCAGAAGTGCATTTGTGAGGTCAGGCACTGATGTTGGAGAAGAAGGCCTGGCTCGCAGTCCCTGCTCTAATTAATCCCAAATGTGTTCTATCAGGTTGACGGACTCTATGCAGGCCAGTTAAGTTTCTCCACCCCAAACTTGCTCATCCATGTCTTTATGGACCTTGCTTTGTGCACTGGCCCAAATCATTTAGTGGAGGGGGGATTATGGTGTGGGGTTGTTTTTTCTTCGGCAGTTGGGCTTGGCCTCTTAGTTCCAGTGAAGGGAACTCTTAAGCCATCAGCATACCAAGACATTTTGGACAATTTCTTGCTCCCCACTTTGTGGGAAAAGTTTGGGGATGGCCCCTTCCTGTTCCAACATGACTGCGCACCAGTGCACAAAGCAAGATTTGCTTTTGACAATATGGTGTAATCTGTATTATAGGTGTATACAGTACAGTATGTATAAACTGTGTGTAGCCCAATCAAAAGTCACTTGCAATTATTATACAATGTCTCTGTAGAATAGGTCCCTTTTGTAAGTGGGCAGAAAGCTGTTCAAAGCATCACAAGCAGTTCTATATTGCATATGGGACTGATTTATGAGTTCCATCATAACCATGTCTCAGTATAAGCAGTATAAATGGACTAAGTCTATGTTAATAACAGGTACCATCATCCCAAACATACAGTATCTCACTCAATTGAGTACACCCCTCACATTTATGTAAATATTTTATTATATCTTTTCATGTGACAACACTGATGAAATGACACTTTGCTACAATGTAAAGTAGTGAGTGTACAGCTTGTATAACAGTGTAAATTTGCTGTCCTCTCAAAATAACTCAACACACAGCCATTAATGTCTAAACTGCTGGCAACAAAAGTGAATACATCCCTAATTGAAAAAGGGAAAATTGGGCTCAAAGTGTCAATATTTTGTGTGGCCACCGTTATTTTCCAGCACTGCCTTAACACTCTTGGGCATGGAGTTCACCAGAGCTTCACAAGTTGCCACTGGAGTCCTCTTCTACTCCTCCATGGCGACATCACGGAGCTGGTGGATGTCAGAGACCTTGCGCTCCGCCACCTTCCGTTTGAGGATGCCCCACAGATGCTCAATAGGGTTTAGGTCTGGAGACATGCTTGGCCAGTCCATCACCTTTACCCTCAGCTTCTTTAGCATGGCAGTGATCGTCCTGGAGGTGTGTTTGGGGTCGTTATCATGTTGGAATACTTTCCTGCGGCCCAGTCTCTGAAGAGAGAAGATCATGCTCTGCTTCAGTATGTCACAGTACATGTTGGCATTCATGGTTCCCTCAATGAACTGTAGCTCCCCAGTGCCGGCAGCACTTATGCAGCCCCAGACCATGACACTGCCACCACCATGCTTGACTGTAGGCAAGACACACTTGTCTTTGTAATTCTCATCTGGTTGCCACCACACAGGCTGGACACCATCTGAACGAAATAAGTTTATCTTGGTCTCATCAGACCACAGAACATGGTTCCAGTGATCTATGTCCTTAGTCTGCTTGCCTTCAGCAAACTGTTTGCGGGCTTTCTTGTGCATCATCTTTAGAAGAGGCTGCCTTCTGGAGCACAAGCCATGCAGACCAATTTCATGAAGTGTGCGGCGTATAGTCTGAGCACTGGCAGGCTGACCCCCCACCCTTCAACCTATGCAGCAATGCTGGCCTCACTCATACATCTATTTCCCAAACACAACCTCTGGATATGATGCTGAGCACGTGCACTCAACTTCTTTGGTGGACCATGGCGAGGCCTGTTCTGAGTGGAACCTGTCCTGTTAAACCACTGTATGGTCTTTGCCACTATGCTGCAGCTCAGTTTCAGGGTCTTGGCAATCTTCTTATAGCATAGCCTAGGCCATCTTTATGTAGAGCAACAATTCTTTTTTCCAGATCCCCAGAGAGATCTTTGCCATGAGGTGCCATGTTGAACTTCCAATGACCAGTATGAGAGCGTGAGAGTGATAACACCAAATTTAGGGATAAAAAAAAAAAAAAAAAACAAGAAGGCACAGCCTTCTAAGTGTATCTGTTTATTCTTAAAACACATGTAATAAAATGGATTTCCCTCACACAGTGTGGAGATTGGGCTAGCAAAGTTAATTTTCCCCACCAGATGTGCCAGATGACAATCCCGTGGATCCTATAGATGTATCGGGGTCTGCTTTCTGCTGAATCCTATTGAGCTGACAAATGCTTGTCTGTGTATGGTATTAGCCTTGTGGGTGGGCAGCTCTGAGACTCCAGAAGTGGAGTGAGCTCCGAGATGGGAAGTCCGGAGACGTCAGCACAGTGTGGAGATTGAGCTGTCACAGAAGGAGAGATGCCCCTGACGACGTCAAACGTATGACGAAACGCGTTGGGTGGGACCAGACGTGACATCACTATGCCTGTTAGCCGTCTCGTACATACCAGGAAAGTAAGTTGCAGTTTTTTTTTTTATTTCGTTTGGAAGGATTTTTTACATGTGTTATTTATTTCCAATCTGTAAGTGCATTACCTTTTAATAAAGGTTTCATTGCCTGCCTGACTGGGTTGTGCTATAATCTTTTTATTCCTTTATAATTCTGGGAATCAGTTTAATTGGATATTCGTTTGAACACATATTGCTGATGTTTGCCTTATCGTGGATACTTACCTGACAGAAATGCTGTGGGCATTTCCATTAGTTTGGAGGCCACTGGTTTTCTGGTAAGCAGCCATTCCTTTATTATATGTTGGTGGCTGCATGTCAGGTGGATGGATCACTGAATCAACTTCTCCTATATGCACATTGGGATCTATGGTGGTTTGGATCACGGAATTCATTTTTCATATTTTTTTTATATCTTTTTCACATTTTAATGAATTAATATATTTTTTTTGGACATTGCACGTTTGTTTGAATATTTTCATGCTCATCTATGGACTTTAAATTAAAAACTATCAGCGCAAACCTAATTCGAGATGTAAACACTAAAAACAAAATAAATCACTGTGCGTGAGATATGTGCTAAATAGTGCATAAATATGAATCATCAACGTGCATAAAGAAATAACCGGCAGCATACACCAATCGTGTTCACACCTCACAACTCATATAAATACAAAACCGTGATGCGCCAGAAGTGCACCAAATACTCTTATGGTGATGATATACTATAATAATGATAATAAAATAAATAAATAAGGTCCACATAAGCAATCCACTGTGATCGTGCTCAAATCCAATGAAATGTGTATAAGTGTCCAAGTGTCCAAATAAAGGATTCAATCTTGTGGGAAATAAACACCAGTATGTGAAATCCCTCCACCTGATAGATTGGCCTCTCACCTCACTGTGGGACCCAAACGGGCCAGCATAAGCATATATGAGGGTATTGGACTGCTAGGATGACTCTCCAGCCTCTCACCTCCGGAGGTCACGGGACATGTGATTGAAAAATATAAAGGCAAAATCTAGTGCTCTCCGCTTGTAAACTGTTAGGCTTTATTAAAGTGAATTGAAATCGACTCACATGTTAAGGGCACACAGCCGTGCCTGCTAGTATGGCAAGTGATAGCGTATTCCACTTGTCATGAACTTTTTCACTTATCCTGATTCAACTCAAGTTGTATACAGGTTCAATTTTTTATGCATTCATTTTTTATGCATTTGTTTTTTATGTATTCGCTTATACTTATGTTATTTAAATATTTGAAGTTTCATGCACTTGGCACTTTATAACCATGTTTAATAATTTTTAACGCTGCACTTTATTTGCATATCTTGTATGGGTTTGTCTGTTGGCCTATGCTAGCTGCTATTTTTTGTTATTTATTTAGCGCAAGTTTTGCTGGTTTTAGGATGAATTAACAGCCTGGCTGTTCCATATCTAAAAGCAGATTTGTGAAGATAGAAGTCCTCAGATATTGTAAATAGTTAAAATGGACTATCCCACTATTCCCTTCTCCTATTCCCATTACAAAATAAATAACAAAAAAAAAAAAAAAAAAAAAAAACAATACCCCTGGACTGTTTATTGAAGTGAAGCCAAGAGGAATGTAACAACTGTATTTGCTTATAATCATGTGTTAGTAATCAGGGTAGCCCTCAGAGTTACTATTCAGCAGTCCCTACAGGGGCAGTGCTACAATAGAATTAACAACAGGTGCACTAGATGGGCAACAGTCTCAAGAGCATGGAGGAGATTCCAGGACACAGGCAGTTACTCTAGGAGAGCTGAACAGGGGCGTATAAGGTCCTTAACCCATCAGCAGGACTGGTATCTGCTCCTTTTTGCAAGGAGGAACAGCATGAGTACTGCCAGAGCCCTACAAAATGACCTCCAGCAGGCCACTGCTGTGAATGTTTCTAAACAAACAATCAATCAGAAACAGAAATCATTAGGGTGGCCTGAGGGCCCAACGTCCTCTAGTGGGCCCTTTTCTCACTGCCCAGCACTGTGGATTTTGATTGCCATTTGCCATTGAACACCAGAATTGGCAGGTCTGCCACTGGCACCCTCTGCTTTTCACAGATGAGAGCAGATTTACCCTGAGCACATGTGACAGATGTGAAAGGGTCTAGAGAAGCCGTGGAGAATGTTATGCTGCCTGTAACATCATTCAGCATGACCTGTTTGGTGGTGGGTCAGTGATTGTCTGGGGAGGCATATCCATTGAGGGACGCACTGACCTCTACAGGCTTGACAATAGCACCATGACTGCCATTAGGTATCGGGATGAAATCCTTGGACCCATTGTCAGAACCTACTCTGGTGCAATTGGTACTCGGCTCCTCCTGGTGCATGACAATGTCTGACCTCATGTGATGAGAGTATGCAGCCAGTTCCTGGAGGATGAAGGAAGTAATACCATTGAATTGCGTCCATGCTCGCCTGACCTAAATCCAATAGAACACCTCTAGGACATTATGTTTCGATCCATCCAACACCGCCAGGTTGCACCTCAGTCTGTTCAGAAGCTCAGTGATGCCCTGGTCCAGATCTGGGAGGAAATACCCCAGGGCACCACCCATTGCCTTATTAGGAGCATGCCCCCAATGTTGTCAGGCATGCATTCAAAAAAATATGCATGTGGGGGCCATACAAACTACTGAGTATCATTTTGAGTCAAATTTCTGCAAAATGGACTAGCCTGTTGCATCATTCTTTCACTTTGATTTTCGGGTCGTCTTTGAATTCAGCCCTCTCTAGGTTGATCATTTTCATTTCCATCAAATGATGTGGCATCCTTTCATTCCTAACACATTACTCGATCCATATCAGTATAGATATTCAGCATGGATTTTTCCCCATTGAGATCTGATGTGTTTTCAAAGTGTTCCTTTCATTTTTTTGAGCAGTGTATTAACTTATATTATCGTAACTGTTTATCAAACTCATATTTTCAGCAAAATATACACTAAAATTAATTTAGTGCACCAAAAAATTAAAATGCCCTCATTTTTGGTAAAAAATAAAGGACGAGGTTTTGATGAGTATATAGATATTATAAGGTTTGATTTCCTAAACTTGTAAACAAAAAATGATTTAATGACTTCAACCAGCAGCTGAGCTGAACACCAAACTAATATTCTGATGGATAACAGAAGAAAATATAAAGGAAAGGGTGCAGTGCTTTGGTAACTTAATGTAGTGCTCAAAATTATACCATAAAGTGCAACCTTCACAATTTATGAAACCTCAGAAAAAGTATGTATAAAAATACAAAACATATTATATAATGTGCAAACAAACTTGCATTTGCTTCCTATATGTTAATTCAAATGTGTGTGCAATTCAGAGTGTTAAAATCTGCTACTAAAGAGTCCAAAACAAAGCATCTCTCAGTTGAAGTCCATGTGAAAACACCACACACACTTTTCTGTGTAAACGATCCAATACAGTGCAAAAAATAAATGATCCACCACTTGCAATACAATCTGTGCAGCCACGAGTGTCCAAAGAATATGGTGCCAATTTTTCTTTTACATTTCCACTTCTCACTTACCTTTGTGAAAAAACTCTCACCTGATTTTTCAACCCCCTAAATTAATAAGAAAGTCTAAAAATGCCTTTTTGCTGCTTCCCAGCTTCATTTGGTCTCCCTTTCCTTCCACTTCCTATGGTTGTATAGCTCTCCTTTTTTGGCACTCCTCCAGCCACCTCCATAAGACAAGAGTCAAAGGGATCCACACGGATGGATGGGGCTTAACGTCACTTCCACGAATTGGAGTGCATGGTCACCTAACACAGGTGGTCAGACACTATAGCTGGCTACTGTGTTTTTTCCCCTATAGCAGTCCCCTTTCCCATAAGGCAAGCAACTACCAGTTGCCCCCAGGACTTTTAAACATTGCTATAGTGCCTGGCCACCACGCCACAGTAGGCACGAACTGAGCAAAGCAAACAGGTACTTGCGGTTAGCAGACAGGCAGAGTGGTTCAATGACAGTCCAGATACAAGGCAGGCAAGGTTCATAGAATAGTCATTATCCTATCCAAGGCCATACACAGGGAAATGCAATCTAGCAGAGCAGGGCAGACAAACAGGCAGCTCCATCAAGTATTTACACACTCTATTACAAGCATGAGACTGAAGGTTTTGTCTCCACCCAGAGACTGGCCACATTAATTACCTTTCAGGTGGACAGACAGACAAGGAGAATGCAAAAGCCAAAACCAGGATGCTGGAATGAGGAGCAGGAGCGCTAGATGCTCTTGACAATGGCCATATTGGGGAAGTGCCAAGGGTGCTCTATCCATCTATACAGTAAAAGGTGAGTTTTCAAAGTGCCCAGAGCATGGCACTTTAGAATGTAAGTGTATTTATACAAAGTGTACTTATGATGAGCGCTGTCAGGTTGCTGCTGTTGGGTAATCACAGGGGTGAGTTTGACATTAAATGAGCGGTGCACAAAAAACGTGTGTATGCTCAATAAACAGTCTCATAAAGTCCATATGGGGGGTAAGATGGGTTGTGGTAGATTGGCAGACTCATCAGAGTAGGAAGGGCTCTGTAAAAGGAAGGCAAGAAAAGAGCAGCGCCGATCTAAGTATAATATAAGATTAAGGCAGATATACTGTACACTTTATTCAGATACACTCACAGGATAGCAGGGTAATGATAGCATTAATAATGTGCCATGTCGTGTGGATCCATCAGAATGGAAGGCTGGGGTCTTCAGCGTCTCATGTTGCCGGCAACGCCGGTTGTGTCCGGAGCTTTGAGTCAGTGGGCGGACAACTTGCTTAAGTGTATTTTATGTTGTCTGATTTTATTCAAATAAAATTGTGTTACACTATTGTGGATCCATTTGACTCTTCTCTGCATGCATTTGACAACAGTGGACCAAGCCTGTGAAGTGTGTAGGGCTTGGCTGCTGGTTGTCTCCATGTGAAGCCATAGGTGTGCACAGCCTATTGCTTTAGGGTGTGCACCCCAAAGCTCTAACACACATGAATGGTACCTGCTGTCACAGGGAAGAGGCTCTAATGAGAGAATATTGGGAGAATATTATGTTACACCCAAAATAAGGGTGTAATGTGTTCCTAAAGTTGGAACTGGTCTTTAATATAATAGTGGCATTTACACTGGCCACTGGCACCCACAACCCCCCACCTGGTGCCACCCCTAATGCACATGGGGCGATTAGGGTGTGCCCAGGCACACCCGGCACACCCTGTGCGCACACCTATGTGTGAAGCATGTATGACATGTAATGCAAAGGAGCCCAATTGAGAGACAGCTGTTGTTCTATAAGAAGAAGTGCCTAAATAAGGATATTTATGGAGGATCACCATGCAGTTAAAAGGACTAGCAACATTTTTATGAATATTACCTGAAGGATGTTTCAACATGCAGGATTTACATAGCATGCAAATAAGAAAATGCATCTGCAAAAGTTCTCACGCTTATAAAAGAAGAATGACAATAAGATTTGAGGTACTGTATCAGCATTTGAGATGCTTGGTAATAACTGTCATTATTTTTTTGAAAGAAAAAAAAAACAAGAAATGAAAAACCACACCTCATAAAAACCCCAGAATAAGTGGTGTAATGAAAATGAAGAGGTGTTCTGTCAAGTGATCATTATCTTTGATTTAAATTTAAATGTAACATTTTTAGGCATGGGAAAAAACAGATGTATGGGCTGAGACTATTTTGTACAAACTGTCAAATATGTTTATATTTAGGTGTTCTCATGACACAAAAATTCATGATGTCTACAAAATTAACTGGGAAAAGGAAATCAGGTGTTCAGTAAATCAACAGATTATAGTGTTTTCATACTCCTAAAAGAGAGGTGAATGTGTTATTCTTGTAACACCTGCTATTATAGGCAGAATGGTCTAGTGGTGTCAAAAATAATGAGCACAGCTTGAAGGTCTAAAAAGGGTACTTCTAGGCATTTCCTATTATTTTTATTTTTTTCTTTCATAGTTGTGTAGCAAATACATATATTTTATTGTGTACAGACTATACAAGCCTTTTGCATCTGCCCCTGATGGACTTACAATAAAATGTTACCTCTATTGAATAGAAGGGGGACTGAATATACTATATGCAAACAGGGAGTTAAACCCCAGACCTAACAGTTGCCATTGTTATTGTGTAAGTTTAATCAGTTTATTTTATACAGATTTTACATATAGATTGTCCACAGGTATTTTTATTTAAGCTCCTATTTTAATGTTGTTTTGTAACCTCTGTTTAATATGCACTGGCGGAAGAGGTGCTTAGTGAATCCATATAAGTCATAATGACACACTGGCTTGTAGGGAGGTTGCCTGCTGTACTGTGTGTTTAGTTAGTCATTTGGCTGCCCAGGTCAGGGGCAAGGGGTTAATATTTCTTGCCGCCTTCCCTGATCACATTCACAGGCTTTTTCTAGGGTCTAGCCTCCCTGGTTGTCCCAGGAGGGCTAGAAATCAGACAAGAGAATGGGAACCTTGTAGAAGCTTCCTGGGACCTGTTGTCCATCATTGAAACAATGACTCATCAGGATACCTGTGACTATGGACACCTCTTCTTGAGTCCTTCCAATTGTGGACTCCACCCAAAAGGACTTTGCCTATGCAGATACGCTGAGGCAGTCGCAACTAGAGATAGTTAGGGAAACTATATTTATTCTTGTTGTACATGTTATGCTGGATTTTCAGTAAAAGTTGTTTAACTGCCATGAGCCTGGTCTGAAGTTATTCAAAGGGGGTGCATGTTGGGTTTTGGCGTATTCCTAAAGAACTTGAGTATGTAATAGCATGATGGGGTATGTGTAACACCACTACGAAAGGTTAACCGACAAGGCTAGGAAGAAGAAATAGTTGCTGTGGGTAAATGTATGTGTATAGTGAGCGCTAGGACATACATTTTTTCATTTATTGGTATTTGTGGTACAAGGGTATAATTTTGCACAGAATTCTATTGGCGCCGAGGTAAAAGATTTTCACAGTTGCTCTGGGTAACTCTAAGGAAGAACAGCTACAGCGACCAGACTTGGTATCTGGTTCGGTGACTCTGTCTTGTGGATCCCACCCACAGGCTTTACGGCCAAAAGTCAACTAACCTACTTGTATGATTCTGGGTGGAAACTGGAGTGCATCCATGGAAAAGAAAGGATAACTTTTAAACTTAAAGAAAGTGGTAAACCCTACTGAGATTTAAGAAAGCTCCATAACTGTAACCAATTTACTATCAAGCTGACAAGTAGAAAAGGAATACCAGTTCCACCACCAATGACCCTAATGCCCAACCAACATGGTTGTGTATTTATACCCACTTAGCTGTCTAGGCTTTTTTAGATATAGTTGTTGGGGGGCGTTTAGCAGCTTATGAAATCGCCTTCAAAGGACCCCATTTTGATGTCTGTGTGTGCCTGAGTTAAATGACAAACAGAACTTTCAGTTATAAAAAAACTACAGATAAACGTGGCTTACCTTAATTGGCCTAAAGAAGCCTTTTTCAACCAGGGTTCCTTGAGGATTCTTCAGGGGTGCCTTGGCAAAATGCCTAAAAACTTTTCCAAAAATTGTATACAAGCCAGTGGGTGGATGAAATCTGCCTTTTAGTTACACAAAGCCACAGGTTTTCATTGTGCACCATTACAACCTTCTAACTGCCAGCATCCTCACATCAAGTTGCCTGCATATCATCCTTTTTTGACCCTCTCCTGCCCCACTCCATCAGCTTTGGGGGGTCACAGTAGCTGAGTAATGGAGAAAAACGGAGGGAGAAAAGAAACATTGGAATAAAAGTCAGTGCCAGTTTGCAAAAGTGTATTTGATTTGGAAGAATACGTCTCCTCTAACAGTGTGTGTCCTACTTGTGGGGAAGTTGCTGCATTATGTAAAATTATTACAATAGTTTTTACATTTTAGAATAGGGTGCTTCGAGACCATCATTTTGAAAGGGTGCCTTGATTGAAAAAAGGTTGAGAAACACTGGCCTAAAGTATTTGCAATAAGCCTTGTGTGCATATCTCCCAACTTTCTGAGATGAGAAACAGGGACACATTTCAGTACAAAAATGTAGGCAAAAGACACACCTCCGCAATAACCCCAATTAACACTCACCAGAAAAAAATAATATGCAAAAAATATTTGGTTAGAGCCCATTCACACAGGGGCGACACGACTTGCCGGGGCGACCTGTGAAGTCGCGGTGCACAGCGTGCACCGCGACCTCGGCGCGACATGCACAGACTTCATATCATTGAAGTCAATGCAAGTCGCCTCCAGGTCACCCCAAAGTAGTACAGGACCCTTTTTCTAAGTCAGAGCGACTTGTGTCGCTCCTATTAGAACGGGTCCTGTTCTAATCAATGGCAGGCGATCCACCACGACTTGTCAGGCGACCAAGTCGCCTGAAGAGGTCGCGCTAGTGTGAATGGGGACTAAACCTACGTGTACTATTTTTTCACCCATATGTTTCCATTATACTGGTGTTTCAAAATAACACATTTAGCAAGTATAACACTTTTGGCATGAAAGTATTAGGCCCCGTTCACATTGCCGCGATCCGACTTCCCCAGGCGACCTCCGAGGTCACGGTGCGAGCAGCGTGCCGCGACCTCGGAGCGGCCGCCATGGACTTCATAACATTGAAGTCTAAAGGAAACCCAACTTGACAATAACATCCATTGCATCAAAGGCAAAAATGGTGAATTGATAAGAGACCCACATAAAATGGCAGACAGCTTTGGATCCTTCTATTCCAAATTATATAATATCCCACTGCAGAAAAAACCCGAAGGGCTGGAAGGATCTCGAGATGAGCTAATTCAGGACTACTTGATCAACAGTGGATTACCAACCCTACCGAAAGATGCATTGGATGATTTAGAAAAAAAGATTTCATTAGATGAAACGAAGACTGCAATAAGAGAATTGAAAACAGGGAAGAGTCCCGGCCCAGACGGCTTTACATCCCAGTATTATAAAATATTTATAGACTCTATAGCGCCTCATCTCACAAATGCATTAAATTCCATGCTTGGAAAACATGTCCCATCCAGGGATTTTTTGATGGCACACATCTCAGTCATCCCCAAACCCGACAAAGACCCTACTCTTTGTGCAAGCTATAGGCCAATTTCGCTCCTAAATTTAGATTTAAAGATTTTAACTAAAATAATGGCAACCAGACTGGGTACACTGTTACATCATGTCATAGGGCCGGAACAGGTGGGTTTCATGCAGGGAAGGGAGGCCAAAGATAGTGTCATAAAAGCGATAAACTTGATCCATGGAGTGCGGGACACTGCTGTCGAGGGCCTGATACTCTCCACAGATGCGGAGAAGGCCTTCGACAGAGTGGCGTGGGATTTCCTAATGCACACATGTAGGCATATTGGTCTGGGACCGAATATGATAAGTTGGCTTCAAATTTTGTACTCAAACCCCACAGCAAGGGTTAAGGTTAACAACAACCTATCTTCTCCATTCCCACTGAGAAATGGTACAAGACAAGGATGTCCCTTATCGCCACTTTTGTTTATTTTGACCCTTGAACCCCTAATTCGTACTATAAATCTTTCTCCAGATATTCATGGATTCCAAAGAGGAACTAGAGAGTTTAAACTCTCAGCTTACGCAGATGACCTACTATTCTTCATATCCCAACCACACATCTCTATTCCAAATTTAAACAACCAATTCAATAAATATAGATACCTATCTAACTTTAAAATTAATCACAGTAAATCCGAAGCTCTTAACCTGACCCTCTCTAATGATCTCCTCAAACTAACGAAAGAAAATTGCCCATATAGATGGGAACCCAAGGCGTTGAAATATCTAGGCATCAAACTTACGAAACAGACAGCTGACCTATACGAAGCAAATTTTACACCCATACTGAAACAAATAGCAAGTGATCTTAAAAAATGGAATGTGAGGACTTTTTCCTGGTTTGGCAGGGCGTCCATCATAAAAATGACGGTGCTGCCGAGGTTGCTCTACCTCTTCCACACGCTCCCAGTCAAGATACCCTCACTTTTTTTTCGCAAATTAACGGTTCTACAAAGAACATTTGTTTGGGCAAACAGAAAACCACGAATTAAACTTAGCTATTTACAATTGCCTAAACTGAGTGGTGGCATAGCGTTACCAAACTTCCAAAAATATTATCAGGCAACACACCTGACAAGAGTACTGGACTGGCATTGCCACTCTAACAGCAAAGACTGGGTGGGTGTGGAGGTTGACTGGAGCTTTGTACCTTCACACCACCTTCTATGGACAGACCAACGAAATTATCCCGCAGAAATCAAGGCACACCCGCTTATAAGTAATACCCTTAACATTTTCAAAAATGTAGCATTAGCGCAAAAGATATCCTCCTTTCCAAGCCCACTTGTACCACTTCACAAAAATCCAGACTTCTTGCCTGGTATTGAGAACAACTCTTTTCTACTAAAAAAGAATGGCCAGCTGCTTCCGTTGAGGGTCTACCAATGTTTCCGAAATAATACGTTTAAATCCTTTGATAATCTTAAGCTGGATTGCTCGAGCGAAAATCCCTTAAAGTTCTGGTCCTATCTACAACTGCACGACTACATTTCGCACACTAAACACAGGGAACTCCTCTACAGGCCATTAACAGACTTTGAAGAACAATGCATGAAAGGAGAGAGGATTGAGGGAGCCACGTCTCAATCGTACAAAAAGCTTATCACGACGTCGCCAGATTTTACCGACCCATATAAAGAAAAATGGGAACAAGAACTGGGCTGTTTATTCACATCAGCTCAATGGGAGAAAGCTTGTTGTTTCTCTCATAAATGTTCTCTAAGTGCGAAAATACAGGAGACATCTTATAAAATCAGGACCCAATGGTATCGTACACCTGTTGTCCTTCACCGTTGGTCTGAACAAAACTCTAGTGCGTGTTGGCGTTGTGGCTCATCTCTAGGCACATTCCTCCACATTTGGTGGGACTGTCCTGTCATAGGAGGTTTCTGGAAAGAAATTTCCAAATGGATACGACATATCACGGAAACTACGCTTACTCTAGATGCAGCATGCTGTCTACTACATATTAATCATTTTCCATATAGAAAATACAAAAAATCATTGACAAGACATATGCTTAACGCAGCTAAATCCCTCATCCCAATACATTGGAATACAAAAGTGGTTCCCACGACAAAAGACTGGCTGGCCAGGGTTGGCTACATATATGAGATGGAGGAGACTTTGGCTATAAAACTGGAGAGAAACGATATCTTTCAAAAAATGTGGTCCCACTGGCAAACATTTACGGTCTCATCAGAGTACAAAGACCTTATGGCAGCTCAATAAGACTTGATAGGTCATTCACTCAAACCTGGACACGTTAACAACTTTTACCCCACCCCTACCCCACACCCTATTCCCTTCCCACCCCGTCCCATTTCTTCTAATATCTCTTCTTCTCACTCCTTTATATCCTTCATTTCTAATCTTTCTTTTTCTTCCCTTTTTATATTCTCTCTTTGTTATATGGACGAGCCACGCCATGTGACTCGTCTGCTTGATAATATCACAACAGTAACCGATTTACACTCCTCTTTATAGACTATATACTTATAAAGTGTATACATCTGGAAATTTATATGCAAGTTTGTTTTCATTTATGCATCTCACACCTTCTCATTGAGACTGGATTGTAGATGCCGTATGTGAATGTTCATCAGTCTTTCCTGAATGTTACTGAACAAAATGTCTAAACTTAACATGCACTTTACTATTGTAATGCATACTTTTACTTGTTTGTTCATTTTCACGAATAAAAGTTTTATATTGAGAAAAAAAAAAAAAAAACATTGAAGTCTATGGCGGTCGCCTCCGGGTCGCCCCAAAGAAGCTCCGGACCCTTTTTCTAAGTCGGAGCGACTTGTGTCGCTCTTATTAGAACGGGTCCGCAGCTTCCCTATGGAAGGCGACCTGTGAGGCGACCAGGTCGCCTCACAGGTCGCCTTAGTGTGAACGGGGACTTACATGTTCTTTAAAAAGGTCTTTACATCAGGCACAACAAAGCAGGAACAGTGGGGTTTGGTTCCAAACGATGGACAATTCCTCCATATAAGGGACAGTTACCAGCTATACATGTTACTACAGTATAAACAGTAATCTAGTAGGGACATACCAAAATGGTGAAAATGTTCTCTGTAAAGTGTTTTATAATATGTCTGTGCTATCTGACTATGGGAAATCAATAAATATATCTCTGTGTGGTTTCTACACAACATTGATAAGAATAAGATTTCATCTTCTCTCATACTATCTTCAAACATTCTTTCATAGAGAAAGAAGCTTAGGAAAGTACCAGATCTAGGGTGACCTTGTGTCCCGGATAGCATGCTCTAAAGGAAGAAAATAACTATTTTGTTAGGTGAGGCCGAGTGAGCGCCCCTGAAAAAGGACCACAGGTCCCAGCAAGAGCTGAGGATGTGACACGACACCCGCAACTAGTGAAGGACTACACCACTGGACACAGCCATCCCAACGACAAGCCAACGATGGAATCTTTCACTCCCTTCCCTCCTGTACAACTATCTTTACCATAGAGCGCTAGGAGGAAGTGGTGTGTGTGTGTGTGTGTGTGTGTGTGGGGGGGGGGGGGGTCCCTAAATGGCAGTTTGGAAATGTGGTCACCCTAACCAGAGCTCTGTTATCCATTTGATTTGTGGTTTTCATTATTTTTAATTTTAGCATATCTAGAAGTGTTTCATGTACAACAAGCACATAATTTTGTATAAAAGCACCTATCTATCATTTTAAATGGTTCAAAAAATTAAGGAACTCTTTGTCAGTACACATTATCATTGATATATAACATGAATCCTACACTATGTAAAAACTTCGTTATAAACCTCACTTATGCAATATATTCGGAAAACACTGCATATTAACCATGAGCAGCTTTCATTTCAAAGGCCTGGGGAGTGTAACGTCAGGCTGCAGCACACTAATCTCGGCTTTTTCTACACACGTATATACACATTTCCTGTGGGAATACACTCATGTGAATTTTTTCTCCTAGAAAGGTTTTGACGTGTCATTTTTCTTCTTCTTGTGTAATGGCAGAGCTCGTTGAGGGGAAACAGCTAGGTAAACATTGGCACAAAGAGTCATTTCCAAAGAAGGCAGGTAACTGATGAGTTGAAAGATAGGAGTGGTCTCTGGGAGTGTCTAATATGACTGTTCAGCTGTTCAGAGAAGGGAAGAGACACAAGAGAAACATATGATGAAAGGTCTCGTAACAATACCGGTTCTTCTGTAAGTAATTTCATCAAAATTTCTCCTCCGAATCCTTAGATGGCAGAACATACTGCCCAGGACTGTAGCAAGGGATGTTTTCAAACACTGGTGGGACCAGGATAGATATCTCATGAATGGGTCCCCATCCATCCAACTTTACCTTTTACATTGGTTGTGTTTCCTGCTACTGTATATCGTGGCCAGGAAGCAGGAAACTTTTTGACTTATTCACTAGATCAGCCTTTTTCAATCAGGATGCCTAGGCACCCTGGGTGCCTTGAGAATTCTTCAGGGCAGCCATGGCAAAATACCTAAAAATTGTTCAAAAATTGTTTACAAGCCAGGAGGAGGATAAAGCCTGCCTTTTAGTTACACAAAGCCACGGATTTTCATTGTAGTACTGCCCATTTGAGGACTGCTGGATTATTCACCTTGGGATTCCCCCTGGGTTACTGTTAGCAACTGCAGCATGCACAATTTAACTCTTACTCTCTGGCTCAGTCGATGAACAGTCTAGGGCAGTGGTCCTCAACCCTGGCCTACAGGGCCCACTAACAGGCCAGATTTTCAAGATAACTGAAATACATCCCAGGTGATATCATTTGCTGCTCAGTGATTGCAGTACTCTAGTCTGCATCTCCCCAAGGTAATACCTAAAATCTGGCCTGTTAGTGGGCCCTGTAGGCCAGGGTTGAGGACCATTGGTCTAGGGGATGTAGTTGTTTTTGTGGTTTATTTAAATTAGGGATGGGAGAAAGGAAGAATGGGATACTCCAACTTGAACTATTCACAAGATACGAGGACTCCTGTCTGAGGATGCAACCAGGTTGCAGATTCACCTTGTCACTTAGATAAATTCAGAATTAGGTCTCTATTGTAGATGACTTGTTAGGATGAATTATCTTTGGGATACACACCTAGTACCCCCCTTCACTCCACCTGCTGACACCCATCCTCTGACTATCCTACACCGGGGTGGCCCCCCTCAGGTCAGGCCCCTAGACACGGCCCCCTGTACTCACGATACTATGTTTCGAGGGTCTCCAATGTCTCTGCCCCTCCAGTCAGCTCTCATGGACCTTTGGGTTCAGCTCCTTCCTTCTGGTGTCCAGGCCGACTGCCTGAGACCACGTGCCATTGCTACAGAGGAGGAGACAGCCACCACCCTCCCTCTGGGACTCTGCTCACCGACCAAAGTCCCCGCAGCACATGTGCTCCTGGCTTTTATACTACACCCCAGAATGCACTGAGACAATCAGTCTGTGCCAATCACTGGGGCTGTATCAAAGCCTTTGTACCCATTGGTCAGATTTCCTACACTGTACAACATGCCTCCCTATTGGACCAGTGTGAAACACTCTCTAGACCAGATGAATCACACACTGAGCACTATGAGAAGACCTAACTCACAGATCCTGCTCTCTGGTAGGCAGAAAGCAATATAGATTTGCCTGCTGGTCCTCTGATAGGCAGACGGAGCCAAAACTTTACTCTCTCACTAGCACCTACCTAGGAGGGTGCTACATCATTATGCACCATTACGACTTTCTAGACATGAATGATGTCATCAGTTAATAAGGAGGATGTCTGTTGCCTAACAACCAATGACATCATCAAATAATAAAGAGGATGTCTGTTGCTTCTACAAAATCCTTGTTTGACCCTCCTCTGCCCCTCTCCCTCAGCATTGGGGTGACATTAACTGACTGATGGAGAGAAATTGAGGGGAAAGAGAAACATAGGAATACTAGCCAGTTCCAGTGTGCAAAAGTGTATTTGCTTTGGAAAAATAAATCACCTCTAACATTAGGTGTCATACGTGTGGATGTTGCTGCATTGTGTAAAGCTATTAGAATAGTTTTTTACATCTTAGAATGGGATGCTTTGAGAATGTCCATAATCTTAAAGGGTGCCTTGACTGAAAGAGGTTGAGAAACGCTGCTCTAGGTTGGTGGGCATACTTTTTTTTTTTTCTTAAACGTGCTTTTAACAAATCCTTACTAACCATCCCCAGGTTTTGGTTGCCTGTTATAGAGGCTTTCATGTAGAACCCAACATACTTACTTGCAAGAGCTGTCAGAGAGGGAAAATTACATCACTTCTCACTTTGAAAGGAGGTTCTGGAAAGCTTGTACAAATGCCAAGCTCTAGGGTCTGGTGATTGGGATGAGCGCGTTTTGTACTTAAAAAAACATTGGCCCAACATAACGTAAAGTCAATTCTTTTACTGGCCACCAATATTTGTAAACTTAGGTTAATGACGGCTAACCTGGGTCATCAGGCCTGGTGCAACTGTCCTGTTTGACCATAGAGCAGAGCACAAAGTGGCTTTGTATGTTAACAGATACCTGTAATGGAATAAAGACAAGCATACTAGCTGTTGCTCACAAAAAAAAAAGAGACAGCATGTCACAAATGGGTGATCAAAAACTTAAAGTGTTACTAAACCCAGAACCTGCATTCACTATATCTGGTCTCCCACAGTACACAGAACATGGAAATGCAATTATTCTAGTAAATATAAACTGATAAATACTTTTTCTCATCAGCAGAATATAGCAGTCTTGTGATTTGTATCAGTTCCTAGTAAAGCTTGTAGGAGGAGTTTTCGTTCTCCCCTGATCCTGGTCAGTGCTGATTTGCCCTGTGCTGATCACATGCACTCCCAAGAAAAAAAACTCTCTAGCAACCAACCTGCCCATCCCCTGGGTCTTAAAATATCACATTTTTTGGGGGGGGGGGGGGGGGGGGCAGTAAAAGAAGAGGAGCCTTTATACACAATGCAGAGAATTAACCCTTTTGGTTCCACAGTGAGTATAAAAAGCATGCTGTACTGCATATACAGACTGATTTTACTGTTGTGGGTTTAGTGACACTTTAAAGGACCCTGCATTCACTGTATCTGGTATCCCACAGTACACAGAAAATGGAAATGTAATTATTTTAGTAAATATAGCAGTCTTCCATCAATGTCTGGTTGAAGCTTGTAGGATACGTTTTTATTCTCCTTTGACTGTCCTATGAGGCTGCAGGACCCCTAACCATCTGTCTGGACAGTGCTTATTGGCCCTGTGCTGATCACATGCACTCTCCTAAGAAAAAAAAAAACTGTCTAGCTATACACACCAAACTGAGCATGTGCACAGTACCCCAAAGGCTCTGTACTGTCAGGAGATGGATTGGGGCCTGAGAAAGAAGGGAAGGACCAGAGAAGACAGGATCAAACAGCCTTTTTTACACAATGTGGAGGATCAAACTCTTAGGTTACACAGTGAGTATAAGAAGCATGCTTTACTGCATTTACAGACTGATTTTACTGTTGTGAGTTTAGTAACACTTTAAGTGTATTGCTTTAACCTACAAAATGACTTCTTTGGCATATGGAAACATTAAGTTGCACTTAGGGCGTCTTTAAAGTGACCCTCTATTTCCATAAGCCACAAAGTTTAATTCGACATAGTTTTACTTAGGATAAGTGCAATTCAAAGGGTGTTTTTTCAGTCTTTTGAAATGTAAGAAGACAATGTCTCTGTAAGAACAGTGAAACTAAACTGGGCAAGCAAAAGATAGCAGGGGGTGTCTAGCAAGAGATGTTCTAGCTAGGGTAAAACAGGAGGGGGGAACAGAGGAACATATCAGAGACACTAAATAAACAAGCTGCTGTGGCTGCACTCTACCTAACTAATATCAGCCTATTCTATACCACTGTTAAGTAATATAATGTAATTACATGCAATATTAACATAGGGGGGCCTCCACCCTCTTGTGCCCCCTCCGCACTGCAGTGCTGCTGGCTTCCCTTTTCTCGTACAACCCCCCCGGGCGCTGCAGGGTATGTTTCAGGATTGAGAGTGGGGGAAGAGGCTAGTAAATAGTTTATTTTCTAAATGAACCCAGTGAACACCATCGCTCACTGTGACCATTCATAACTGGAGCATAATACACTGTGTTTACTATGCTTCAGTTTGTGAATGAACACCAATCCACTCAGCACAGAGCACTTCCCATTCATTCACTGTTCAGTGCAGCTGAGGCTGCAGATAAAGCCATGTGTGTTTGATCTTCGGGGTGCATACCCTAATGTAATAGGCTGTACACACCTATGAACAAAATAAAAACAAATAATTAAGCAAGGCACACAATTGGGAATGCAGTTTCTGCTGTTTGCAATGTTCTTTAAATATGCATGTAAGAAGGTGTAGTTAGCTAGTCTGCCACTAGATAACTCTCCTAAAATAGTCTCTGGTAACAGGGAATAATGTAATTGGGTGTTAGGTTCCTCTTAGACAAAGTCCTCCTATAGTGATGTCATAGGTGGAGTTAGTGACCATATACTGTATATGCCAGGGTGGGGGGGGAATCTACAGCAGATGGAGCATGGGAGCTAGATACCCCACCAGCAAGCAAATGTAGTCAGCTATGCATTGGACCTGGACAGGGAAGGGAGGGTCACGGTGAGTTTTGCACCCAGAAGAGCTGACTATAGTCTTCCTGTCTCTTTATGGTTGGTGGAGGCTAAGAGTGGGTTGCAAGAGGCTTTTTAGGCCAGGCCAAATGTTCTCTGTTGTGAGTGCTATTCCCCTTGAGATCCTGGGAGAAGTGTACTGAGCTAGAGGAGCAGTTGCAGCAGTCCTGTACTGTATATGAGCAACATGCTGGGAGTCCCTGCTAGATGCATAGAGCAAATAGCAAGTAGTTAGAGTGAGTACTAATGACTCTGGGAAGGAAAGAGAAGGGGAATGGGAAGATAGCTTGAGAGTGATGTATAATGTGCTGCTTTTACCTAATGCCTGCCATGGTATGTTCACCATATGTGTGATTGTAAAGTAACACCAAGTGCCAATTAGATAGTATGTCTATGTGATGTGATGTGTCAATGCTGGCTTCTGAAGAACACCAGTATAGCGTGGAAACGAAATAACTTGTGTGGACATTTGTTTCTTCTGAATATAAAGGGTAACGGCTGGGGATGTCATGGTGACGGTGCCAAGGAGACAGGCACAAGATGGCTGAGGTAAAGGGGCTGTCAACAGGGTTGTTGCTCTATCATAAGAGATGTAAGGCAGGGACTTGTACCATTTGGCATCAGTCATCAGTCAATCACATGCCCCTTACATGCAGCCTTTATAAAGAGAATACACAGTGATCCTGCAACAAAGCTCCTTGATTAGACACCTCCTGTTATGGGGATAACAACTATCACAAATGTGCACTTGCACTGTCACTTCATCATATGCAACCCTGGTGGAGACTGAAAGCAGCCATGCTAACTTACTACTTACTATCTTAAGGGCAGTCCATAGATATATTGTGCACCCGATGCTGATGTGAGAGCATGTAGACAGGAAGTACTCCAAAAGAAAAGTATGATGCCTGGCGCCTTGCTCCTTCGCTCAGAACCTGGTTCTCGAACACCCTCTGTCACTGGACTTTCACTCGGCATCCCCAAATGGCTAGAACTTGCAGCCCTCTACGACCGGGGTGGTCGACTTGACACTGTAAACATAAACAAAAAGAGGGCGCACCAGCCTAGCGCATTATCCTCAGTAGGCTTTTATTAATAAATAGTTAAAAAGTGTCTACTCACAAACAAGTGATGTAAACCAGCATATTAAATCCGACTGACAACGTCCATAATGTTGGAGTCCCCTGTCTAAGTCCAGGAAAACGACTGACGTGTTTCGAGGCAGTACCTCTTCCTCAGAGCCTAGGGGCCATGACTGGACCCATGGTATATTGTAATGTTCTGGTACTCTTTCATAAGTGTATGCGCCCCACCATTCTCTTTTGGTAAGGTGCGCATACACCTTTAAGACTGATGCTGTCATCACTGAGCGCCGGACTGGATGGCTATTTAGATCGCCGGCTCTCACTCACATGTGTTCGTTCAAACTGCTTTGTGCCTTGATGCTAACCTGTCTTAAAGCTCTCATGCTTGCAAGCATACCTCGCTGTCGGAACCACGCTGCGCTGATCCCTGTATCCCGCTACCGGATCATCCGCTCTTGCCGAACCTCTCCTCTGCTACATTGCTATTAGTGATAAGTACCCCGCAGGGGAAACCTCTATAACTTTCATACTAAAGCTTACACTATCTAGCTCTGCATACTAAGGACTATTACTACATCTGCATTATCTAAGATTGCTAGCTCTTGAGCCTACTACCACCTGTTCTTGCACTGGGTTGATCTCTCTTGTATGTCCACCTGCTACTCTGTCATCTGCTATCATACATGATTGCTAAACCTATCTGCATCCCATCTGCTACTATCTTACTTTCAAGAACATTTCCTTTCAAGTGTCTGTCATCTACCATCTCTACCCAACCTGTCTCTTCCTCCTATCATCACTGTGTTACTATATACATAAGTCACTCTAGGAAACATCTTATTGAGTGTGTGTATTTACTTGCTGAATTGAGATCATCCACACATGATGAGTCATTGAGAGTTGGGAATGGTGTCTCAGCGTTTCTCTACATGACTACTGAAGTGGAATATTTCTGCAGCTGAAAATCCACATCATACAGAAAACGCAGGAGCGTTACATATATATATACCAAAAATGTTTCAAATTAACCTCAAGATTGGGGGAGGGGGTTCCTCCCCTATAGGTGTGGCCACACAGATGTCTTTGACCCCCTGTCAGAACACAACAGCTTGGCGGGGGGAGATCGCTATACTAAGGAGCTGGTGATACGGCGTGTCCTTAACAACCGATGAGTTATCAGCTGATAGCTGAATGTAAAATAAAGGCCCTTCTGATCTGGTATGGATTTTGAGAGGAACCCATATGCCAATATTTTTAAAAAAAATGGCATGGGGTTTTTCCTACAAAATCCAAACCAGACCCTTATCTGAGCATGCAGCCTGGCAGGCCAGGAAATGGGGGGAACAAAGGGAGCAACCCCCCTCCTAAACCATAAAAACACATACATGTAAGCGCTAAGGGTCATCCAACATAAAGTCCATATAAAAAGTCCAATATAGGTAGGCAATAACAACTGCATCAAGCAGCTCTTCTCACTTCAGAGTGAGGAAAAACTCTGGAGAGGATAAAAGAAGCACAGAAAAGTGCTCTGAGTGTTGTACCAGTGTGTAATGTTCTTTTTCCCTTCTGGCCAATAGTTTTTTTCCCAATCTCTCCCCTTCCTGGTCGCCTATTAGTCATTCACATATTTCTATATAAGACCGTTCAGTATCACTACTCCCCCTACACTGATGAAAGTACGCGCATGTCTGTTCGGGACTTGGCGCATGTTAAGAAACATGTTCTGTCCTCAGAAGCTCCCCGGTGATGCTGCATACTACACTCCAGCTCCAATTCCGTATTACAGCTCTGCCCGGGACCCGGATATCTACAGGAGGCAGCCGGCTTCCTTCTTCCTGTGATGGACGGTTTACCCCGGATTGAGCTCAGGTCGACCCGCATGCTTACTGGAAGGTTACAAAGATTGTCATAAGGACAGACAAATTTTAGACCATCTCTTAAGGGATGGCTCCTTAAAGAGAGAGATTGAATAACTACATAATGGATGAGATCCTCTTTTGACGAATCCCCTCTCTCTACTATTTTTGGATTTTTCCATCCTCCTTTGTTACTTCCCTTCTCCTCCCCCTTTCTTTGTATGTCCCTTTTTGGACATTTATCAGTGAATGTGTGTAAGCAATCTATTACTGTCTTAACACACATCATATTAAGAAGGTTTCGCTAACCACTAATTTTGGGGAGCTGCCGGCTACACCCTGTATCTGACATCAACTGACATAAATACACACCTTCTGCTAAATATGATTAAATCTACTTTGACCAGAAATTGAGGACTATCTATGCATATGTATTGGAAATGTGCTTAAACAGCTTGAGCCTGACGAAGCATTTGTAGCGAAACGCGTAGTTCCAGCAACAGTTTGATCTACATGTAGCCCCTGTTTGGGCTCACCAAAATGCAATAATGCGATGGTCTTCTTCATGATATATGTAATATCTGTTACAATCACATATACTGTAATGCTTTGTATGTATGTCTGTTTTTTAATGTATATTTAATAAACTTTGTTATCAATTTTAGAAAGTTTAATAATTTTTTGAAACATTTTTTCCAGAGGCATATTTAAATCCCCTTTGGTTCTAACTCTACCCAGCAGGGTAGTTTTGTAAACCCCCCCCCCTTCTTCTACATGTTTACCCCGGATGTTGCCTTATGTGGATGGACGGCACTATCAAGAGGAGAACCAACTGTACTGTGATACAAGCCTTTTTTACCTTCTGGCTCTTGTCAGTTGTTACATTTGCTTTTAATATCCCATTAAATTAATCTGCACTTAGAGCGCTTTTCTGTGCTTCTTTTTTCCCCTTCTAAATGGGCGGGTGCTTTGCAGAGCCCTCTCTAAAGCAAACATGGGGACAAGGACCTCTTCCCCACAACCCTTGCCAGTGGTTTTGGGGGTCTGTGGGTGGGGGGGGGCTTATCATAATCTGGAAACCCCCTTTAACAAGGGGGTCCCCAGATCCTGGCCAGCTCTATGTGAATAAATATAGGGTACATGGTACCACTACTCATTCACCAAAAAAAGTGTAGTGTAAAAAAACACAGGAGGTAGTTTTTGAAAAGTTCTTTATTCAAAAAAAAAAAAAAGTGTATAAAAAAAAAGCCCCCCAGTGTAGATCTGTCATCAATCACGATGCCCAACGCCACCGCTGACCCGAAAAAAAAAATCTCCGCTCGACTCTATGGCCTTGGTTATACGTTGCTTCCTAGCAACGAATTTTAAGAGCCCATTTTTTTCATCATGAAAAAAATACTTTTTTTTTTTTCTTTTTTAGTGTAGATCTGAGGTCTTTTTCACCCCAGATCTCACATTACAGAGGTCCTGTCATGCTTATTTCTATTACAAGGGATGTTTACATTCCTTGTAATAGGAATAAAAGTGATCACATTTTTTTTTATAAAAAACAGTGTAAAAATAAAAAATAAAAGATAAAATGAATAGGAAAAAAAAAATTAAAGCGCCTCATCCCCGGTAGCTCGTGCGCAGAAGCTCACGCATACGCAAGTCGCACCCACATATGTAAATGTTGTTCAAACCTCTGTAACTCTAAACTGGTAAGTACCAAAGTTTGTCACCATTCCACGAGCGTGTGCAATTTTGAAGCATGACATGTTGGGTATCTATTTACTCGGCGTAACACTATCTTTCACATTATGGAAAAAAAAATATGGCTAACTGTACTGTTTTTCTTATTTTTTAGTTCAAAAATGTGTATTTTTTCCAAAAAGAATTGCATTTGTACGACCGCTACACAAATACGGTGTGATAAAAAATATTGCAACAATCTCCATTTTATTCTCTATGGTCTCTGCTAAAAAAAAAAAATATAATGTTTGGGGGTTCTAAGTTACTTTCTAGCAAAAAAACTGGTTTTAACTTGTATACAACAAGTGTCAGAAAAAGGCCCGGTCCAGAAGTGATTAATAAAGAACTTGTCAAAAACTGCCTCTTGAGATTTTTTTAACACTACATTCTTTTTTTTGGTGAATGAGTAAGGGTTTTGGGTCCCTGTTCAAATTTCAGATAGTGGAAACATTTTTTTTTCTTTTTTAACTTGTTTACTGGTCCAGAGAATTTGAAATCCCCACTCTTCTCCCCCTTCTTTATTCAGCACTTCCAGGATAGATCAGAGCCAGGGGCGTAACTACAGGGGTTTCAGCATGTACAGAAATCCCTGTCCTCCTCTTTCCTCCTGTAGATGCAGGACGAAAATGAAGGAGATTGGTTCCTCTGTGTTCTGCCCCCCCCCCCCCCCCACCACCACTCCTTCTATCCAGTTCACTTGTGTTCTGATGTCTCTGGTCCCCTGTGTGCTCCCTTCCCTCTCCTGCCGGCTGCTGCAGGGGATGTGTCACAATAGAGAACCAGGAAGGGGTCGGTAAATATGTAATCCTTTTCTGAATGGACAGAGTCATAGTCAGTGACACTGTAAAAAAATAAAATAAAATGATAAAAAACAATACAATTAAAATACCAAAAAATAAAAACTACTGACTCCAGTGGGTGAACTTCCAGGATCGCAAAGGTCCCACTTGCAACCGGGCCCTGGCATTCCACCACCATGGGGAGGCCACAAGATGGCAGGAAGGGAGCCCACTGCATAACTTTTGAAAGGGTCCCGCTGCAGGACCGTAATAAAGGGCCCGCAACTAGAGTAAAGGGCCCCAGGATCAGTAGGAAGAGCCTCAGGCTTGAAGGGAAGGGCCCTAGGAAGGGTCCAGGGGGCCCTTAATGGTTTCTTGCCCTGAAGGTTCTAGTTACGCCTCTGATCAGAGCGATTGTCTATGATGGAGCTGACCAATCAGATCTCTCTGATCCATTCCTGGATCCAGAGAGAAGGGGTAGAAAAGCAGGGATTTCAAATTCCCAGACCAGTACACCTGTTGAATGGGTGGGGAGGGTGTAGGGCATTATTTCACCTTTTAATTTGTTTCTGAATTTACACTTTAAGTACAAAGTGAATGCTATTATAAAAAGAATGGCAGGAACATAGAAGGTACATAGGCCTAGAAAAGACAGACATGAGAGTACAACAATACTGCTAATGTAGATGTGTGCAATAAAATGTTAAATCGAATGCATAGGTATGTATACAGTGTTGTCTAAAGGGCCAGAGGGCAAAAGCTGTATTTATGCATCCCATAACTGTTCTGCAAGACTTCCTTCTAAGTGTTCACTTCCCTTGAAAAGAGGATTTTAATCAGTTAAGAGCCACTGAAATAAACCTCGATTTCCAGCTTTGTAGGATCGTTTTATCTCCAGTTTGTTTACAGGCCCAGCTTTATGGGAAAACAGAAACACCTTTCAGGATGCTAAACATGGCTGAGATGGTATGGATGGTAAGGATGAAAATATATCAAATATTAAAACAACCCTCATATGAGTTCATGTTTCATTCATATGTACATAAGGAACCTCTCATATTCCATCTGATTATGGCGTGGAATTTTACTTATGTCATCGATTGTAATCTGTTCTGTGGTATGTTTTACAAAATACCCTCAGTCAAAAGATATATATATGTGGTGTTTTGTAGAAAAACAAAAAGAAAGGATAACAGGATGGTAACAATAATATATAATATAAACCTACATAGGGATATACAGGACAAACTGCCAAGGGTTTAAAGAAAAACTCCAGGCAGCATGTAAAAAGAATTATGAATTAATCTATTCAAAAAACATCCTGAGTGTGCAAAAGTCAGAAAGTATATTTAGTTTACCTGTTATTTAAGTTTTTTATAATATTCATATACAGTATCTCACAAAATTGAGTACACCCCTCACATTTTTGTAAATATTTTATTATATCTTTTCATGTGACAACACTGAAGAAATGACACTTTGCTACAATGTAAAGTAGTGAGTGTACAACTTGTATAACAGTGTAAATTTGCTGTCCCCTCAAAATAACTCAACACACAGCCATTAATGTCTAAACCACTGGCAAAAAAAGTGAGTACACCCTCACGTGAAAATGTCCAAATTGGGCCCAATTAGCCATTTTCCTTCCTCTGTGTCATGTGACTCGTTAGTGTTACAAGGTCTCAGGTGTGAATGGGGAGCAGGTGTGTTAAATTTGGTGTTATCACTCTCACTCTCTCATACTGGCCACTGGAAGTTCAACATGGCACCTCATGGCAAAGAACTCTCTAAGGATCTGAAAAAAAAAGAATTGTTGCTCTACATAAAGATGGCCTAGGCTATAAGAAGATTGCCAAGACTCTGAAACTGAGCTGCAGCACGGTGGCCAAGACCAAACAGTGGTTTAACAGGACAGGTTCCACCCAGAACAGGCACCACCTGTAACGCTCCTGCGTTTTTATATGGTGTGGATTTTCAGCTGCAGAAATAGTTCCACGTCAGTTGTCATGTAAGAGATATGCGGAGATACCATTCCCAACCTCAATGACTCATCATGTGTGGAAGGTCTTATTTCAGCCAGTAAATACACACAATTAGCAAGCTGGTTCTTAGAGTGACTTTATGCATGTGGTAACACAATGATGAAGGTTGAGGGATAGGTTGAGTGGAGGTGGTAGGTGATAGACACTTGAAGGTGAGACAGTAGCAGATGGATGCAGGAAGGTTTAGCAATGTTGTATGATAGCAGATGATAGAATAGCAGGTGGACATACAAAAGAGATCAACCCAGTGCAGAAAAGTAGCAGTAGTCTCAAGAGCTAGCAATCTAGTTTATGCAGATGTGATAAACAGTCTCTACTATGCAGAGCTAGATAGTGTAAGCTTAGTATAAGTTTATAGAGAATTCCCCTGCGGGGTACTTAGCACTATTAGCGATACAGCCGAAGGGTGGTTCAGGAGAGGCGGATGATCCAGTAGCGGGATACAGTGATCAGCGCAGCGAGGTTCCGTCAGCGAAGTAAGCTTGCAAGCATGGAAGCTTCAAGCAAGGTTAGCATCCAGATAAGGGTGTTTGAACGAACACATGTGAGTGAGAACCGACGCCTTAAGTAGCCATCTAGTCCGGCGCTGAGTGATGACAGCTCCAGTTTTAAAAGTGTATGCGCACCTTTCCAAAAGTAAATGGTAGGGCGCATACACTTGTGGAAAGTGTAATTTAGGGTACCAAAGGTACCGGAACATTACAATACCCCCCCCCTTAAGGCCTGCTCCTGAAGGCCTCTGGAGCTGGTTTGTCTGGGTATCTCGCATGAAAATTGCGAATTAATCTAGGGGCATGTATGTCAGAGGTGTTTAGCCAGGTGTCGTCTTGGGGCCCATAGTTCTTCCATCTAACCAAGTACTGAAGTCTTCTTCTGTAGATATGAGAATCCAGAATCTCTTTTATCTCGTATTCTTCTCCACCTTCAACTTGTACAGGAGGGGGAGGTGGAATATTAGGCCTTATTCCTTGGTCCGGAACATGGGGTTTTAGTAGCGACACATGGAAAATGGGATGGATTTTTAGGTCCATTGGCAATGTAAGCTGCACTGCAGTTTTTCCAATAAGTTTCTTGATTGGGAAAGGTCCCAAGAACAGAGGTCCAAGCTTTTTGCTAGGGATCTTCAGTCTCAAGTTTTTTGTTGAGAGCCAAACAAGGTCCCCGATAGTATACTGTGGAGAAGGTCTTCTACGAAGATCATAGTACTTCTTTTGTTGACTGTGAGCGTGTGCAATGGTAGTATTTAGTAAACCCAGAGAATCCTTTATTTGGGAAAGATAGTCTGAGGCTACTGGGTTATTTGAAGGAAGGATGCGTGGAGGGAGAATAGAGGGATGGAACCCATAGTTCAAGTAGAACGGACTCTGCTTGGTTGTACTGTGAGTTGCGTTGTTGTAGGCAAATTCTGCCAGAGGGAGAAGATCCACCCAATCATCCTGTTGGTAAGAAGTGTAACAACGTAAATACTGCTCGATGCATTGGTTGACTCTTTCAGTCTGTCCGTTGGTCTGCGGATGGTAAGGAGAAGTGAGCTTCCGCTCAATCCGTAGTATGTGACATAGTTCTTGCCAGAATTTAGAAATAAATTGGGATCCACGGTCAGACAAAAGAGTTTTTGGGATACCATGTAATCTGAAGACATGTTTCATCAGGAGTTCTGCCGTTTGTTTGGACGAAGGTAGTCTGCGAATAGCAATGAAATGTGCCATCTTTGTCAGATGGTCCACTGACACCAAGATGGTATTAAATCCTTTGGAAGGAGGCAATTCTACGATGAAGTCCAATGACAGAACCTCCCATGGAGTTTGGGGTATTGGTAGACTGCATAGTAGACCGGATGGTCTCGTAGTGTCAATTTTGGATCTGGCACAGACATTGCATGAAGAGACGAATTTTTGTATAGATGTTTTCATGTCAGGCCACCAGAATTGCCGAGAAATCAAATTGAAAGTCTTTGTCATACCCATATGTCCTGCCATAGGCACATCATGCGATAATTCCAAGATCTTGGTGCGTAGGGTAGGTGGTATGTAAAGTTTGTCGTTGTAGTAGAGGAAGCCTTCTGCATCGGTAGTTAGTTGTGGTGGGGGTGAATCCAACCTTATACCATGCAGAACCTCTTCCTTCAAGGAACGGACAACTCCAATAATGCGTTTGTGAGGTATTATAGGAACGGAAGGAATTTCAAAGTAGTTTTCTTCAGTTAGTCGTGATAGTGCATCCGCCTTTTTGTTCTTATCTGCAGGTGTGTAGGTCACTAGGAAGTTAAACATTAGAAAGAATAGTGACCATCGTACCTGTCGATGCGAGAGAGTTTTGCTAGTCTGAAGATATTGGAGGTTTTTATGGTCCGTGTATATAATTATTGGTAATTGGGTGCCTTCGAGTAAATGTCGCCAATTCTCCAGAGCCAATTTTATAGCAAGCAGTTCCTTCTCACCCACGGGGTAATTTATCTCGGGACTGCTCAGGGATTTAGAAAAAAAGGCGACTGGATGAAGTGGTGAAGTGGGGGTAGGTCGTTGGGAGAGTATTGCTCCTACTGCCAGGTTTGACGCATCTACCTCCAGAGTGTATTGGAGGGATGGGTCTGGATGGCGTAATATGGGAGCGGAAGTAAACCTTGTCTTTAACAAGTGGAAAGCCTTATTTGCTTCTTCTGACCATTTAAATGGTATTTTTATGCTAGTGAGCTGTGTGAGGGGTCTCACAATAGCAGAAAAGTTTTTTATGAACTTCCTGTAGAAATTTGAAAATCCCAGGAATCGCTGTAGCGCCTTGCGTGTAGTTGGTGTAGGCCAATCCTGAATGCAGGATATTTTACTCATGTCCATCTCGATTCCTGTTTTGGATATGATGTAGCCTAGAAAGAGTACCTCATCTTTATGGAACAAGCATTTCTTCAGCTTCACATAAAGATTATGTGCAAGCAATCTCGATAATACAAGTCTTACATGTCTTATGTGTTCAGACAGGGTCAGTGAATATATAAGTATATCGTCCAGATATACCACAACACAGACATCTAGTAAGTCTTTAAAAATATCGTTTATAAATCGTTGGAAAACTGCAGGGGCATTGCATAGGCCGAATGGCATCACAAGATATTCGAACAATCCGTATCTAGTTCTGAACGCAGTCTTCCACTCGTGTCCATCACGGATTCGAATGAGATTGTATGCTCCTTTCAGGTCTAATTTTGAAAAATAGGTAGCTCCACGCACCTGCTCAATGAGCTCAGGGATAAGCGGTAGAGGATAGCGATCTTTTATTGTGATAGCATTCAATTTCCTGTAGTCGATGATAGGTCTGAGACTTGAATCTTTATTGCGAACAAAAAAGAGTCCTGCTGCTGTGGAAGAAGTGGAAGGTCTAATAAAACCTTTTTCCAAGTTCTCATCCTAATAGGTTTTGAGATGGGCAAGTTCATCCTGTGAAAGAGGATAAACATGACCGAACGGCAATTTGCTATTTGGGAGTAGATCAATGCTACAATCATAGTCTCGATGAGGAGGTAATACTTGAGCATTTTTCTCAAGAAAAACCTCAGAAAGATCCTGATAACATAGTGGTGCAATCTCATCTGTCACCACAGACAGAATCTTCCCGGAAAACGGGAGGTTACACGTTTCCTCGCAATAACAAGAAGGGAAGGTCAAGGACCGTTTCTTCCAATCTATGGTTGGTTGGTGTGTGTGCAACCAGGGAAGTCCCAACACAATGGGAAAGTGGGGTGATGGTATTAAATCGAAGGTAGAAGTCTCCCTATGAGACTCGTTAATAGTGACTAGAAGTGCTTGTGTCTGATCGGTGATCGGACCAGAGGATAACGGAACACCGGTAATAAGACTTACTGAGACAGGTTTGAGTTTAGAAATAATAGGAATTTTATTTAAAGCAGCAAAACATATATCCATATAATTTCCACAAGATCCTGTGTCAATCATGGCCTTAGTAGTAATCCTGTTCTGGTCCCACTGTAATGTCAAAAAAACAGAAATGTAGGGGTTAGTGAATGAAGTTGTCAATCCTCCTAGAGAGACATGTGAACACTCACCCTTCTTTTTGTTGACTAGGGGACTGACGTTTATCTTGTGATCCGGGGATGCACAGTACAAGCAGAGATTTTGGCTTTTTCCATAGTTGATAGCGGTGGGCGTATGGTTCCTACCTCCATAGGAACGGCCAGACTCCGAGAGGAAACGGATAATGGCATTCCCATCTTTTCAGCCTTTCTTTCTCGTAGTCTTCTATCTATGGTAATACTGAGTTGTATTAATGCATCCAGGGTTTTTGGCAGATCCGCTCGGGCGAGCTCGTCCTTAACGGCTTCTGATAGGCCAAGCCTAAATTGGGTTTTCAGAGATGCATCATTCCATTCTGAATCAAGGGTCCATCTCTTGAACTCTGCGACAAAGTCTTCCACAGGCCTCCTTCCTTGTTTCAAGGATCTTAACTGAAGATCAGCAGTACTCTGCCTATTGGGGTCATCATATAGGCTAGTGAGCTCTGCCAGGAACAAGGCATAGGAGTTGAGAATCTGGTCGTTTTTCTCAAAAAGAGAATCTGCCCAGGCTCGAGGATCGCTTGATAGGTAAGAAATAATAGTACAAACCTTAATGTGATCAGTAAGGTAGGTACGAGGTTTTAGCAAAAAAAGTAACTCACATGCGTTTTTAAATTCGCAAAATTTTTTGCGATCGCCTGTAAATACCAAAGGGGGATTTATCTTGGGTTCAGGGGACTGAGCAGAGGTAAGTTGTGTCAGTCTAATTACCTGCTGCGACAGAGCCTGATTGTCTTCTTTTAATTCAGCAAGTGCGTGTATTAACGCAGATACTTGCTGTTTTAATTGTGTCACCTGAGTGGTTATTTCTGGAACTATTTCTGCTGAATCCATTTTTAGGTTCGTTTAATCTGTAACGCTCCTGCGTTTTTATATGGTGTGGATTTTCAGCTGCAGAAATAGTTCCACGTCAGTTGTCATGTAAGAGATATGCTGAGATACCATTCCCAACCTCAATGACTCATCATGTGTGGAAGGTCTTATTTCAGCCAGTAAATACACACAATTAGCAAGCTGGTTCTTAGAGTGACTTTATGCATGTGGTAACACAATGATGAAGGTTGAGGGATAGGTTGAGTGGAGGTGGTAGGTGATAGACACTTGAAGGTGAGACAGTAGCAGATGGATGCAGGAAGGTTTAGCAATGTTGTATGATAGCAGATGATAGAATAGCAGGTGGACATACAAAAGAGATCAACCCAGTGCAGAAAAGTAGCAGTAGTCTCAAGAGCTAGCAATCTAGTTTATGCAGATGTGATAAACAGTCTCTACTATGCAGAGCTAGATAGTGTAAGCTTAGTATAAGTTTATAGAGAATTCCCCTGCGGGGTACTTAGCACTATTAGCGATACAGCCGAAGGGTGGTTCAGGAGAGGCGGATGATCCAGTAGCGGGATACAGTGATCAGCGCAGCGAGGTTCCGTCAGCGAAGTAAGCTTGCAAGCATGGAAGCTTCAAGCAAGGTTAGCATCCAGATAAGGGTGTTTGAACGAACACATGTGAGTGAGAACCGACGCCTTAAATAGCCATCTAGTCCGGCGCTGAGTGATAACAGCTCCAGTCTTAAAGGTGAATGCGCACCTTTCCAAAAGTAAATGGTAGGGCGCATACACTTGTGGAAAGTGTAATTTAGGGTACCAAAGGTACCGGAACATTACACCACCATGGTCGATCAAAGAAGTTGAGTGTACGTGCTCAGCGTCATATCCAGAGATTGTCTTTGGGAAATAGACGTATGAGTGCTGCCAGCATTGCAGCAGAGGTTGAAGGGGTGGGGGGTCAGCCTGTCAGTGTTCGGACCATATGCCGCACACTGCATCAAATTGGTCTGCATGGCTGTCATCCCAGAAGGAAGCCTCTTCTAAAAGTGCAGTTTATTTAAGACAAGCAGACTAAGGACTATGGATGATCGAACGGTTCGGGTCGACCATCGGTTCGACCCGAACATTGACTGTTCGAAATTCGGCCGAATTTTGAACTTTTTGCTGAAAAAATTTGGAATTCAGCAACCAGAACCGACCAAAATGCAATGGGACAGGAACTGGGCTTTAAAAGTCCGTGATTGGACCAGAACCATCAGTAAAAGCCAATTGAGAGAATGCTAGGAATGTGATTGGAGTGACTAGGGGGTCCAGAGGCCAATCATTAGTGAATAGGCCCCCCAGTATATAAGATAGCCCCGCCAAATCTATAGCATTGTAATACAGGGGCTGTGGAAGAGATTGGAAGCAGTTCTGTTACTCCTGCTTCAAAGTGTCATTTAGCAATTATTAGTGTGAGGAAAGGGATATCTAGTGTAGTTAGGGTACTATTTTCCACTATAGTTAGATTCAAAAATATAGTTTCTGTAGGGAAAGTGTTAAGTGTCAGGGTGACTGTAGTGTAGTGTAGGGTTAACTGACTCTGACTGCTATGGCAGGGTGACCAAACCCTTCCATGTCTAGAGAAAAGATCATTTCTCTTAGATCTGCTGTAGAACAGGATGGTGGCTTTGCCCCTGGCTGTCACACCCGGCTTTTTGTTGCAGGCGTTTATAGGGCTTTTTTGTGGACGTGTTTGGAGGCAGGCATAACATCAGAACTTCTGTGTAGGGGTATATATACACACACACATGCATGTATAGTAGCAGAACACTATGCTTGCGCTAATGAAATAATTAACACCCATATGGCTTTGCTCCTTTCACACCTATATGTGTGTATGTGTATAAATACATATAAGTGTGTGTGTATATATACCCCTATACACAAGTTCAGATGTTATGCCTGCCTCCAAAGACCCCCAAAAAAATGCCCAAAAAACACCTGCTACAAAAACACCCAGGTGTGTTGTTGCAGGCGTTTTTTTTTTGGCATTTTTTGGGGGTCTTTGGAGGCAGGCATAACATCTGAACTTGTGTATAGGGGTATATATACACACACACTTATATGTATTTATACACATACACACATATAGGTGTGAAAGGAGTGAAGCCATATGGGTGTTAATTATTTAATTAGCGCAAGCATAGTGTTCTGCTACTTTCACACCTATGTATGTGTATGTGTATATATACATACATGTGTGTGTGTGTATATATACCCCTACATAGAAGTTCTGATGTTATGCCTGCCTCCAAAGACCCCCAAAAAATGCCCAAAAAAAGCCTGCTACAAAACCGGCAAGGTGTGAAAATAACGAGCCACTATCCTGTTCTATTGCAATTCTAATAGAAACTATCTTTTTTTTTTCTGGTTCTGGACATGCTACAGAGCTGAAACTTCACAGGTACACTTTTTAGACCCCCCCCCCCCCCAGACACTAAATCCAAAGAAATCTCTTTTTTTTTTTTTTTTTCAATAATTTTTTCAATAATTGGCTCTCTATCAAAAATGACAATTTTTAAGAACTTTTTTTGTGTGATTAATAGTCCCTGGGGCATGACCCAGAACCCTAGGCACTTTTTAGGGGCATTTATTGGGTTTTAGGGCTTCAAAATGGTGTTTTTTGATTACCGAAGTTCGGGTCCCATTGATTTCAATGGGGTTCTGAAATCCGGGCCGAACTTTCGGGTAGTTCGGTGTTGTGGTCGAACCGAACTTTTCAAAAGTTCGATCATCCCTACTAAGGACATGGATTACTGGAACCATGTCCTGTGGTCTAATGAGACCAAGATAAACGTATTTGGTTCAGATGGTGTCAAGCGTATGTGGCGGCAAGTAGGTGAGGAGTACAAGGACAAGTGTGTCTTGTCTATAGTCAGGCATGGTAGTGGGAGTGTCATGGTCTGGGGCTGCATGAGTGCTGCCAGCACTAGGGAGCTACAGTTCATTGAGGGACCCATGAATGCCAACATGTACTGTGACATACTGAAGCAGAGCATGATCCCCTCCCTTCGGAGACTGGGCTGCAGGGCAGTATTCCAACATGATAACGATCCCAAACACACCTCAAAGATGACCATTGCCTTTGCTAAAGAAGTTGAGGGTAAAGGTGATGGACTGGCCAAGCATGTCCCCAGACCCAAACCCTATTGAGCATCTGTGGGGCATCCTCAAATGGAAGGTGGAGGAGCACAAGGTCTCTAACATCCACCAGCTCCATGATGTCATCATGGAGGAATGGAAGAGGGCAACTTGTGAAGCTTTGGTGAACTCCATACACAAGAGGGTTAGGGCAGTGCTGGAAAATATTGGTGGCCACACAAAATATTGACACTTTGGGCCCAATTTTGACATTTTCACTTAGGGGTGTACTCACTTTTGTTGCCAGAGATTTAGACATTAATGGCTGTGTGTTGAGTTGTTTTGAGGGGACATTTTGGTGTATATATATATATATATATATATATATATATATATATATATATATATATATACACAGAATACTGTATAAAATTAAAAGAACACTTTAAAAACACATCAGATCTCAATGGGGAAAGATATCATGCTGGATATCTATACTGATGTGGACTGTGCTCTGCTTCAGTATGTCACATTACAAGTTGGCATTCATGGTTCCCTCAATGAACTGTAGCTCCTTAGTGACGGCAGCACTCATGCCACCCCAGACCATCACACTCCCACCACCATGCTTGACTGTAGGCAAGACAAACTTGTCTTTGTACTCCTCACCTGGTTGCCGCCACACACGTTAGACACCATCTAAACCAAATATGTTTATTTTGGTCTCATCAGACCACAGGACTGACCCCCCACCCCTTCAACCTTTGCAGCAATGCTGGCAGCACTCATACGTCTATTTCTCAAAGACACCCTCTTAATATGACCCTGAGCACATGCACTCAACTTCTTTGGTCGACCATAGTGAGGCCTGTTCTGAGTGGAACCTGTCCTGTTAAACCGCTGTATGGTCTTGGCCACTGTGCTGCAGCTCAGTTTCAGGGTCTTGGAAATCTTCCTATAGCCTAGACCATCTTTATGTACAGCAACAATTCTTTTTTTTCAGATCCTCAGAGAGTTCTTTGCCATGAAGTGCCCTGTTGAACTTCCGGTGACCAGTATGAGAGAGTGAGAGCGATAACACCAAGTTTATCACACCTGCTCCCCATTGACACCTGAGACCTTGTAACACTAACGAGTCACCGGGGAGGAAAAATGGCTAATTGGACCCAATTTGGACATTTTCACTTAGGAGTGTATTCACTTTTGTTGCCAGCGGTCTAGACATGAATGGCTGTGTGTTGAGTTATTTTGAGGGGACAGCAAATTTACACTGTTATACAAGCTGTACACTCACTACTTTACATTGTAGCAAAGTGTCTTTTCTTCAGTGTTGTCACATGAAAAGATATAATAAAATATTTACAAAAATATGAGGGGTGTACTCACTTTTGTGAGATACTGTAAAACGAATGTGGTACTAGAGTACTGGCCCTCTCTACATTATCTAAATATCTGATAGCTCCCAGTAATTCATGTGTGTGAGGCAGTAGAGGGAGGTCAGACCATTCTGGAGCATGTTTTTAATTTCGGTTGCCACTGTTATGACCTCTGTTCCCACTCCTCTGGACTGGCGTATACTTTATTCAAAAACGTCTCCTCCAGCTCACTGTGATACCATTGTGCCAATTTTTTTTTCTACTTTTTTCACACCATACACCAGCAGATTGTTATACAACTGTGCTGATATTTATTAACCACTTGCCGACTGCCTAACGCCGATCTACGTCGGCAGTCAGCCCCTCACAGGCAAAGTGACGTAGGGCTACGTCACTAGCTTGTGAGGGTCTAAGGAGCGAGCGAGCGCCCCCGGAGGCGTGAGACGTGGTCACGGAAAGTCAGGCGGCTTGTGTAAACAATCCACCTGTCATTCTCCTCGGTGTAAAAACACTGATCACACGGATCTACTATGTAGATCCGTTGATCAGTGTCCTTGCAGCTCAAGCCACAGCCAATCACAGTAGAAAGCACGCCCCTAGGGACACACACAGCCCCTCCCTCCCAAATTAAGTTAACCCCTTCACTACCAGTGTATTTTTACAGTAACAGTGCATATGTATAGCACTGATTACTGTAGAAATGTCACTGGTAACCCCAAAAGTGTCAAAAATGTCAGTCAAGGGTCCGATCTGTCCGCCCCAATGTCGCAGTACCGCAAAAAAAATCGCAGATCGCCGCCATTACGCGTTAAAAAAAAAAACAACAAAAATGACAAAAATCTTTCCCTTTGTTAGTAAACGCGATAACTTTTGCGCAAACCAATCAAAATTCGCTTTTTGCGATTTTTTTTACCAAACATAGGTAGCATAAAACAATTTGGCCGAAAATGTTAAAAAATTTTGATTTTTACATTTTTTTGGGGGGGAATTTCATATAAAAAAATGTGAAAAATATTGCTATTTTTGCAAAATTGACGCTCTTTTCTTGTTTATAGCGCGTGATCAAAAAATCGCACAGGTGATCAAATACCCCCAAAAGAAAGCTCTGTTTGTGGGAAAAAAAGGACGCCAAATTTGTTTAGGTACAGCGTCGCACGACCGCGCAATTGTCCGTTAAAGTCACGCAGTGCCGAATCGCAAAATACCCCCTGGTCGGAATGGGGGTAAAATCTTCCGGGGCTTAATTGGTTAATACTGTGCCTATGTGCGTTTCTCAGAGTTTATTTTTGCAATTATTTGTGTCCTATACATTGTGAAATGTTGCTGTTTGCATCACGGGACTCTCGTGGGCATCCTAAAAGGATTTTCCTCTCTCTGTAAAATTTAGGAATGTTCCTCCATGTGTCTCCCTAATGCAAAGTAATGTAGACCCTCCTGCTTGGGGACTCTCAGTTTAGCTGTCTGTAGAATGTAATAAAGCTGTTTCTGAATTTGTATTGAGGCTGGACCTGCTCATTCTCTTTCTGCACAACATAGCAGTTTCTTAAAAACCAACTGAAATCTAGCTTTGTACCCAAAAAAGGCAGGTAGAGGAATAAGGACTAGTCAGCAGCATTGCCCATGGCCTCCCTGAAGCTGATTTTACCCCATTATTGACTTATCATGCCTTGATTTGTGTCTCTGTGTTGGGTTGGCCCTCAGGGTAGAGTCAGAGGCTTTGCTTCCTCATGTCAGAGAAAATGTCAATGAGCAGGAGTGGAGCATCTAACATAGTTGACTGTCAGGGCAGATTATTTTTAGCACTCATCTTCACAAGCTACTCTATTGTATATATTAAAATTATTTTCAGTAAAAACATTATTTTATCTGAATTGTCTGTATTTAATCATGTTAGTAAAAATATAAAGGTTGATAAAGCAATGTGAATCATGAGGATAATAACAGCACGCAAAATGAAATAAAACTCAAGGGCATACAGTAATAGTGTTCCACGTAGTGCCCCATGGCAAAACTTAACAATAATAGTGGCATGCTTTGATGGTAAAAGACCTACAGTGGAATAAATTCTAGTAAAATGATTCACTAATCAACAAGGAGTTCACGTAGGCAAAAAACGGCTATCATGACAATACATGGGCAAATGCAATTATATACAACAATCAGACAGATTCTATAATATGCATGCAGCGAAAGATGATCATAACAATATGCAGGTTACAAATGCACAAATGGGACATTATGTGGTCAACAAATGGCAAATATGATTATATTGGGGCAACAAACAGGCAATTGTAGCTATATGTTGGCAAAAGACTGGTGACTGTGACAATATACGAACAATTGTGAATATAAGTGGACAACAAAGTACATTTGTAACACTATAATGGCCCTATATTCCTTCTCCCTGAGCACTATTTGCAGGCCTTGAGCCTGATGTGGGTCTGCCATTGTCACCGGTGACACCTCTAGCACATTTAAGTTGTGAACCCAAGTGTAAGAATTGAGACATTGACCACTCCGGCCTCTTTGGTTGGTTTTGTTTATTGTATTTTGGGGATGAGAGAAGGGAATGAGTGGGATAGTCCTCTGGCTCAACTAGGTTAACTGGGACTTTATACAGAATGCCCGTTGGCGCTGTCTTGACGCCAGCTGAATGCCGACCAGCGCTTCCTGGCGTTTGAAGATACTGTTATAATGAACTTGTGCTGGAACTTTAACTTGTTTGTTAACTCGGAAGATCCAGGACTGTAGAACACTTGACTCCTGACACTCAATTTAGCTCAAAAGTCACTGAACAGCTCCCTTCAGTCCTTCACTGACCGAGGTAGCTCCTTGTCACTGCTTGTGCCACTGCAACTCTTAACTCTGTACACTGCACACTGTACACATTAGCTCTTCAGGGTCCAACCGCTGGCGCCCCCTCTAACACTTCAGGGTCCTCTGACTAGGCACCCCCTCTAACACTTCAGGGTCCTCTGACTAGGCACCCCCTTTACAGCTAGCTGACTCCTGGATCCCCGGAACCTTCTCTGAAGTGGTCCCCTCTACACTTGGTAGACCCCTAGGGGTAGTTCACAGTACTCACGACCTTGGCAGGCTTTCTTGGAACTGAAACCCTCTTCCTCCACTGGTCCTCGGCACACCTGGTCCCCTCTGCAGCTCAACTCAGCATTCTCTGGATTCCCAGGCAGCCACCCGAGACACCCGATCCTTGATCCTTCTGACAGGAGGAGAGACAGCTGTACTCTCCCTCCTGGGACTCTGCTTCCCACCAAAGACGCTGCATCATGCGTTCCCCACAAACTTATACCCACTCCCAGAATCCTCTGCGGCAGAATCTGCCTTCTGGGGTAGATACAGGCCTGAATGTGTCTCTGATTGGATTTCCTCCACTGCCCAATGAGAATTCTCTCATGGAGCCAGTGGGGAGACTTCCCTTTCAGCAGACCTGGGAGACATGACAGCCCAGCTGAAATAATGGCCCTGCTGTTAGGTAGCCAAGGCCCACTATATTTTTACCTAGCACCTACTCTGTAGGGTGCTACATCCCTCACAAGCAAAAATCCTTCATTCCAATTCCATCTACAGCAGGAATACTTTCCCAGAAAAATCTCCCACCAGCAAGACCTCCGTCCCTCAGCAAAACTCCCCTCTCACCCAGCAAAGCCCCCCACCAGAAAAAAATTAAACTTTCTTCCAGCAACCCCTTTTCTCTAGCAGACCGCCTCCATCCATTAAAATATTTACCAGACCTTAAAAACAGTGGCACCCTGCAGAATGAGGCAAATCCTCCCAGGCTGCCCCTTGGCTGTGTCATTTAGTCCATCGGACTAGAGGAGGAACTTTTGCTGGATTTTTTTATCTGAGGGCTTCCAGGGGTGGTACTGCCGAGCCATGACTAACAAGGCAACATGCCTCTGGCAGAGGGGCATGGTCCTAAGGCACCCTCAACATGACTGTACCTGGGCAGACCACCTCCCTGCCCCCCCCCCTCCCCCGGTACACCACTGGTACACAGCAAATCTCCTGAGAGATCTCCAAATGTCCTGAGACTAGAGGTGGCCATACACTGTTAGTTTTTTTATTCAGCCAGCAGGCTGAGAGAAGACAAAACTAAAAGATTCCTCAATCCACAAAAAGGAGGTTTCTGGTGGGTTCTTTTTCACCAGGTCATTGTATTCTGACAGTGGCACCCGCATCTGTCAGAAACAAAAACAAACGTTTTAGATTTTAAAAGGACACATTTTGCTAAAATGGGGACATTTTTAAAAAATTGAATGAAAGGTTGGAGTAAAACAACATTAAGTATTCAGTGGACACTGTTAAAGTCTACTATCCTGGAGGCAACTAGATTATATGTGTGACAAGTTAGTAAGAATAAATGGAAGAAAAAATCAATATAGTTCACTAAAGAGGTAAGTAGGATAGTAATGGAAAAAAAAATCAGCATATAGAAGATTCATGAAAACAGGAGGTGTAGCTAACAGAAAAGAATATAAAATAGACAAAAGGAGGCCAACACATCAGTGCTGCCAAAGCACAGATAGAGGAGGAAACTGCTAAATCTAATAAGAAAGGAGATACAACCTTTTTTAGGTTCATTAGTGATAGAAGGAAAAAAAATACAATGGGATCACTGAAATGAAAACTGGGTACAACACTTATGTTGAGGGAGATCTGGATGTAGCAAACCATTTAAACAATTATTTCTGTTCAATCTTCTCAGAAATAAATTGCACTAACAACACCAAGTTGGGGAATCATATAGGTTTTAGCAATGTTGGTTAATTTTTAGGATTTCTGGAGAGAGAGGAACTGGTTTGGTTAAAGCTTTATAAAGCAATGGACCCTGATGGTATTCATCCAGGAGTTCCAAGAGAACTTTAAGGTATAGTTGTTGGACCATTAACACACCTTTTTAATCAATCTCTTCTAACAGAAGAACTTCCCTATGACTGGCCGACAGCTATCTAATATTGTACCTATCCACAAGAAGTGCAGCAAGGTAGAAGGTGGCATTTACAGGCCAGTGATTTTAACATGGGTTGTAGTTAAAGCAGAGTTCCACCCAAAGTTGAACTTCCGCTTATGTGCTTTCTCCCCCCTGTGGCACGTTTTTGACAGGTACCCTTCCCCACTTCCAGGAAATAGCGCCGCTGCGCTGTCCCTCGGAAGTTCGGCCCCCTCTTTTTTTCTCCACCGCTGGGCCAATTGCGCAGTGCAGAAGGGAACCAGCTGTGAAGCCGAAAGCCGAAAGGCTTCACTGCCTGGTTCCCTTACCCTAAATGGCAGCGGCAGCACCCGAGAGCCGATACGAAAAACGGCTTTGGGTGCCGACATCGCGGGAACTCTGGACAGGTAATAACAAAGAAAAGGTGCTGCGCCAGATTAGTAGTGAAGGCAGGTTGCACCATATGAGAGGACACAGGGGGTTATAATTCCCCCGGCATCCATAAGAATATCCAGGACTACCGCATACAGCGTCTCCAGTCTATACAATCATGACATGACTTGGATACCTGGGTACACTGCATATAGGATTACCTGCCCAAACTACTTTATACTAATGTAAGGGAAGCTGCATGTCTGTCCCCCTATGGTGGTGTCTGAATGGCTATATATTAGCGTCTTTTTTGGACCCATATGTTGCAACAAAGTGAATATAATTCATAGTATATGCACCAATACGTTCTATATAACCTCAATTGGGATATACGGTCCACGTCCAATAGACAATTACTATATGTGAACCCTGTCCGGACTATGGATCTGCATCAATTTGGAACACTACTTGGTTCTCTGGTCTCTGATTAAGCCCTGAAGAAGCGAAGTCAAGCGAAACGCGTTGGCTATACAGGGACAACCTCCATCCTAGTGACTGAGATTCCACCATCTGGTTACCTACTTTGTGTTCCTCAATTTTAATTACATGTGGTATATGTATATGTGTTTTTTCAGTCTTGTTTTTATGCCCTTTTTAATCAATTAATAGTTAATAAAATGTGTTTTTATTTTACCATTGTGTGGCGTTGAGTGAATTGACCATCTCATTTGAGCCTTGAAAGCCCCACTTTTGTCTATTTTTGGTCAAGTAATCCTACAAATAAATATTATAAGTGATATAAAAAAATGATACAAAATCAACATATCACCCCAAAATAGGTCCTTCAAAGAAATATTAATAAAAGCACATGTTGGTAAATGTGAATCAAAATAAATGAATACTGAAAATGAATCCGTGCAAAAAGTCCAAGTGTCAATTAAATCCCCAAAAATATCTCCGGTTTCATACACCTCCATGGAAGATCATATGGAATAACGTGCTCCTTAATCCACCATCACCAAGTATTTACGCCTCTCACCTACCCATCTGACCCAAGAGTCAACAATAGGTCAGATAAAGCAGTTCTCATAAGGGTTAATCGATCGATGGGCAGATATACACTTGGAGCTGTAGGGATATTCCTAGGACCTGCACCGGATCATTTGTAGTCAACACCACGCATTAATGCATAGGGGAAAGTAAAAAGAGATCTAGTGCTCTCTGGTAAGGTACAAAAAGTTTTATTCAAAAGAAATACACTTACAAGCAGAGAACTTCAGCAGTGGGAGCTGCATCAGCTGTCTTGTGTTCACAGCAGAGAGATGATGTGACGTGTGACCGACAGGCTCCGCCCCCTAGGGGCGTCACATCGTCTCTCTGCTGTGAACACGGAACAGCAGATTTTTCTGCTTGTAAGTGTATTTCTTTTGAATAAAAGTCTTTGTATTAAGTTAATCAGCTCAGGTCCGCCCTATGTGCGACACCTGTGTGCTGGATCACATACAGTATATATATATACTTGATCCGGCTCTTCCGGGTAGGGCATGCATGCACACTGGCGGGGCCCAGCAACGGGTACAGCGGACTCAATGTCTGCCACCACAACGCCGATGATCGAGGAGAGAGGCAGAACAGCGATCTGCCTATGTAAACAAGGCAGATCTCTGTTCTGTGAATAAGGAAGGTATTGATCCTGTGTTCCTGCAAAGCAGGGACATGGATCCATGCCTTCCCTTGATAAAAGCACCTCCCACACAGTACAAAAACACTGTCTAGGCACACATTTAACCCTTAGATTGCCCCTGATGTTAACCCCTTCCCAGCCATTGTCATTAGTACAGTGAGAGTGCAAATGTTTAGCACTGATCACTGTAATAAGGTCCCCAAAAAGTGTCAAAAGTGTCAGTTAGTGTCCAAATTGTCTACCGCAATATCACAGTCCCGCTGTAAGCTGCTGATCGTCGGCATTACTAGTATAATAAATAAATAAATAAAAATAATGAAAAATATCCCATAGTTTGTAGGCGCTAAAACTTGTGTGCAAACCAATCAATATACCCTTATTGGTATTTTTTTTTTTTTTTACCAAAAATATGTAGCAGAATACATATTGGCCTAAATTTAGAAAGAAATTTGATTTTAAATTTTTTTTTATTGGATATGTTTTATAGCAGAAGCAAAAAAAGTCACTTAAATCTATATGTAAGTGATATAACTAAAGGTTTGTTGGGCAAGATATGTCTTTTTGCTGATGATACAATGATGTGTAATAGGGTTGATATCCCTGGATGTATCTGTAACATGGAACATGATTTGGCATTGCTGGAAGATTGGTCAAAGCAGTGGAGACTGCAGTTCAATGTTTCTAAATGAAAAATAATGCACCTAGGGAAAAAGTAATCCATGGAGAGAGTACAACATTAGGTGTACAGTGTTGGCCAGCACTAAAGTTGAAAAAGATTTGGGGGTACTGATTTCAGATGATTGCAAAATGAGCAAACAGTGTGACCAGGCAGCTGAAAAAGCAAATAGATATCTAGGATGCATCACTAGAGGGATTACCATTTTTACCACCCCCCAACCGCACATCTAAATGAAGCCAGAAGGCCTTTTTACACTAGAATACAGTGTGGGAAAGCCACATTCCCATGCTTCCTGCACCACATTCCAATTGCACATCCTTTGTGATCTGCTGCAGAGTGCAAAGTTAATGACACCCAAAATGCAGGTCGCAAATGCAGTGCATTTGCCTGCACCGGATAACATGGTACAAATGTACCTTGGGATGCAGTGGCTGTGCTTTTCAAAAAGTAGTGCATGCACTACTTTTGGTATGGTTTGGTGCACAGAACTACTTTTGAATCATACAGGAACCGCACAGCGTTCCTGTGTGATTTACTTGCTGTTTCTAGTGTGAGTGGGCCCTTAGAGACACTATAAAATACAAAAAAGAATGAAAGAAGTATTTTAGTGCTGCTGATCTTCTGATGCCTATTTGCAGCCACTTCCTACCAACATGTGTGTCCCCCATGGTGACTTCATTCATTCCTCTGGTGGGTTTCCGCTCATCATGAAATACTGAAGCCCAGCTGTAGATAGAGCAATGATTGTAGATAGGGTTTTATCTTACCAGAAGGACTCTTTTAAAACAGATCCATCTGCCTTGTCCTACATAGACTTCTCCATATGGGTGTCCTCCTAGGGCGGCTCCCAGCAGGGAGCTCTGGTGTTCCTGCAGACATAACCCACATGCAGCCAGAAGAGCTCAAACCTGGCTGGGAGCACTCATCTCGCCTTCCTTCACCACCTTTCAAAGGAGTGCTAGCTCAGCATCTCACACATCATGGAATCAAGCAGCACCATAGAGTTTATCTGCCTACCTAGCCGGACACAGCTCCGAGTTACCCTGTATAATGTGTTCAGTCTGTTACACAGGAGCCGTCCTCAGACAGCGTGCCATCAGCTGCTGTCCCCAGGGAACACGATTAGCGTGGGTGAAGCAGGGCTGTGACAAGGAATAAGGAGAGGTGCGGCCGGTATAGGATGCATAGGAGCGGCCCAGGGGGCAATTTCCCCCCTGCCCACCGGCCCAGTCTGCCCCTACTCCTCATAGGATGTTAATAGGTTAGTCTGGCAAGAACAATCCTTCATAAATCCATGCTGGTTACTACTAATGATACCATTTTCATCAGCCAATTCCTGGATATGGTCTTATATTATCTCCACCAAAAGTTTACATACTATTGATGTTAGGATGAATGGTCTGTAGTTTCCAGATATATATCTTAGCGCTTGTTTTCAATATTGGTACCACATTAGCTTTTCGCAAATTAGCCTGTAAGCTGTTCTTGAAGATTAGGAATAATGGTCTGGCTATATCATGACTAAGTTCTTTGAGGACTCTTGTTTCTTGGCTGTAAGTCATCCAGTCCTGGTGATTTACTTAAAAAAATATTTTTCAAGTCTTTTTTGAACACTGGATTCTGTCAGCCACAAGGGTACATTCCAAGTTATGTTATTTAATACTGCCTTTACTATACCCCTCCTTTTCCTTTGTTAGAAAGTGAGGTGAAGAACTTACTTAACCGCTTGCCGACCGCTCACAGTATATTTACGTGAGCAGTCAGCCCCTCACAGGCAAACCGACGTAGGTGTACGTCGCTAGCCTGTGAGGCTCTAGGGAGCGAGCACGCGCCGCCAGAGGCTCGCTCCCACACGCTCACGGACCCCTCCGCGCATGTGCCCGGCGGACCCCATGTCCGCCGGGCACTCGCGATCGTCCGTTAGAGCGGGAGAAAGGCAGGCGGCTAATGTAAACACAGCCACCTGTCATTCTCCCCTGTGTAAGAATGGAGATCACATGGATCTACTATGTAGGACCGTTGATCTCTGTTCTTACACTAGTAGCCACAGCCAATCACAGTTAGAAAGGGACACTCTTAACCCCTCCCTCTCCAATAAAGTTAACCCCTTCCCTCCCAGTGTAATTTTTACAGTAACAGTGCATATGTATAGCACTGATTACTGTAGTAATGTCACTGGTAACCCCAAAAGTGTCAAAAATGTCAGTCAAGGGTCCGATCTGTCCGCCGCAATGTCGCAGTCCCGCAAAAAAAATCGCAGATCGCCGCCATTACTCGTTAAAAAAAAAAACAACAAAAATGACAAAAATCTTTCCCTTGGTTAGTAAACGCAATAACTTTTGCGCAAACCAATCAAAATACGCTTTTTGCGATTTTTTTTTTACCAAATATATGTAGCAGAAAACAAATTGGCCTAAAATGTTAAAAATTTTAGATTTTTACATTTTTTGGGGGGAATTTCATATAAAAAAATGTGAAAAATATTGTTATTTTTGCAAAATTGACGCTCTTTTTTTGTTTATAGCGCATAAAGAAAAAATTGCACAGGTGATCAAATGCCACCAAAAGAAAGCTCTGTTTGTGGGAAAAAAAGGAAGTGAAATTCGCTTAGGTACATCGTCGCACGACCGCGCAATTGCAACTCAGTGCCGAATCGCAAAATAGGCCCTGGTCAGGAAGGGGGTAAAATCTTCCGGGGCTTAAGTGGTTAACACAGTTGCCTTCTTATTGTCACTTGTAACCAACTGCCTCTGATTATTGTTTTTGGAGCCGATATGCTCTTGCTTTGCCTTTTTACTATTAATGTATTTAAAACATTTTTTTTTTTTTTTTTTACTCTCCTCTACTACGTGTCTCTTGTGGTCTATTTTAGCTGCCCTGATCATACTCTTACATTTCTTATTGCATTCCTTGTAGTACTGGAATGCTGATGGTGAGCCTTCGGCCTTATATTTTTTAAAGGACAGTGGTTTTCTCATTAATATGGCTTTTTTATGCTAGAATATGCCTTTTTAAAATAAACCTTTATATCACTTTTTGACTGTCTATACACAAAAAAAAACACTTCAACCGCTTAAATTATGTTCTATCTGTTTGCATATGAATATAATCACTACTACTTTTATTTAGACCTTCCCCCCAAGGGCTTGAAATTTGACAAGTCCCACTGAAACAGACTCATGTAAAGAAATTGAAAATCCTCCAGATATATTCAGCAAAGAAAGGACATTTTTTTTTTTTTTTGCAAATATGCTATTTTAGATTTACTAATCATTCTTGTGCTAATCTCAAATTTTGTACTCCTGCTTTTTTCAACATTGTACATTCCCCAAAATTGGTCATCAGACTTTTCACATTTGTGGACAATTATGGAAGAGAACAAGAAAAAAAGCCAATATTTCACAAAGGCAGATTTTTTATTATCCTCAGTTACAAACGAAAACAGTGACTGTTAAACTATTGCATTTTATTTATTACACTTTTCTGATGCTGCTGGGTAGATTTGCATGTCTACACAATGAACTAATGAAAAGCACAGAAGACCTTCATGACTGAAAAGTAATTAGCATTGGCTGATTAATAACATTCTATTCTGACTTTGAACCTCACAAACACAATGTCATAAAAAACAACCACATCCTACTATTATGTCTGCAGCTTTTCTACAGAAATCACAGAGGTTACAGCGGAGGAATGCTTTAAAGCTGTGTCCTACTGCAGGCTAAAACTCAACATTTGAAAATGATTCTTTAATATGATTGCTTGAAAGTGTGTTGGCTGATGTGACCTTAAAGAGACTCTGTCATGTGAAAAAAAACCCTTACAGAAAAGCACATACTCATAAAGAAGAAACTGGATACCTATCTCTCCTGCCATTCAATGCTACTAAGTTGCAGAAAACTGGTCCCCTGCAGAGAAACCAACACTTCCAGGAGATTCTGTCTCTTTGATCCCCCACAGTTCTCACTGATTCCTCCCACTGATCTCTTTGTCACTGCAGAATAGAGTAAAGACATGGAGATCTACAGGAAGAACCAGTGAGAATTGTAGGGGACCACAGAGATTGACACTCCTGGAAGTATCAGTTTCTCTGTGGATTTCAAGGTATTAATTCTCTGAAACAAAACAGCAATGAGTGCAAGGAAAGTTAAGTAGTCAGCCTCTTTCTTAAAGCTACAGTGATCGAAAGTTTGGGCACCCCAGGTAAAAATTTGTATTAATGTGCATAAAGAAGCCAAGGAAAGATGGAAACATCTCCAAAAGGCATCAAATTACAGATTAGACATTCTTATAATATGTCAACAAAAGTTAGATTTTATTTCTATCATTTACACTTTCAAAATAACAGAAAACAAAAAAATGATGTCTGCAAAAGTCTGGGCACCCTGAAGAGTTAATATCTTGTACTGCCCCCTTTGGCAAGTATCACAGCTTGTAAACGCTTTTTGTAGCCAGCCAAGAGTCTTTCAATTCTTGTTTGAGGTATCTTTGCCAATTCTTCCTTACAAAAGTCTTCCAGTTCTTTGAGATTTCTGGGCTGTCTGTCACGCACTGCTCTTTTAAGGTCTATCCATAGATTTTCAATTATGTTGAGGTCAGGAGATTGTAAAGGCCATGGCAAAACCTTCAGTTTACGCCTCTTGATGTAACCCCCCCGTGGATTTCGAGGTGTGTTTAGGATCATTATCCATTTGTAGAAGCCATCCTCTCTTTAACTTCAGCTTTTTCACAGATGGCATCAAGTTACCATTCAAAATTTGCTGGAATTTTATTGAATCCAGTTTTCCTTCTACTCGTGAGTAGGGATGATCGAACTTTTGAAAAGTTCGGTTCGGCCAGAACATCCGAACTTCCCGAAAGTTCGGCCCGGATTTCAGAACCCCATTGAAATCAATGGGACCCGAACTTCGGTAATCAAAAAACACAATTTTTAAGCCCTAAAACCCAATAAATGCCCCTAAAAAGTCCCTAGGGTTCTGGGTCATGCCCCATTAACTATTAATCACACAAAAAAAAGTTCTTAAAAATTGTCATTTTTGATAAAAAAGCCAATTATTGAAAAAAAAAGAGAGATTTTTTGATTTTGACTTTGGATTTAGTATCTGGGGGGTCTAAAAAGTGTACATGTGAAGTTTCAGCTCTGTAGCATGTCCAGAACCATGAAAAAAAAAAAGATAATTTTTCAGTAGAACAGGGATGTGGGACCCTCCTTTTACACCTATATGAGCTTTTTTTTCTGGTTCTGGACATGCTACAGAGCTGAAACTTCACAGGTACACCTTTTAGACCCCCCAGACACAAAATCACACAAAAAAAGTTCCTAAAAATTTTCATTTTTGATAAAAAAGCCAATTATTGAAAAGATTTTTTTTTTTTATTTTTACTTTGGATTTCGTATCTGGGGGGTCTAAAAAGTGTACATGTGAAGTTTCAGCTCTGTAGCATGTCCAGAACCATAAAAAAAAAAGATTGTTTGTATTAGAACACTTTCAGCACAGGAGTTTTTCACACACATATATTTATATACACACCTAGACATATATAGGTGTGATAGTAGCAGAAATATATGCTTGCGCTAATGAAATCATTTACAGTAATATATTTCTGCTACTATCACACCTATATATGGCTAGGTGTCTATATACATATAATTATGTGTGTATATATACCACTATACACAAGTTCAGATGTTTTGCCTGCCTCAAAAGAACCCCAAAAAATGCAAAAAAAAAATGCTAGCGTCAAAAAAAAAATGCCCAGGTGTGTTTTTGCTGGCATTTTTTGGGAGTTTTTGGAGGCAGGCAATACGAAATCCAAAGTCAAAAATCAAAAAATCTCTTTTTTTGTAATTTTTTCAATAATTGGCTTTTTTATCAAAAATGACAAATTTTAAGAACTTTTTTTGGTGTGATTTCATATCTGGGGGGTCTAAAATGTGTACCTGTGAAGTTTCAGCTCTGTAGCATGTCCAGAACCATAAAAAAAATAATTGTTTGTATTAGAACACTTTCAGCACAGGGGGTTGGCTTCTCTTCTCGGTTTTCACACCTTGCCGGTTTAATAGCAGGCATTTTTTTGGGTTCTTTGCAGCCAGGAAAAACATCTGAACTTGTGTATAGTGGTACTCTGCACAAGTTCAGATGTTTTGCCTGCCTCCAAAAACCCCCAAAAAATGCCAGCAAAAACACACCTGGGCATTTTTTTTTTTTAGACGCTAGCGTTTTTTTTGGCATTTTTTGGGGTTCTTTTGAGGCAGGCAAAACATCTGAACTTGTGTATAGTGGTATATATACACACATAATTATATGTATATAGACACCTAGCCATATATAGGTGTGATAGTAGCAGAAATATATTACTGTAAATGATTTCATTAGCGCAAGCATATATTTCTGCTACTATCACACCTATATATGTCTAGGTGTGTATATAAATATATGTATGTGTGTATATACACCACTATACACAAGTTCAGATGTTTTGCCTGCCTCCAAAACCCCCCAAAAAATGCCAGCAAAAACACACCTGGGCATTTTTTTTTTGACGCTAGCGTTTTTTTGGCATTTTTTTGGGTTCTTTTGAGGCATGCAAAACATCTGAACTTGTGTATAGTGGTATATATATACGCACATAATTATATGTATATAGACACCTAGCCATATATAGGTGTGATAGTAGCAGAAATATATTACTGTAAATGATTTCATTAGCGCAAGCATATATTTCTGCTACTATCACACCTATATATGTCTAGGTGTGTATATAAATATATGTATGTGTGTATATACACCACTATACACAAGTTCAGATGTTTTGCCTGCCTCCAAAACCCCCCAAAAAATGCCAGCAAAAACACACCTGAGCATTTTTTTTTTTTTTTTTTTTGACGCTAGCGTTTTTTTGGCATTTTTTTGGGTTCTTTTGAGGCAGGCAAAACATCTGAACTTGTGTATAGTGGTATATATACACACATAATTATATGTATATAGACACCTAGCCATATATAGGTGTGATAGTAGCAGAAATATATTACTGTAAATGATTTCATTAGCGCAAGCATATATTTCTGCTACTATCACACCTATATATGTCTAGGGGTATATATACAGACATATATGTGTATATATACCCCCTATACACATGTTCAGATGTCATGTCTGACATCAAACATGTCCTCAAAAAAGCACTGGCAGTGGCAACCCCTGCAGCATGAAAAATGCTTGCTGGTGAGAAGCCATATTCCTGTCCCGAAGCAACTCAGAGAAATGATAATTTCTCTATAGCGGTCACCCTGCTATGGAAGGGTTTTGTCACCCTTCCATAGCAGTCACTGTCAGTTAACCCTACACTACACTACGGTCCCCTTACACTTAACACTTTCCCTACAGAAACTAAATTTTTGAAGCTAACTTAAGTGTAAAGGAGCACTCTAACTACACTAGATATCCCTTTCCTCACACTAATAAATGCTAAATGACACTTTTAAAGTAAAATTAACAGAACTGCTTCCACTCTCTTCCATGTCCAGTATAACAATGCTAGGAATATGGCGGGGGCTATCTTATATACTGGGGGGCGTATTCACTAATGATTGGTCTAGGGACCCCCTAGTCACTCCAATCACATTCCTAGCATTCTCCTGCCCCCTCAATTGGCTTTTGCTAATGGTTCTGGTCCAATCACGGGCTTTTAAAGCCCATTTCCTGAAGCATTGCATTTTGGTCGGTTCTGGTTGCCGAATTCCGAACTTTTTGGGCAAAAAGTTCTAAATTCGGCCGAACCTCGAACACCCAATGTTCGGGCCGAACCGATGGTGGACCCGAACCTTTCGATCATCCCTACTCGTGAGATGTTCCCTGTGCCACTGGCTGCAATACAACCCCAAAGCATGATTTATCCACCCCCATGCTTAACAGTTGGACAGAGTTTCTTTTTATTAAATTCTGTGCCCCTTCTTCTCCAAACATACCTTTGCTCATTCCGGCCAAAAAGTAAAATTTTAACCTCATCGGTCCACAGAACTTGTTTCCAAAATGCATCAGGCTTGTCTATATGTTCATTTGCAAAGTTCAAACGCTGATTTTTGTGGTGAGGACGTAGAAGAGGTTTTCTTCTGATGACTCTTCCATGAAGACCATATTTGTACAAGTATCTCTTTATAGTGGAATAGTGTACCACAACTGCCAGATCTTTCTGGAGGGATCATGCAGTCAAACGTGGGTTTTGAATTGTTTTTCTCACAATCCTGCGAGCTGTTCTGTCTGATATTTTTCTTGGTCTTCCAGATCTTGCTTTAACCACTTAAGCCCCGGAGGATTTTCCTGCTAAAAGACCAGGGGGTATTTTGCGATTCGGCACTGCGTGACTTTAACGGACAATTGCGCGGTCGTGCGACGCTGTACCTTAACGAATTTGACGTCCTTTTTTTCCCACAAACAGAGCTTTCTTTTGGTGGTATTTGATCACCTGTGCGATTTTTTGATCACGCGCTATAAACAAAAAAAGAGCGACAATTTTGCAAAAATAGCAATATTTTTCACATTTTTTTATATGAAATTCCCCCCAAAAAAAATGTAAAAATCAAAATTTTTTAACATTTTTGGCCAATTTGTTTTATCCTACCTATGTTTGGTAAAAAAAATCGCAAAAAGCGTATTTTGATTGGTTTGCGCAAAAGTTATCGCGTTTACTAACAAAGGGAAAGATTTTTGTCATTTTTGTTGTTTTTTTTTTTAACGCGTAATGGCGGCGATCTGCGATTTTTTTTGCGGTACTGCGACATTGCGGCGGACAGATCGGACCCTTGACTGACATTTTTGACACTTTTGGGGTTACCAGTGACATTTCTACAGTAATCAGTGCTATACATATGCACTGTTACTGTAAAAATACACTGGCAGTGAAGGGGTTAACTTTATTTGGGAGGGAGGGGCTGTGTGTGTCCCTAGGGGCGTGATTCTTACTGTGATTGGCTGTGGCTCTAGCTGTAAGGACACTGATCAACGGATCTACATACTAGATCCGTGTAATCAGTGTCTTTACAGCGAGGAGAATGACAGGCAGCTTGTTTACACAAGCTGCCTGACATTCTCCCTCTCCCCTGACGATCGCCGAGTGGCCGGCGGACATTGGGTCCGCTGGTCACACGCGCGGGGGGGTGCGTGACCGCGCAGGAGCGGGAGCGCGCCTCCGCGGGCGCGCGCTCGCTCCCCAGACCCTCCCAGGCTAGTGACGTTAATTAACGTCACTCTGCCTGGCAGGGGCTGACCGCCGCAGTAAATCTACTTGCGGCGGTCGGCAAGCAGTTAACTTCCACTGTTCCTGATGACTGCCATTTCTTAATTACACTCCGAACAGAGGATATTGACATCTGAAAACGCTTTGCTATCTTCTTATAGCCTTCTCCAGCTTTGTAAGCGTAAACTATTTTCAGTTTCAGTTTTCTAGACAACTGCTTAGAAGATCCCATGGTGCTAATTGTTGGGGCAAGGTCAGATGAGTCCGGGCATTTAAAACCTTTGAGATTGACATCACCTGGTCTTCCCAGACGATGATTGAGAACAATCCATGACACTGGCAGGTCTCAGCCTTGCAAAGGGGGCAGTGCATGCTATAAATTCTGCAGGGTGCCCAAATTTTGTTTTCTGTAATTTTTAAAGTGTCAATGATGGAAATAAAATCTAACTTTTGTTGACATATTATAAGAATGTCTAATCTGTAATTGTATGCCTTTTGGAGATTTTTCTATCTTTCCTTGGCTTCTTTATGCACATTAATACAAATTTTTACCTGGGGTGCCCAAACTTTCAATCACCACTGTATATGCTGTGCTTTAAGGATTTTATTATGTAACAGGGTCTCTTTAGAGCAAATCAATGGGCACATCCAATATTATTAGCTGATATTTGCAACTGTACAGATGGCACATGCCAACTGTCCCCATCACACAATCTGGACCATCTTAAGAGCATTGTAGGTCCCCGGGCAATGCAGTGCACTGGGGCCCTACCTACACAATCACCCAAGTCCGGTGTTCTGTCAGTATAGCGTACCCATCACATTACGTAACGGAAGTGACGTTCTGTCAGCTGCACATGCATTCCACCGCTACCAGGTTTGCTAATCTGACAGAACACCAACAGTCAGAAGGTGGCAGCGGAAATCTTACGTCACCCAGCTACGTCTTGATTTTCAGAGTAATTTTAGCAATAAAGTGAGTGTATATAAATATAGTGTATTGACATCTGGGATGATGTTTTAAATGTTACATTTTTAAAGAGGCTAAGACGCCAGCAGTAGAAAGGTGGTGGAGGCCATGTTGATACACCCGCACTGCTCAGCGCTAAACCTTTAGGCTTTCAAAATTAAACATCCAAACAGCATCACAGATGTCAATACACTATACTGTATTTATTTATATACGCTCATTTTATTGCTAAAATTACTCTGAAATTCAAGACGTAGCTGGGTTTAGTAAGATGTCTGCTGCTGCCTATTGACTGTAGGTGTTCTGTCAGATTAGCTAACCTGGTAGCGGTGGAACGCATGCATGGCGGTAGAGCGCATGCGCAGTATGATTTTTCGGTCAGTCAGCAGGTGGAACGTCACTTCCGTTCGCTAATCTTATGGGTTCGCTATTCTGTTAGAGCACCAGGTTCACACTGATGCAAATTGGATGTGGGGAAACTAGACCTGAAGTTGTGACTAGCATCGTCTTCGACCATATTTAAATCCCTAAGTGCGGTAAATCAATTCCTCGCACCTCCTGTCTTCTATGTATGAGATAACACTATTTCGCTGTTCACTGCAAACTCCATACTTTGTGAGAAAGTGTGAGAGGGAGTTGCCTTCAACCCTCTTGGCCATAGAGTTCACCAGAGCTTCACAGGTTGCCACTGGAGTCCTCTTCCACTCCTCCATGACAACATCACAGAGCTGGTGGATGTTAGAGACCTTGCGCTCCTCCACTTTCCGTTTGAGGATGCCCCAGAGATGCTCAATAGGGTTTAGGTCTAAAGACATGCTTGGCCAGTCCATCACCTTTACCCTCAGCTTCTTTAGCAAGGCAGTGGTCGTCTTGGAGGTGTGTTTGGGGTTGTTAGCTACCCTGCGGCCCAATCTCCGAAGAGAGGGGATCATGCTCTGCTTCAGTATGTCACAGTACATGTTGGCATTCATGGTTCCTTTAATGAACTGTAGCTCCCCAGTGCCGGCAGCACTCATGCAGCCCCAGACCATGACACTCCCACCACCATGCTTTACTGTAGGCAAGACACACTTGTCTTTGTACTCCTCAACTGGTTGCCGCCACACACACTTGACACCATCTGAACCAAATAAGTTTACCTTGGTCTCATCAGACCACAGGACATGGTTCCAGTAATCCAGTCTGCTAGTCTTCAGAAAACTGTTTGCAGGCTTTCTTGTGCATCATTTTTAGAAGAGTCTTCCTTCTGGGACGACAGCCATGCAGAGAAATTTGATGCAGTGTGCGGTGTATGGTCTGAGCACTGAGAGGCTGACCCCCCACCCCTTCAACCTCTGCAGCAATGCTGGCAGCACTGCACTCATATGTCTATTTCCCAAAGACAACCTCTGGATATGACGCTGAGCACGTGCACTCAACCTCTTTGGTCGACCATAGCAAGGCCTGTTCTGAGTGGAACCTGTCCTGTTTAACCACTGTATGGTCTTGGCCACCGTCCTGCAGCTCAGTTTCAGGGTCTTGACAATCTTCTTATAGCCTAGACCAACTTTATGTAGAGCAGCAATTATTTTTTTCAGATCCTCAGAGAGTTCTTTGCCATGAGGTGCCATGTTGAACTTCCAGTGACCAGCATAAGAGTGAGAGCAATAACACCTAATTTAACACACCTGCTCCCCATTCACATCTGAGACCTGTAACACTAACGAGTCACATGACACCCTGGAGGGAAAATAGCTAATTAGGCACAATTTGGACATTTTCACTTAGGGGTGTACTCACTTTTGATGCCAGTGGTTTAGACATTGATGGCTGTGTATTGAGTTATTTTGAGGTGACAGCAAATTTACAATGTTATAAAAGTTGTACACTCACTACTTTACATTGTAGCAAAGTGTCATTTCTTCAGTGTTGTCACATGAAAAGATATAACAAAATATTTACAAAAATGTGAGGGGTGTACTCACTTTTGTGAAATACTGTATAATAAAATATTTACAAAAATGTGAGGGGTATACTCACTTTTGCTAAATACTGTACATCTATAGTGGTCCTGCCCCAAGATACAGATGTTTTGGAAAGAAATTGCTCTGTGGATTCTGTGGGAAAAAACATTCTCGGGCCTATACAATTCACACCCCTGTATTGTCTTTTTCATGATGTGCCCTCATCCTAAAGCTTATAAAAATAGTGTTACACCACATATTTTAAATGCGGCAAAAAGCCGCATACCAGGTCACAGAACAGCTGCCCTATGATCTGAGACTGGAAAAAGAAGGTGGATAAAATCATGAAGTCTGAGAGATAGATATATACAGTTAGAGATGAACAAAAAAACATTCTGGGACATCTGGTCAGGATGGATGTACAATTTGAAATTGATAAGTCCATGAATGAGGATACAACCTCATTGCTCCTGTAGGCAGAGTTTGGTGGTTTTAGGGTTTAACGTAGCTCTTCTAAACTAGAGTTATTTGCTTAACACGCATATGAGAGACATTTTGAGATAGATTTCATAGATCGTGGAGAAATTGTATAATCTGTACCACAATTTTTGTCTGGTTCATTTTGGTTTCTGCTATTTTAGATATTTTTAGTTGTCCAAGATTTTTATTAGTTTCAAACATAAATGAACAGGAAAGCACCAAATGCTCAGCAGGTTGAGAATAACAGCAAGGTATAACATGGTGTAAACATGGCGTGTACATCATAACAAAAGAAATTTGGACTGTGAAGTCACGCAAACCTAAGAGATTGTACGCCATAACAGTAAAGGAATCAGCAGTGGGAGGCAATTGAAACCCCCCCCCCCCCCGTTAGCCCCTTAATGGGGCCAGCGGAGCTGTGTAGGTTGCAGTCAACTGCGGCTGAATGAGTTGAAATAACAAAAATCCAGAAGTGCCATAAATTCAGAACAGAGGTAGTGTAGAGAAAGAGAAGGAAATAATAGCGAGGAGGGAGGAAATAGGGTGAGTAGAGAGAAGGAAAGAAAAATAGGAAAAAGGCGAGCAGGAGAAGAAGGTAGGGCAAGTCTCCTCAGGGGCCTCCGCGGGTGGGTGTAAAGTGTCCTGGGAATAGTGGGGTCTTAGAGTAGACAGCCCAAGGTTCCCAAACTGCTTCAAATAGATGTTCTTTGTCGAGAGGATACTGGCTAGTTTTTCTTGCGTCATAATCCAGGAGACTTTTCGCTTTACTGCATGAACCAAAATTCCCTCCCGCTGCCAAGACCTAGCAAGTGTCATTTTGGCTCCTAACAAAATGAAGAAGAGGAGCCTAGACATATGTTTAGGGGCCTTGTCAATTTTAAAGTTGAGAAGAGCAATCTTGGGGTCTTGGGATATAGCTAATCCTGAGATTTTCCGCAACAGGTGGAAAATCTTGTTCCAGAAAGATCTAATTCTTGGGCAGGACCACCACGTGTGAAACATGGAGCCCACCAAGCCGCAATTTCGGAAGCATAAGGGGGACGCATTGGGGAACATGGTAGCCAACCTGGCCGGGACCCTGTACCATCTAAGGAAAACTTTCACATTAGCCTCAATCAGGGAGACATTGAGGATGCCCTTAAAGGAGCGTCGGAAGTTTAGGGACCATATATCCTGGGTGGCCTCCGATCCTAGATCAGATTCCCATGAGCGGACATAGGAAGGTTTGTCTGTAGCTTCCGCCAAGGAAGCATAAATAATGGAGATCCCACCTCTCTGATCCATTATATTAGAGCACCAATTTTCGTAGGGTGTCAGGGAAGGGGGTTTGTTTTTGTCGTGCCACAGGGAGTGTAGGAAATTAGAGATTTTAGATATTTTTTATTGATGTATCCTTTTCTCTTTTCTTTCCTTCCTGTGTTATCAAAGTGTCAATGTTGCATGCTTGATGCACTTTAAACACAATATGATGTTCAGGGTAAATTTTATGATGATACAGTCCTTGAGGCTTTCAAACTGTTTTGATAACTGAAATGGTCCACGCTAGCCTGTACTGTTTGACATCTCTGTACGAATTAGAATACCATGGTGTATATGATAGAATGCTTTACACATTCTGTTATGGCTTTGTAATCTGTCAAAACCTTTATTTTTGGAAATAAAACCTTTATATACAAAAAAAATAGATTATCCAAAAATAACAAAAAAACAATCCAGGCATCTAAGGCTATATGGCAAGAAAGTCATTTGAACATAGGTGTGGTAGGGATGACGTCTTTGAGATGTTAGCGCCAAATCATACAGCAGAATCTCATTTAAAGGCTCAGGCGCAGCAAGATTTCACATCAGTGAGGGAACAACCTCCATTGATTGTAAATTTGGCACTTACTTGGTTCATCTGGGTTTGACCACACAGCTTGCACTCACTGCCCACTCCTCTACTGACAAATGCTTCATAATCCCGTGGAAGAGAGATGGTTGGCTAGGGTCTCCCATGTATCCAGCTGTACCTGTTTTCTTTCTGCTCATAGCGGCAGCATCAGATAGAGGCTGGCACTCCTTTACGCCACACTCACACTTTTTACTGACTGTCCTGCTCACACTGGGGGGTTTTCCACTGTTTCACAGGTACTAGCCAAATTTTCTCAGTTCCTACTCCATATCATCAAATAGTTAATGGCACAGAGGCAAAAGGAGGGGGGTCTTTGAACCCTTTCTCTGGCTGTTACATTGCACAAGCATGCAAAGCACTAATATGGGGGAGGAAACACTGACAGCAAAGCAGGGGTATTATTTGGCTTTGAGTAAAGAGTTGAGATGGTATGGAATAGGGATTAGGGTTCAGGTTTGGAGTGGATATCCTGGTTTTTCAGTTTGGTAAAATTCCAGACTTATGGCTGAAAATTCACCCCCAAATCCATAGAAGTAGTAGTGAGCAAGCAGGTCCCGCGGAGCATAGCAATGAGTACATCAATGGACAGTATTTCCTGATTGCTGAATGGATTCCATATTTGTTATCCCAGACATAACTCTTTCAAAGCACAATCAAATAATAAATATAATATATTTAATAAATATTACGGGACACTAATCTACAACACAAGTTGCATTAAGCAGAGAGGTTTACCAATTCTCCTAGAAATGTTTAAAAAGTTCCCACACCCAGTCAGCAGTTCCCCCTGTGTTGGTGATCAGAGAAGACCAATTGCTATGTCATGAAAGTATGCAATTGGGTTTTTCCAAATTCCACCCATTAAAAGACTCTTTAATTTTTCCTAAAATGGGAGAGGTGTTGCTGCAGATCCATCTGAATGCACACATAGTGGAACCCTGGAATATAGTCAGATAAAGGCAAATTAAAGAGACATTGCTGGCTTTAGCACAGTTGAAGTACTTCATAGATAACATTAGTGATTTATGGTTTGTGACAAATATGTTTAATTTGGATTGGCAATGAGAAAGAATGTCTATGTAGCACCCTCCTAGGTAGGTGCTAGGAAGAAGCATATGGGTGGCCCTGTCTGCATATCAGGAGGGCCTGATCAATTTGTTAGGCTGTCATGTGTTTCCCAGGGTGTCTGTTGAGTCTGGGGAGTCTCCCCACTATGTCCAATGAGGGCTCTCATTGGACAGTGGAGGAAACCTAGCCAATGGTACACCAGGGCTTGTATATATCCCAGAGGGCAGATTCTTTCGCAATGCATCCTGGGAGAGGATATAAGTCTGGAGGGAGCACATGACGCAGTGTCTTTGGCGGGAAGCGGAGTCCCAGGAGTAGGGTGACGGCTGTCTCTCCTCCTGTCAGCGCAAGTGAGAGTGTCCTGGGCGGTCGTCCTAGAGGACAAAGGTTGAGCTGGGCTGCAGAGAGGGATCCAGAGTGATGTGGACCGAGTGGAGCTGCTGGACAGAAGTTTTGGGGAAAAACAGTATCGTGAGTACTTGGGACTCCCTGACATAATCATACCGCCAGGGAGGTTAAAAGGCGTATGCCCATTTACACTGAGCAGTTAGCAATCCAGTTAAAAAACATGTTTAGGCTTGACAGCATGCAGTTTAAATTGGAATACAATGTTATAGATCAATAAATGCAAAGGCAGTGGTAGCATATATTCTTTCTGGGTTTTGAATGCCCAAATTTCCTGGGAGGCAAAGTGATATCATCTGAGACCCTCACAGGTAATGGAAGCCAAGTGAATATGAATAGTTTTTTGCTATGTTATGGGGAACAATATTTATTCCTAAGCAGTGCGCAACAAGATGTAACTTATGTCTGGAATTTCTCTGGAATTTCTCCTGAAAAATTGCACTTCCTGGTTTGTGAGTATGCCTAGGCACTCCTGAGTTGTATATCTGCGGTTTGAGATCTAAGGAACTGTTGCCTCTGAAAAGCCCTTCTTCCACCAGTGTGCCCACCTCCACACAGAGACACAGGACTACATTAACTAAGCGGTATGGAGCACCTTACAAAATGCGGGAAATATGGCTCAGCATTATTAAAAAAGTTTTTGGGCAATCCCAAAAAAACACTACTAAAATACAGCATGAGTTGTTTTATAAGGTCATGCGGTATTTTAGTAGTGAAAACATGCACTAATTTAACACCTGGCAGTAGCTTGCGTGTTTATTTACATTAGTAAATACCATGTTTTTAAGGAGCAGACAGCACCAGTGTCCTTAACAACCAGTAGCTGTCATGGTTATTAAGGAGCGGGTGGCTGCTGCGTCCTTAACAACAGATGAGTCATCAGCTAAAAAAAAAAAAATAAATAAAAAAAAAAATGTCCCCAGCGTAGATCCATCGTCAATCACAATGCTCGCTGCCACTGTCGACCTGAAGAAAAAAAAGCTCCACTCCCAATGCTAGCTTCCGCCATCTGACAACTCTTCCACCTCCCACCGCTAAATAAACCAAGGGGCAGTGCCCCCTGGTGACGTTAACAGACAGCCCCACCCAGTGTAACGTCACTGACCCAGCGACCACTGACTCGGGGTCAGTGGTGCCACACGGGGTGGGCTACATGCTCAGATATGGATTTTGGGGGGTCCCCATACCATTTTTTGTTCATTTTAGCATGGAGGTACCCCTCAAAATCCATACCAGACCCAAAGGGCTGATATAGATTGGGAGGGGGACCCCACTGTGTTATTTTTTTAAATTTTTTACTGGTTGTTAAGGATGCTGGTGGCCACTTGCTCTTTAACAACCAGTACACATTCCATTAATACCACATGCCTCGATCCAGAGGCATAATTAGAACCTTCAGAGCCCTGGTGCAAGAAAGGACCCCCCAAGAGGAGAGGGGGCTGTGTGACAGGAGGGAGGCAGTGTGCCAGGAGAGAGGGAAGTGTGACAGGAGGGGAGGGAAGTGTGTTAGCAGAGGGGCAGTGTGACAGCAGGGGGGCAGTATGACAGCAAAGGGGGCAGTGCAATAGCGAGGGCAGTGCAAAAGCAGGAAGTAGTAGGACAGCAGAGGGGGCAGTATGACAGCAGGGGGGCAGTTTGACAGCAGGAGGGCAGTATGACAGCAGGGAAGGCAATGTGACAACAGGGGGGCTGTGTGACAGCAGGGAGGGAGCAGAGAAGGCATTTGTACACTCAGCCAGGAAGCAAGACTTTCCTGGCAGCAGCAGCCTAGAGTGGCAGGAGCTGAGGTCAAGGGGGCAGAGCTGAGAGGCCGACCGATGACCTGGCACCAGGCTAGATAGGAGGGATGGTGCGGCGGCTTATAGAAGAACTGTATTATAAGAGAGTGACCAGCGCTATGGAATACTACACTAGAGGATGTGAATTATCAAAGAGATAGGTGTAAGCTGCCACCAATCAACCCTCGGGGTGCAAGTGTGAGTTTATAGTGAAAATGTGTGAAGATAGGTACCAGCGCTACCTTTACATGTGACTGTAAAACAAACCACATGGTGTACAGTACAAATTAAAAGGTGAATCTGTAAACGATGTGACCCAAAATATTGTGGGTGTAATCTTGTGAAAAAAATACCATGAATATTGCTAGCCCAAATAATATTATTTTAATTAGAACAGTGCAAATATAGACAAAAAACTGTGGTTTATGAGTGAAACACTCCAAGTGAATACTGAAGGATAATGACTCCTCCCACCAAGAGTGGAAAAGACTAAGTAGTAACAGCCAATATATGAATTGATTTGTAGAAGTCAAAGCCTGGGTATATATACCGAAAAAACAGTGATTATTATCCAGTGCTGGTGGACACCACAAAGTGAAAAAAATAAAAGAATAAAATATATGTGCTCATCCAAATATGCCACTACGTGGTGCTGATAATATGACCTGTGTGTAGTCCCCACTACTTGTGTGGTTCTGGGGTTCGGGCTCCGCTTCTGGAGAACAATGAGCCGATGGTCTTGCTCTAAACACTCCAACAGAGATGAAACCCCATAATGTATAAATTGCCAATGCAGTGGTGTAGAATGACGATATGCACTCACTCGTTAGTTGATCAGGATCAGAGAGAAAGCTCACTTCGGGAAGCTTCCGCGTTCCACGGCCCTCGGCTCCGTACCCGGAAGTGACGTGTGACGTACAGACTCTGCCCTACGCGTTTCGGCAGAAGGACGTCTACTGGAGCGGCCTATAGAAGAACTGAACTCCTGGCTCCTGCAGCCGCTAAAAGCCTGCTGCTCCTCCTCTCCCTTTGGCAGGCCTTCAGCGGCTGCAGGAGCCAGGATGATAATGGAGGTGTTCATTTCTTCTATAAGCCACTCTGCCACGCCGCCCCTCCTATCCAGGAGCAGACAAATCTGACAAGGGAGCTGCAGGGGCCCCCTAAAGCATGGGGCAGGGTCGCAGTTGTGCTCCCTGGGACCCCTAAAGTTACTCCCCTGCCTCGATCTTTACTTCATTACTGAATGCATTTAATTACCTATTTCATTCTGTGAATTGAGTTTAACGCCTGCTCATGTGGTATTTACCAAGCATTTTCAGCTTTTGCAGTAAATACCGCAGAATGTTATGGTGAATTGACAGTTTCAGGATCACATACAGTATTTAGGGAAAATGTGTCTGGACACCTACATGCCACATGAGAGATGCTTTTGTGGATGGAGCCCACAGCGTAGAGCAAGGCATGGTAAGTCAATAATGACATAAGATTAGCTGTGGAGAGATTACAGGCAATTTTGGTGACTAGTCCATTGCCTGCCTTTGAGTAAGGAGGATGTTTTTTTTTTTTCATGCAAGGTTAACTTTAATGTAAAAAGAAAAAGTTATTTAATATTGTTTTATACTACAGTGCCTTGAAAAAGTATTCATACCCCTTGAAATTTTCCACATATTGTCATGTTACAACTAAAAACATAAATCTATTTTATTGGAATTTTATGTGATAGACCAACACAAAGTGGCACATAATTGTGAAGTGGAAGGAAAATGATAAATGGTTTTCAATATTTTTTACAAATAAATATCTGAAAAGTGTGATGTGCATTTGTATTCATCCTCCTTTACTCTGATACCCCAAACTAAAATCTAACTGTGGTCACTCTGCATTAAAGGGGGCACGCTGTGGTCACTCTGCATTGAATGGGGGCATGCTGTGGTCACTCTGCATTGAAAGGGGGCACACTGTGGTCACTCTGCACTGAAAGGGGGCACGCTGTGGTAACTCTGCATTGAATGGGGGCACGCTGTGGTATTTCTGCATTGATGGGGGCATGCTGTGGTAACTCTGAATTTAAGGGGGCACACTATACTTTGATTACTGAAGGCCCCTTTCACACTTTTGTGACCTCAAAGTCATGGAATTTTTTGCCGCGTTTTTTGCCGAAAAGCAATGCCTATTAGATTTTTCCGTTTGCGCCCCCCCAAAAATTTTGAGCACCAGCCGCCACTGGTTGTAACATGACAATATGTGGAAAATTCAAGGTGTATGAATACTTTTTTAAGGCACTGTATGTATACTGTATGTTTAAATTTATTAGAATCACAGTAGATGAGAAACTGTTGGTAATTTTTTGAATATATTCCACTTTCAGCTCTGTTTCATTAACAGAGGTCACATATTTGTCACATTGACCATTAATAGGTTTATATGAAATGAAAATGTTTGTCAAGAGGGGAAGGAAAAATGAAGGAAAAGAAAAAAAGGGTGGATAGCAAAAAAGACAAAGAAGGGAGGCCTCATAAGGAATAAAGGAAAGGAGATGGGGATCAAGGGAGAAAAAGGGAAGGTTATGGAATTTCCGATGTACACTTATATTATACTTGTATATTAATGTTTATAGAGAAGGATAACTATCATTTGGAAGTGGGGCATGAGCGTAGTGGAGTCATGCGGACCCCACTCTGAGAACTTTTTTCTGGATAACTATCAGTAGACTTTCATTGACAAAATACTTCTGTAAAGTATGCAAGTATAAAAATTGTTTTCTCCATGCTTTAGCAATAGTTTGTTTGGCTGCCTAAAAGCATGAATGTTGTTACCTTAAAGGGTAACTCCACTTTCGTGGGGAAAAAAATCAGCAAATAAAGAAAAAACAATATAGCGTATACAATTGCAACACAAATCCTATTGTAATTGAATGTTATTAAAAATTGCCTTTCCTTTTCAATCTGCAGCTGTTGTAATTTTCTGAAAATGCAATGCAATATGGCTTCCTGGAGCTGTTCTGTACACAGAATGTGTACTGACCACACCCCAGAAACATCATTTCCTGCTTGTGTGATTGGCTCACTAATTTTCCCAGAAGTCTGCCTAAGATACAAGTCAGATTTCTGGCATCCCCTGCAACAAAAATTAAATTTTTCTTGAGATACCATACCCCCCAATAGGAACACGTCTAAAGGAATGTAAGCCCAGCAGCTTTCCTCATTAGAGCCCTGCAGCTGCCACAGCTGATAGATAATTATGAAACCACTCCCATTTGACCCACTCAGCACAGAGGAACGAACAATCATTTCTTCAGAATAACAAAAAGGTAGGAATCTGCAACAAAATTTGTTAAAAGCCCTGCAATGTACATAGATGACCCAGAAGGGAATGTTTTTTTCCCAACAAAAGTGGAGTTATGCTTTAAATTAAATTGAAATTGGTGAGAGAGGAAGATGAGGTGAAGAAGCAGAAGCCAAGGGTCTTTAGGAATATGAACATTGAATAGGGTGTGTAAAAGCTTGCATGTTTTAGTCAAATACAACATGTTCCAAGTTATAGACCAGTACTGAGGATCTTATTGTTGATGCAAAATTAGAAATCACAAAAATCAGACTTAACCGATTGTTATTACTTTTGATCAGATAAAGACCCAATTCACATACAATACAAACAAGAAAACATAACAGGAATACGGACATTTTCCTCTGAGCCAAAAGTTATGCTATTAATTACACCATGGTGCACAGATTTACTCTGTTAATGACCATCCGAACGGTGAGATTTACTCGCCTGTTTTGGTGCATTCTGCACATTTTACGAGCGTAGTTCACAGAAAACCCACTGAAAGGCTGCTCGACGCTTTCATGAATCAGTCCTTTTGCATGCCATTGAAGCCCTCATAAAATTAGTGCGCTTCATATGCTAGCAATTATTGGGCCGCTTTAGAAAAGCATTACACACTGTTTGCATTGGGGTTTTTTAGAGGCACGTTACCCATAAAAAAGTGTGGAATTCACCCAAGCCTTGTGCCACAGCTTGAAACTCATTAAACCTTTCTGAACAGGGGCTGACGTCAAAATTATGCATCTCAGCAAGGGAGAGCTGGAAGACAGGCCTTTCCTGCTTGATGGCTGGGCACCTCAGGTTTACTCTACATTTACAGGGCACTAGGGTATACCTCCTTATATATATATATATGTATATGTTTTATACCTATACAGTACATATTATTTACTACCTCGCTTTATAGAGGAAACTCTAAGCCACTCCTGTTTGTTACCTAATTCTATTTCCAGATGCTCTCCAGTTTTGATTTGGCAGAACACAAAGCATTTTGAGTCATAGTTTTATTTTTGCTTCCATTTAAACTGTTAGCAGCATAATACATGATGTTGCTAATGCATGTACATGATGCCCTTTAACTAGCGAGGCTTCCTATGTCAGGCCAGTGTTGTATGTATTAAAAATGAAAATGTTTGAACTAAAAAATGACTTTATGTTATTGGGATGTTGGAGTTGATTTACTAACGGGGTAGATAAGTTCACTTGGCAAAGTGAAGTTTCTTTCAATTTAGTTAATGAGTTTAAGTGTTACTAACCCAGGAGCCTGCATTCTCTCTATCTGGTCTTCCACAGTATACAGAATATGGAAATACAATAGTTTTAGTAAATATAAACTGCTAAATACCTTTTATCATCAGCAGTTAGAGCAGTCTCGTGACTTCTATCAGTGTCTGGTTAAAGCTTGTAGGAGGAGTTTTCACTCTCCCATGATTGTCCAATGAGGATGCAGGACCCCTGACCCTCTGTCTGGACAGTGCTGATTGGCCCTGTGCTAATCACAGGCACTCTCCGAAGAAAAAAAAGAAATCTGTCTAGCAATACACACCAAACTGAGCATGTGCAGATTGCCCCCTAGCCTCTGTGCAATCTGGAGATGGTTGGGGACTGGGGAAGAAGGGGAGGATCAGAGGGGACAGGATCAAACAGCCCTTTTACACAATGCAGAGGATTAACACCTTAGGTTCCACTGTGAGTATAACAAGCGCTTTACTGCAAATATTATTATTTCAGGTACTTATATAGCGCTGTCAATTTACATATACATTACACATTCATATCAGTCCCTTCCCTCAAGGAGCGTACAATCTAAGGTCCCTAACTCACATTCATACATACATAGTAGGGACAATTTTTTTTTACAGAATCCAATTAACCTACCAGCATGTCTTTGGAGCGTGGGAGGAAACCGGAGTACCTGGAGGAAACCCACGCAGACACAGGGAGAACATTCACACTACCGCGACTTGTCAGGTGACTTGTCAGCCTGACAAGTCGCGGTCCGTCGCGGTCCATGCACTGCTACAGGACCTGTTCTAATAGGAGCGACACAAGTCGCTCCGACTTAGAAAAAGGGTCCTGTACTACTTTGGGGCGACTTCGGACTTGCATTGACTTCAAGTATGTGAAGTCCGTGCAAGTCGCGCCGAAGTCGCGGTGCACGGGACTTCACAGGTCGCCCCCGAAGTCGTGCAGGAGTCGTGCCGCTTCAGTGTGAATGAAGTGTCTGAGTCTTATTTACTAATATGAAGCAGACAAGAGCTACAAGAAATACTTAGGATCCTTGCAATTTTTGTTTTGGGCAAGCATGCCCAGTTGTTAAAATCTGAAATTAGAAACTGCCTGGTGCAGACAAAGGCTGGGCAATGTAGAGGAGGACCATGCTGCATCTCAGGTCTGATGTTTGATATGTTAAATAGGAGAAGGGGGGTTGGGGTATGAGAACACAGGTTTTTTTTTTTTTACAGAAAATCATACCTTTACAGTGTAGAAGAGGACTGCATTGCACTTGAAGACTGAATGAAGGTATATATATAGAGGGAAAAAAACACACACTCAAAAATGATCATGTGTCAAGTGCAATGACGGCTTACTAAGACCAATGCATCAAAAAACTGTTCTCTACTCTGAGGGTATAAATAGAGTGTACAGGAAAAAACTTTGATTTGGCATTGAAGAGCCACGCTAAAATATTTGAATCTGAAATTAGGTTTATTTTCAATATTGATTGAATACAGAATTCCACCTGAGGCCAGGCATTACCCCCTTTATCAGTTGCTCAAACCAGTGGATAAATATTACTGTGTTGCAGTGTTAACACATAAATCCCTATGTATCAGTCATCTTCTTAAGACTTGACGAAGGGGACAATGCTTGGCCCCCGAAATGTGATGGCTTCTGTACAATATTTGTAATAAACTTTGTTTGGTGTTCAATTTCAAGACAAGTTTTGCCTCTACAACCCAGTGTGATTGTGGTAACCCCTTGGTTTGTGGAAGATATCTACCTATAATTCAAAGGCCTTACAGGGACCCCATTATCATAACATTGACAATAATTTGAACACAGAACTATCACCCCCAAGGTACTAGCACCAATAATATACCCCCCCCCCCCCAAAGCAGTGGGCACAATCAGGGCAGTATAAGTAAAAGTATTTATCATTGCAACATGCATTGGCAAGCAGCAGCATATAAAACTTGTGCTTGCTATGGCCAAAGCATATACACATGTATACATATACTCACTGTGACACTGCATGTTTTTTTTTTTTTTTTTTAATTACAGTGCACTTAACTGCTATCAGTGTACAATTTATTCAGTACTGTTCCTGCATGAAGCGTGAATGCAAATTATAGTAGAAAATTGATATACAATAGCTTTAAAAACATTAGAGAAAATTTTTTGGTAATGCCCTTATCCACAACGACTCATGCGTCATGTGGATTCCTGCCCTATTCTCGAGACCTGCTTTCTAACTTTCTTTTATTCCTTTTCTTGACTCTGCAGCCTCTTTTCTCTATTCTTATTTAGCTCGCCCCTCCACCTTTCTATTTCTCTTTTCTCTTTCCTACACCCTTATTATATGGTTTTCTTTAAATACAATTATTTCTAGCTACAGTCATCTATTTTCCAAATACTCGGGTCCTATCTCATGGTGTCTTTAGAGGACATCCCATACCTACATTTTTCTTATTATCTTATTGCTCCAAACGGAACATAATCCTTCTTGATGCCCTATAATTCTCACGTTATATTAGTTTGCATGTTGATTTTTTTTACTATATGGTCTCCCTTTGGGCCACAGTTTGATCCATTTTGGGGTGTCCTGGAGGAGAGCATGACCTTGCTCCCTCTTTCCTTTACCCCCTTTGAACTCCACCTTTGCCATATATTTCTATACTTCAAACTTGATATATATGTTTTGTTCCTGTTTGGACCCTGTGCTATGCAATTTTCATGTATTTGGGAAATTACTTCCATATCCTTATCTATTTGTTATATGCTCTTAAACTAATAAAATATTTTGAACAAGAAAAATCTTGGCCAGTTTCTACTGTACTGGCCTAGATTCAAACTGTCTATGAAAAATTGTGTAAGTTCCGCCCTAGGATATCTAAGGAATACAAAGGCTGCTGCCTACCTCAAATATCCCAAGGGGTATTGCAATATGAAAAAGGAAAGGTATGGTGGCGCTGCCTAAAGATAAAGTGTCATGTGTGCAAAGAAAAAAAAACATATGTGCAAAGATATATAGTAGATAGCATGTGAATAAAGTGTCAAATGTGCTAAGGTGTGACCTAAAAAGAATAATAAATAAATATAAATAAAGTTCAAGGTGCAAATGGGTACAATAAAGCCTAATTATAGTACCTAATAAATACAATTATTGCAATACTAAAAACTATTATAACAGATCATAAAATTTATATCATCATCAGGAAATACAGTGGGTACGGAAAGTATTCAGACCCCCTTAAATTTTTCACTCTTTGTTATATTGCAGCCATTTGCTAAAATCATTTAAGTTCATTCTTCTTCCTCATGAATGTACACATAGCACCCCATACTGACAGAAAAACACAGAATTGTTGACATTGTTGCAGATTTATTAAAAAAGAAAAACTGAAATATCACATGGTCCTAAGTATTCAGACCCTTTGCTCAGTATTTAGTAGAAGCCCCCTTTTGATCTAATACAGCCAGGAGTCTTTTTGGGAAAGATGCAACAAGTCTTTCACACCTGGATTTGGCGATCCTCTGCCATTCCTCCTTGCAGATCCTCTCCAGTTCTGTCAGGTTGGATGGTAAACGTTGGTGGACAGCCATTTTTAGGTCTCTCCAGAGATGCTCAATTGGGTTTAAGTCAGGGCTCTGGCTGGGCCATTCAAGAACAGTCACGGAGTTGTTGTGAAGCCACTCCTTCATTATTTTAGCTGTGTGCTTAGGGTCATTGTCTTGTTGGAAGGTAAACCTTCGGCCCAGTCTGAGGTCCAGAGCACTCTGGAGAAGGTTTTTGTCCAGGATATCCCTGTACTTGGCCGCATTCATCTTTCCCTCGATTGCAACCAGTCGTCCTGTCCCTGCAGCTGAAAAACACCCCCACAGCATGATGCTGCCACCACCATGCTTCACTGTTGGGACTGTATTGGACAGGTGATGAGCAGTGCCTGGTTTTCTCCACACATACCGCTTAGAATTAAGGCCAAAAAGTTATATTTTGGTCTCATCAGACCAGAGAATCTTATTTCTCACCAACTTGGAGTCCTTCAGGTGTTTTTTAGCAAACTCCATGCGGGCTTTCATGTGTCTTACACTGAGGAGAGGCTTCCGTTGGGCCACTCTGCCATAAAGCCCCGACTGGTGGAGGGCTGCAGTGATGGTTGACTTTCTACAACTTTCTCCCATCTCCTGACTGCATCTCTGGAGCTCAGCCACAGTGATCTTTGGGTTCTTCTTTACCTCTCTCACCAAGGCTCTTCTCCCCCGATAGCTCACTTTGGCCAGACGGCCAGCTCTAGGAAGGGTTCTGGTCATCCCAAACGTCTTCCATTTGAGGATTATGGAGGCCACTGTGCTCTTAGGAACCTTAAGTGCAGCAGAAATCTTTTTGTAACCTTGGCCAGATCTGTGCCTTGCCACAATTCTGTCTCTGAGCTCTTCAGGCAGTTACTTTGACCTCATGATTCTCATTTGCTCTGACATGCATTGTGATCTGGAAGGTCTTATATAGACAGGTGTGTGGCTTTCCTAATCAAGTCCAATCAGTATAATCAAACACAGCTGGACTCAAATGAAGGTGTAGAACCATCTCAAGGATGATCAGAAGAAATGGAAAGCACCTGAGTTAAATATATGAGTGTCACAGCAAAGGGTCTGAATACTTAGGACCATGTGATATTTCAGTTTTTCTTTTTTAATAAATCTGCAACAATGTCAACAATTCTGTGTTTTTCTGTCAGTATGGGGTGCTATGTGTACATTCATGAGGAAGAAGAACGAACCTAAATGATTTTAGCAAATGGCTGCAATATAACAAAGAGTGAAAAATTTAAGGGGGTCTGAATACTTTCCGTACCCACTGTATATAAAAATATAAAAATTATAAAAAATTAATTATAGCATCCAATAGTCCCAATAAAAAAAATAAAAAATGTGCATAATTCCGATGGTGTGGAAATCACTCTGTGCAAGCAGGTGCAATCGTGCTCCCCCAATTGAACAGCACTCACCCTATGGAAGTCACAGGTATATAGCCAGCAAAATGGAGTTGGACTCCCCCAACTACTCTGGTACCGACCGGCACAGATAGACTCTAAGCCCACACTTGTTATAAGGTAGTTCCTAGCCAAAATTAGTGTAAATGATGGATACTTCTCATGGCTATGCAGGAAGAAGAGGCTTTCATAGTGTGAATCCGTTGATATAAAGGTTTTATTAAATAATAGTGCACTTACATTGAAGTAGAAAGGTAACAGCAATAAGTAGTACACGATGGCGTTGCTCCGGTATCCCCACTGCTGGAACACAATGACCGGAAGTGACAGGTTGGAAGTGACGGGGCAGAAGTGACGTGGTGATGCTCTACGTGTTTCGTCAGAGTGACATCATCAGGAGCAGTCTGAAATCACATGAAAGGGAGAAATTGATCTTTATTCCAAGGACTCAAAGACCAAGAAATACCACGAAGGTGGTTACTAAATTTAATGCTCACCATCATATGGTGAGGACAATACTTACCCGTAACTGCCATTTTCTCACTGAGGATAATATTGTCTCCAAATATGTATGTAACCAACCGGAGCTTGTTTTTCAGACATCAAGGTCAGTTATGGACTATATAGTCCATAGCCAATATCTACCCTCTGAACCCCCACTGGAGGAACAGGTACCTATCTCTGTGGTCAATGCGATCAATGTCCGTGGGTAAGGGAGGGCAACATCCTTCCCCTCCCGAGAGGAGGAACCCTTAAACCAAGATTTTTTGCTGAATTTCAGACAGAGGGGGTGGTCTATATAGCCAACTGCATACGTGGTTCTTTTTACATGGGGAAAACTAAAAGAACATTTGAAGGAGAATTCAGGATCACCTGTATTATATTGATGCAGGGCTTCTATATACTCCTATATGCAAACATGTAGGGCTTCACCACAGTTACGATCCTGGAGTTACTCAGTTCTCTGTTCTTGAGACTATCCCCGAAAATTCTAGAGGGGCAGATTTTGATAATAAGATTTTAAAGAAGGAAGCTAAATGGATATATAGCCTACAGGTTATGGCTATGTCATTTAAGCCATTTCTATGACAACCAAGCGGTTAGCTTGTGTATTGCTGAATATTTTTACAATCTTTTTTTTTTATTATTATTATTATTATTATTATTATTATTATTGTTATTCTTTCCTATGACATATATATCTGCTACATTAATGTATATATGTGTACATATTGTTTTGATTGAGCAGGCTAATGCACAGTTGTTTACTTGGCAGCTGGCTATATTTGGTGTGCATCCGGGTGCCTAGCAGGGATTCAACAGGGGGGATCTTTCTTGGGTCCCCCTGTGATGTCCCTACACAATCGGTTGCATCCTTGATCGGGACTGGCACTGCAGTGCGGCCCAGCGTGTTTCCGCATTCTCTTCCTGATTGTGGTTCATGCTGGCTCGCACGCAGCGCGTTGTTATGGTGCCCGCAGACGATGTGGCGTTTGGGGGTCAGTGCTGGCCGTCAGTGCTTCCCATCAGTGCCCATTAGTGCTGCCCATCAGTTCCCATCAGTACCACCTATCAGTGCCCATCAGTGCCACATATCAGTGTCACCTATCAGTGCCCATCAGTGACCCCAAACAGTGCCCATTAGTGCTGCCAGTCAGTGCCCATCAGTGTATGCTTATCAGTGCTTCCCATAAGTGCCCATTAGTGCTGCCCATCATTGTCACCTATCAGTGCCCATCAGTGCCGCATATCAGGGCCCATCAGTACGGCATAATAGTACCTCCTCATCAGTGCCACCTAATTAGTGCTCTTCAGTGCTGCCTCATTAGTGCCCATAAGTGCCATCTTATCAGTGTCCATCAGTGCAGCCTATAAGTGCCCATCAGTGCTGTCTCATCAGCGCACATCAGTGAAGGAGAAAATTACTTATTTAGAAAATTTACTGACAGAAACTAAGAAAAACGTTTATTTTCGGCCTTTTTCTTTTTTTAGTAAAATATAAAAAACACAGCAGTCAATAAATACCACCAAAAGAAAGTTCTATTTGTGTGAAAAAAAATGATTAAAATGTAATTTGGGTCCAGTGTTGCATGATCGCACAATTATCATTCAAAGTGTGACAGCACTGAAAGCTGAAAATTGGCCTGGGCAGGAAGGAGGTGAAAGTGCCCAGTAAGCAAGTGGTTAAAGAAGAACTTCATTATAATCACAGTATTTTACAACACAGTGTGTAAAGTGTAGTGATCAGAGATGGGGGAGGGAAGAGGGCAACCTAGGCCCTGGAAAGGAATATTATGACTGGTTGCTGAGGATAACACTTGTTCTATTTTCTTCCTGGCAATGACTGACCAGTACAAATCTAAGTGTAACCAATATAAATTTAAATATCCCCAGTACCTACCAGTACAGAACTAAGCATCCCCAGCAGTGGCCAGTAGAGATCTCAGGGTCCAGAGCAATGGCCAGTAAAGATATGAGAGCCCGTAGCAGTGACCAATACAGACGTCAGTGTCCCCAGTGTGATCAGTACAGATTTCTGTGTCCCCAGCAGTAATCAGTACATGGGAAAGGTAGGTATTGCACTAACATACACAAAGATGGACACTGTATACCAGTATGTATAGCGATTTCGGCTGGCAAGAGGTTCTGGGATCCTCCTAAGGAAATAAGAACGACAAAGAGGAAGAGGAGATACCAATATCTAAGTGTAGTAAATAGTGAGGGAACTCATGGAATATGGTAAGAGAGTAGAGATTGCACTCACATGGAAGGTGGAAGTATATTTCAATGAATCTTCTGTGATGACCTCATCAAGTGCTAGTTTTTACTCGAGTATGAGCGTGGTATGTCTGTAGCAGAATCAGTGGGTAGCAATACCTTAGATTTTCAGACGGATGATCAAATGATAAAGCAAGGAAAGAGAGAGAAACCAACTGTCAGTGTAGTATTAGTGAGAACAATGGTGTAAAAAGGAAAACATAAATGCACTCACATTCAAGGGCTGGAGCAATGGCATTACTCATGGAATCCAGCAGATGGCAACCTCCTATCTTTCCGTGAGCGGGGTTCCTGGTGAAAGTCCCCGTCAGCCAGTGGAGGTACAGCATATCCCAAGTATAGGACAGCTTTAGGGCAAAGAGAAATTTTTTTCAACTCTAAATGTCATATTTATTGCGATCAATACAAACAAGAAAAAAAAACAGTATTGCATTGACATTGGGAATAAATAAATAAGCATTATGCACAAATACCAGTAGGTGGTGCTATTTCATGGAACCAGATGAAAGGCACATTGGAGATATATGTCCAATAACCATAGATGTATGGGGCTATCAGAGCATTGAATTCTCAAACCATAGGCTGAAAATCAAGAAGGGCCAGTAGCGGTAGTGCAGGAGTTCCCAAACTGTGTGTCGGGACCCACTGGTGGGTCGCGAGCTGTGTTTGAGTGGGACGCACTGAGCCGGAAATCACTGAGAGTGGGCCCGCTTAAATTGTGCTATGAGAGCCCACGCAAATTGCAGTCAAAACGTGATGGATTCAGGACCCTGCCCATGCAGTTTACGGAGGCTGGTCTGCATTGCCTGCGAGGGGGATACTGTCATCAGTGAGTACGTATGTGGGCTGTTATGTAGGATATGTTCATGGGGTGCAGAGCCAGCTCCTCGGTCCTGCTGGCGGCTGCGGTGGTGGCTAGACTGGCAGCAAGATTCTCTCAGCTATAGCGGGCAGAGACGGCAGCCTCAGTTTCATAGGAGGACCAGGTGGCCCAATGGTGTCAGGAGTTAATGGCAGCTTCTGTGACCCCAGTAGAGGATCTGAAGGAGAAGAACCAGGACACCAAGACCAGCATAGAGCTCCTCATCATGGAGACTCTGGGTGAGGTGTGCTGGGCCCTGGAGAGGGCAAACAGAGGCTTTACCTTCACTGTGGACCACTGGGAGAGGAAGGAGGGTGAGTGCCATATAGCCTGCTGATCACTTTCCTGGGGTGGTTTATTTCTGTCCTCTGCCTGCCTTATACTGTCTATGAGGGTGCTGATTACTAACAGCAAATTCTGTAGCGCTTGACAATATTCAATTGCAAGCAAGTGGGTCCCGAAAAATAACTGTATGCAGAAGTGGGTCTCGGCCCAAAATAGTTTGGGAAGCCCTGCGGTAGTGTGTAATGAGCTTTTGTAATTTTTTTGTCACTATTAGGAGGTTACAAGGGCATGTGAGACAGTAAATAACATAATTGGAGGAGCAGTGTAGAAGTATTTTATAGGATAAATTTTACTATGATGATGGAATTATTTTTGGCTGTGTGTCACAAAGGCACAGGTGAGACACAATTTTTTGTTGCATCGATATGTGGGAGAAGGTGAGGTAAGGTGGCGCTGCCTACTTAGTGTAATGAATAAAATGTGGTACTCACAAGAATAAATGAAAAATAAAAATGTAAAGTGCTGTAGTGTTGACTGGTATATAGTTGGTTAATTCAGAATTCTAAAGTGCATATGTGAGAGAGCAAAACAAATTTAATAACCAGGATGATCCCCTAGTTGGGGTGTTGCTAAGTGTTGAAAAAATAAATAAACAAATAAATGCTGTGTTGAACCCGTGAGAAAATGTTAAAAGACAAAATAAATAAATGTGAGTAATATGTACCCTGAATACATGAATATAATCAGTGCAAAATACTGCAATAATAAAATATATATTGGAATATGTGCCAATCAAGGTGATCAGTGCAAAGTAATGCAATAAATAAATATATATCACAATTTGTGCCAATTTAAGCAAATAATGAATAAATATTGAAAAAATGTATAAAAATATAAATAAATATTGTTCATTCAAAAAACATATGATGATCCAATAAATAAATAAATTAGCAGTCCTTTAGTTGCTAGGTGAGAAAGTGATATAAAATCGTGGTATTTCTAGGCAGTGACAAAGCAGTTGTAAAAATGCTGTTGAGGTGATCCCAGTGATCCAAACTTGTTTAGGTGGTGGGTGAGACACACAGGTGCACCCCTCCAATTGATCCCGCACTCACCGGAGGTATATACCCCTACAGGGGTAACAAGCCTTATTGTAGTATCCTCTTAGCCAAGGTTATGTGGGATTCCTGGGGGGGAAGGACCCCTTCACCCGGATGTTAGGATCTCCTCTTATTAGTCAGTCAGACAGTGATATGGAAAGAAGAAGCGCTAATATAGTGATGTACCATTTAAATTCACTTTATTAGATTAAATAAAAGACAGGTACTTACATAAAAACAATATTCGTAGGCATTCAAAGCAGTAGGGGCTGCGAGTCCCTCGTTGGGGGCTACTTCCGGGACGCTATGCGTGCCAGCGACCATATCTGCGTTGCAGTGGAGCGGAAATGACGTAATCACGCATGACGCGTTTCGTCAGAGCTGACGTCATCAGGTGCGTGAATAGCGTAATGTGTGTCACAAAGGCACAGGTGAGACACAATTTTTTGTTGCATCGATACATTCCTATAATATTATCAAAAAAGATGAGTCATTTGTAATCTGAATTTATAGGCCTCTTAGATCTGCTAGGGGCTATTTTACTTTTGAGGTTAGTGGCCCTGCAGAACACTAAAATAGCGGTGGTGGGAAGAAGAGGACCTAGTAATGGATCTCGCTTGAGTACGGACCAATGTTTGCAAAAATATGTTTTATGGGGTTTGAATTTGGTGTGAAATTGAGTAATGAACCAAATTGTTTATTAAACCCATATAGTAACATATTCTATGCTTAAACAGTGGTGCTCTCTCTCTCTCCCTTTTTTTTGCTTTACATGTACTAGTGAGAAGACTCCAGAACTCACACAAAGGAGAGACTGCTAACTAGGGATGGCCTAAACATGGCGCGGCCTGTTCGATGAACATCCGAATTATCGGAGCGTTTGGCTGTTGTTCATTTCTGTGCGTTACTGCATGTTTAATGCAGTATATTTCAGTGCGTTACTGCATGTTTAACGCAGTATATTTCTGTGTGTTATGTGCTGTTTAACATAGTATATTCAGGGCATTACGTGCCGTTTAACACAAATTTCTGTGCGTTAGTGCATGTTTAATGCAGTATATTTCAGTACGTTACTCCACTTTTAACGCAGTATATTTCTGTGTGTTATTGCATGTTTAACGCAGCATATTTCAGTGCGTTACGTGCTATTTACTGCAGTATATTTCAGTGCGTTACAAGCTGTTTAACGCAGTATATTTCTGTTCATTAGCGCATGTTTAACGTAGTATACAGTATTTCTGTGTGTTTGACGCAGGATATTTGAGTGTGTTACGCGCCATTTAAAGCAGTATATTGCAGTGCATTAGTGCACATTTAACACAGTATATTTCAGTGTGTTACATGTTGTTTAACGCAGTATGTTTCTGTGCGCTAGTGCACATATAACACATTATATTTCTGTGTGTTAGTGCACGTTTTATGCAGTATATTTCTGTGTGTTAGTGCTCATTTTACGCAGTATATTTCTGTGTGTTACTTCTATCCAAAGTCTGTGGAAGAGACACCAGAATTTATCCAAAAAATCTCTAATCTTGTTCCCTGTGCACTACATTGTGGCCTCATCATACAGACTGGCTCCCCAAGCTGTTGTTTACAAAATAAAGAAAGCTTGCAGGGAAAATTTAATTTGTTTTGCTTTATGAATGCAATTATTTCTGCAGCAGCTTCTTTACACAGTACAGATGTGTTACTTTACAGGTAGACTTAGTGCCGGTTCACACTGCTGCGAATATGCAGCGTGTTCCCGCATCGCATCCGCACATCTGGCCATATGCGATACGCAGGGGGTGTCAATTAAAAGTTAACGACACCCCCAGTTGGGATCGCATATCGCAGTGCGATCTGCAAGTGCGCACAGAATCTGATCGTCAAGTGTGAACCACTGTGCGATCCGATTCTACTGCGGCTCAAAAAAAGCCTCATGTGTGTGTTTGGTGCAGATACAGTGCGAATTCAGCCATACAAAATGTATGGCTGAACTCGCATCCGCACATCAGATCGCATGTAATTAGGAGCAGTGCGCTCTGAATTACATGCGATCTCCGCAAAAGCGGAAGTGTGAACCGGCACTAAGGGGACCCACCAGGCACTATATTGAAAAAATGTTTTCATTTTTATTGTTATTTCTCATTTTGATGCGTTCACTTTAAGCATCAGTAAATCGCTGCTATTTTCCAAACTTTTTTTTCATAGATACATGTCCCCCAGGGCAGTACCCGACCCCCATAACCATTGTATGCCCAATTACTTGCATATAGCCTTCAAAACAGATACTTTTGATTTTTCCAGTTTGGGTCCCATAGACCTCAATGGGGTTCGTTATTCAGTTCCGAACTTTCGCGATGTTCCCTACTGCAAATGCTGTGAAAGTGTGCTCTTCTCATACAAATAGACTTTATTATTTTGAGGACTCATTCCATCACCCTTCCCTAATCTCTGATAAAGGAGCATTGTAGTAGTTTTCACTCAGTTTTTGTGTTGAGTAAAGCTGGTCATACATTATACAATTTTCTTATTCAATTTCTTTTAGATTTACCTTCAACTATGAAGTGCATATTATATGGCTTTGGTAAATCTAAAGGAAAACTGTACAAGAAAATTGTATAGTGTGTGGCCAGCCTTACACACACTCCCCTCTCAGGTTTTATGTTTGTGTACTGTAACTCACTGTAAAGCTGTCCATACATTATACAAATTCCTTGTACAATTTTCCTTTAGATTTATCAAAACCATATAATATGAGCTCAAACCTAAACACTTTCAGTTTGTATGCAATCAAGCAGGCCATTGCACTCCAAGGTAAATCTAAAGGAAATGAAATAGGAAATTTGAATAATGTATACCCAGGTTAACTGTGCATCAGGTTCCAACTAGAGTATACAGACCAGCCTGGGCAGTGGGCACGAACATTTTCTTGCCTCCACCACTCACCTCCAGCAGGATGGCAAGACCAAAGAGCATATTTTAACCAGGGTGGGAAGACAGACTTTTTTGGCTCTTCCCCACCCACTTGCTGCCTCTGAGGCATTCACACACTGTTAGCTTGTGGGGCTGGGCCAAATAGTCTGCCCTCCTGCTTCTTGCTGGAGCCAGCCTCGGGCTGAACACTGTACTGCCAGTTACTGCTGTGCTCCAGCTGTGCTTGGTTGGGCTTCGGGTGCCTCAATTTAGGGTCGGCCTTGCAGATGCCACTCGTTCTAGGGGGGTTAAGACAAAAATCTAAAGGGGGGGCACAGTCCACCCCAGTACCCCCCTAGATCTGACACTGATCTTGATACTTGGTGAAATGTGCTGTATTATTTGCTGCTAGAAAATCATACTCTGCGCACATCCTTAAAGGCTCAGTTCACTTTCTGGAGCATGTTACATGTTACACGTTACACCCATATTTAGGGTGAAACCTCTAACATACTCCAGTACATGTCCTCTTCAACCCTCTGATCCTTCCCCCGTTACAGTGGGTGGGGGACCCTCTCCCTGCACCCACCCACTGTCAGATTTCAAAATAGTGCAGCTGTCCAGGGCTCTGTCCACACAGCTACATCATTCATTCACAGGAATCTATGCATGAGAGAACTACAAGTACTGTCTGACACTGTGGCAGACTGCTGCAGTTCTCAATGAACTGTGAGGGCACTGGTGAGCATTATCATAGTTCATTGACAATTCCTACAGGTTTTTAACAGAAGGCCCATACAGAGGTACAGGCAGAAAGCTGTAACAAGTGTTACAGGATCCTGACAATGCACCCACAATCCACTGATCGTAGGTGCAATGCTCTGCAAGCTCCTGAGAAAAAAAGTATTAAAAGCAAAAAAAAAATGTGCATTTATAATTTTTTTTCAAAAGGTGAGCTTAGGCTTTAATGGGCCCAGGTTGCTTTTTTTTTTTTCTCGTGTGTGCAGTTAGCAACAGGGACTGCAGTATTGTGTACAGATCACATGATGGAGATTTACACTAATAGGACACATTTCTAAAAATAGCCAGATGCAGGTAAATGCATTGTACAATACCTAAAAATTATATCATGCCAATTATCTAAATCTGTATCAAGCTACAAGGAAACATTAGTCCCAAAATTTCATGTCATGAAAGGATCTGTTTGCTATAGGTAGCTTGTAGTATTTTTTAATTTTTTTTTTAAATTTGGAATGTTTTATAAAGATACTTCATGTTTTTAATTTCCCAGTAGCCATTGGACATCTAGGGTATTTTTTATATGTTTACCGATATAGTTCTAAGTGATTTCCCAAAAACATTCTTAGAATCTGCAGAGCTCAAACTACACACACAAATGACTATACAAAAAAATAAGGCATTCCCAACTCAACATACACTGTTTAGCTCTATACAGACTTTCAGTCACTGAGAAACAGTATGAAAGCAAACAGCTACTGCTGCATTTTTTCTAAAATGTGTTGCCAGACCTGTGTAAGTCAGAAACAGTGTTCCTGATTGCCGCTACACTGGTGGCAGTGCCACTAGAAAATTGTAGCCAGCAACAATGTTCCTAGCTACAATAGTGCCAGTGTTTTCAGAACCAATATAGCTATCAATAGTGTCTCTAATTGCCACCGCATCAATACAGTGTCACCAGAGCCAGTACAGCCAGCAACAGTGTGCCTCATCACCGCCACACCAGCAGTATTGCCTCTGCCTGCCAACTGACTCTGTCTTGATCATATTTCTGCCTGTTGCCTGGACTTATCCTATGTCTGTTTATTGACTATATCTCTGTCTGCCACCTGAACTGACCCATATCCATGTCCCATTGACTATATGCCTGAGAGACACCAGTTACAGCCATCCCCTGCGGACAACTTCACCCCTGAAACCACAGGGACTAATTTATTCACCCTTTGTTCAGCCTCCTGTATATGCTGACCAAGTGAACACAACATTTCTGGGGGCAGACACTTACTAGTAGGCTAGGCTTTCTTGACCAAAAGGTAGGCGGCACTACACTAAGCTATATTCCCTGACATTCATACAGAGGCAAGCATTACAGTACACTGTTTTTGATACAATGTTGCTTGATTTTTGAGATACACAAGATACAGTTTCTGATACATGATCAGTCCATACATTAAAAAAGTCTCACACATGTGGTATCCCCATACTGGGAAGGAGTAGCAGCGTGTGTTTTGGGGTGTAACTCTAAGTATACCCATTCTGTTTGTGAAAAATATCTTTAAAGATGACAACTTTATGTAAAAAATACATTTTCTTTTTTTCCGTATTTCCAAAAATTTGTGGCAAAAAATTACATTTTTAAAAGACGAGCCATGGGCTCAATTCACTAAATTAAATTGCATTCAATATTTGGATCATGCAGCTTGTTTGATCCAAATACCGCATGTTATATTCAAAAAGTGAATTCGCTATCAGTTTATGTGGTGGTTGTTAAAAATGTAGTGGTCCAGCCACGCGTTATTTAAGGAATGTTTGAAAGTAATATAGCTGGTTGTTAAGGTGCCGACACCTGCCAGCATCCTAGCAACCATGACCAGTAACAAGGGGGCCCCTAGATCCCGCCCCCCTATGTGAATGAGTAGGGGTACATAGTATCTCTACTCATTCACCAAAAAAAGTGTAAATGAAAAAAATGTAAAAGAATGTCCCCCAAAGTATTTCCATCTTCAATCACGATGTCATAAGGGGCAGGCCCAACCCACTGGTGACATCATTGACAATACAAGGACACATCTATATTTGGTTAATAACGTCACTGGGTGGCCCCACCCCATTATGGCTGCTTTACTGTTGGCTCTTTTATTTACATTCTGCTATCAATGGGAAATTCCTTGCTGACAGCAGGTATGAATCATAGTTGTTAGGACACTGGCGAGTGCCGACTCCATAACAACCAGCAGCCCTAAGCTGAACTGTCACAATTAGCAGTGGAAGGAATACCACTGCTAAATGTTTTACCTCCTACTGCAGCCAGAGGTCCAGTCTGCATTCAAATATCATATGTAACATTATTAAATTAAGCCCCGTGCCTCTTAAAAAATTCTTTGTGGTGTTTATTAACCAAAAATGTGGCCTCCAAAAAATGTATTGGAAGTCAGGAAGTTAGATGCCTAATCTATACCGATTTGAAAGCCGGAAAGTGTTCCTTGGATTTTGGGCCCCACTATGCTGCTTGGCCAAAAAAAAGTATTCTTATAGTATAGTATAGTATTCTTTGGGAAGTGTTTTAACCACTTTAGCCCCGGAGGATTTTCCTGCCTAACGTACAGGCCACTTTTTGCAACTTGGCAACTGACAATTGCGCGGTCATGCAACGTCGTACCCAAACAAAATATATGCCCTTTTTCCCAAAAACAGAGCTTTCTTTTGGTGGTATTTGAGCGCCTCTGCGCTTTTAATTTTTTGCGATATTATTAAAAAAAGAGCGAAAATTTTGAGAAAAAATTGACATTTTCTACTTTGACAGTTAAAAAATATCCAAAATATTCAATTTTTGTCATATATTTAGGCCAAAATGTATTTAGCTACACGTCTTTGACAAAAAAATTCTCAATGAGCGCATTTTTAACCGCTTTAAGACCGGAAGATTTTACCCCATTCTTGACCAGGCTATATTTTGCGATTCGGCGCTGCATTAGTTTAATGGAAAATTGCGTGGCCGTGTGACGCTGTACCCAAATTAAATTTATGTCCTTTTTTCCCCCACAAATAGAGCTTTCTTTGGTGGTATTTGATCACCTGTGCGATTTTTAATTTTTGAAAAAAAGAGCGACAATTTTGAAAAAAAAAAAAAAAAACAATATTTTTTACATTCTGATATATAACATTCCCAAAAAAAAATGTATAAATCCGAATTTTTTAACATTTTAGGCCAATTTGTTTTCGGCTACATATCTTTGGTAAAAAAAATCACAATACGCGTATTTTGATTGGTTTGCGCAAAAGTTATTGCGTTTACTAACTACGGGAAAGATTTGTCATTTTTATTGTTTATTTTTTCTTACTAGTAATGGCGGCGATCTGCGATTTTTTTTGCGGGACTGCGACATTGTGGCGGACAGATTGGACCCCTAACTGCCATTTTTGACATTTTTGGGGGTACCAGTGACATTACTACAGTAATCAGTGCTATAAATATGCCCTGTTACTGTAATAATGACACTGGCAGGGAAGGGGTTAGCTTTATTGGTGATCAAGGGGTTAAATGTATGCCTCATGCTTACTGATGTGTGTGGGGGGAGGGGGTTGTGTGACAGAGACACAGATCGCAGGTTCAGCTATGCTGTAATCTGTCACTGTCTGTCACAGAAGCGGGCGGATTTCCTCACTCTATCCCCGATGATCGGGGATGAGCGGCGGTGATCACCGCCTCTCCTCCCCTGGCCTGACTCCCGCTGTGTCTGAATACAGCGGGAGCGAGCCTCCAGCGCCATGCGTGCCGCCGAGAGAGGGGAGAGTCTGGTGATGTAGGTCTACATCGCCAGACCTTAACGAGCCACTTTGCTGCAGTAGCAGCACAGTGACCAGTGGTAAAGTGGTTAAGGTGTAATTCTAAGTAAGCTCATGTTGTGTGTGTGAGAAATATCTTATTAATTAAAGTTTTCAATCCAAAGTAGGCTCTGCTTGTTTAAAAAAAATAGAGTTGATCCAGAGGAAGGGGAAAAACTGGGGTAACTATGTGACTTTATTTTATACATTTTGACTTTCACTATTCATGTTGTTTTTTGGAGTGGAATTTAGTATTTTCTTCACGCTGATTTCAGGGTAAAATATAATGGGGTTGATTTACCACAGGGGTAGAGTCTATGCATTTAGTAAAGTAAATGTTCACTGATTTTAGTAAATAAGAAGTAGCTGTGTTCATGGTAATTTAACCAATCATGTTCTAGCAAAAATCATTTTTTTTTCCTTACAAATGGTTGCAGAGCATGATCCAATTTGCTACAGCAGGGGAAAAAAATCCTTCCTGATTCCCCGAGAGGCAATCGGATATTCCTTGAATCAACTTTCCCTTTAAATATTAATACCCAGTTATATTATGTACACCTAGGAAATAATGCAGGCCTTTTTTTTTAAAGCACTCTACTGAGCCAACCAGAACCACCTCTGGAGGGAGTCTATTCCACAGTTTCACAGCTCTTACTGTGAAGAAACCTTTCCGTATTTAGAGACAAAATCTCTTTTAATCGAGACGTAAACAGTGCCCTCTAGTCCTCTGTGATGACCTTACAGTGAATAACTCAACACCAAGTTCACTATATGAAAAACGTATGTATTTATACATGTTAATCATATCCCCCCTTAATCTCCTCTTCTCAAGAGAGAATAAATTCTGTTCCTCTAATCGTTCCTCATAGCTGAGTGTAGGGATGCACCGAATGTTCGGCGGCCGAAATTATTCGGCCGAAAATAGCCAAAAAAAGCACTTTCGGTGTTCGGCTGAATAAGTAAATAGGCCGAATAAATTTTGCCAAACAAATTTATTGCCGCTATCGCGGTATCGCGGTTATTAACATGGCCCGATATCGTCGTGGTGGGTGCACGGTGTATTCTGACTGGTCTGGGCCGCCGTATCTGTGTCTCATCGGCTCCTCCTGCTGTCTGTCACGGTCACCCAGGGGCGTAACTACAGGGGTTGCAGGGGTTGCAATCGCTACCGGGCCCCATGCTCCAGGGGGCCCGGTAGCAAACCAGTGGGTGAACTTCCAGGATCGCAAAGGTCACACTTGCGACCAGACCCTGGCATTGCACCACTGTGGGGAGGCCCCAAGATTGCAGGAAGGGGGCCCACAAGATTGCAGGAAGGGGGCCCACTGCAGAACCTGCTGCGGGACCGTAATAAAAGGCCATGCAATGAGTGTAAAGAGCTCCAGGATTAGTGGGAAGAGCCCTGGGCTTGAAGGTAAGGGCCCCGGCCAGGGGTCTGGGGGGCCCTTCATGGTTTCTTGCATCAGGGCCCTGAAGGTTCTAGTTACGCCTCTGCGGTCACCCACACTGTCTGCTACTGGCCGAGCCGAGGCGAGCGGCTGCCAGTTGGTTTGGAGAAGTGTGGGTGGGCGGGCTTGTGGGGCGGAGGCGGAGCCAGCGCACAAGAGCGGCGGAGTCGGACTCGGCGGAGCAGCTTCAGGCACCACATGACAGCACCACGGCAAGACACAGTGACACCGGACCGCCGGTGAGTTAGTTTATGATGACTCGATAGCGGTTCATACTATGATGACACCTATTATTCATTTTCCTGTTATGTCTTATCTGCCAAATAATTTGCCATTATGCCCAGCCATTTTTGGGATTTGTGCAGTTTGTGCACCTCTGCCAGGCAGCATAGACAGTCACTGACTGGAGTGTGATTGTAAAGCAGTGTGGGGAACTAAAAACTCAAAGCAGGTGTATGGCGCTGCCAATATACCAAATCTTCTGTATACTTAATCCTCCATACACATCTCCACAAGTGTAAAGTGCAAAATGAACAATCTTAAATGTAATAAATAGTGTTGGACTCGTAAAGTGCTAGGTGCAATGATCCTGTGCTATGTGTATTATAAATCAATAAATCCGTGATAAGTGACCCCTTTAGGGTAAACAATCACACTATCAATCCACTTAAAGTAACCATATGCCAACACAAATAGAAATATAAATATGTAAATAGTGATATACTGATGAAAAGTGGGTGTGGTATATAAAAAAGGTGATAAAAATCATAAAAAATATATGTTGAAAATATATAAAAATATATAAATATATATAAACACCTATATAAATCTGTAGGAGGAATGGCATAAACAACTTTAAAACACTGTAAAAACTAGCAGCAGATGTATAGAGACAACCATAAATTATAGCAGCATTAATCAAAGTAATATAAGAACCAATAGATCATAAACATTTAAAACAAAATGGATTATGAGTCCATAAATATAAGGTGCAAACAAAGTGACTTCAGTGCAGGTGCATTTAAATGCTGTTTTGAGGGTGCCCGGGTTCCAGTGATCACTCTGTGCTCCCCGCACCCTTAGGACCACACTCACCGACAATAATCACCCCTGCAGGGGTATCAGGCCTTGGAAATATTGCCACTGTATCCCCTCTGCTCTCCCTGAGTGGTCTTATAAGTAGGGGTATGGTCCCGACCTGCCCGAGTCCTCTGTCGCACTGTCCTTGGAAACTGGGGTATCCTCGGGTATGTGGGAAATAAGGCTCACATAGGGTAGTACCGTTTAACAAGGCTTTATTTGTATAAAAAAAGGTACTCACAAACATAAAGAGTCGATCGGCAGGTATACAACTATTGCGGTCGCGCACTTCCGGGACGCCGTGCGTTCCACAGACCGGAAGTGCGTTCCACCAGGCGGATGTGACGCGATGACGCTCTACGCGTTTCGTCAGAATGACGTCTTCAGGAGGCTCTCCTGGTGGAACGCACTTCCGGTCTGTGGAACGCACGGCGTCCCGGAAGTGCGCGACCGCAATAGTTGTATACCTGCCGATCGACTCTTTATGTTTGTGAGTACCTTTTTTTATACAAATAAAGCCTTGTTAAACGGTACTACCCTATGTGAGCCTTATTTCCCACATACCCGAGGATACCCCAGTTTCCAAGGACAGTGCGACAGAGGACTCGGGCAGGTCGGGACCATACCCCTACTTATAAGACCACTCAGGGAGAGCAGAGGGGATACAGTGGCAATATTTCCAAGGCCTGATACCCCTGCAGGGGTGATTATTGTCCGTGAGTGTGGTCCTAAGGGTGCGGGGAGCACAGAGTGATCACTGGAACCCGGGCACCCTCAAAACAGCATTTAAATGCACCTGCACTGAAGTCACTTTGTTTGCACCTTATATTTATGGACTCATAATCCATTTTGTTTTAAATGTTTATGATCTATTGGTTCTTATATTACTTTGATTAATGCTGCTATAATTTATGGTTGTCTCTATACATCTGCTGCTAGTTTTTACAGTGTTTTAAAGTTGTTTATGCCATTCCTCCTACAGATTTATATAGGTGTTTATTTATTATATATTTATATATTTTTATATATTTTCAACATATATTTTTTATGATTTTTATCACCTTTTTTATATACCACACCCACTTTTCATCAGTATATCACTATTTACATATTTATATTTCTATTTGTGTTGGCATATGGTTACTTTAAGTGGATTGATAGTGTGATTGTTTACCCTAAAGGGGTCACTTATCACGGATTTATTGATTTATAATACACATAGCACAGGATCATTGCACCTAGCACTTTACGAGTCCAACACTATTTATTACATTTAAGATTGTTCATTTTGCACTTTACACTTGTGGAGATGTGTATGGAGGATTAAGTATACAGAAGATTTGGTATATTGGCAGCGCCATACACCTGCTTTGAGTTTTTATTTTCACACTATATATCTTCGGAAATATAGTTTAACAGGTGGGCAGCAGCCATTACGAATAAGGAATCTATTAATATCCTAAGCGCGGATTTATATATATCACAGTGTGGGGAACTACTAATACTAAGTGCACAGAAATCACTGCAAATCCCAGACTGCATCAATGTTAATCTAGGCTCAGGGCCCATTACATTAACAGAGGACAACACAAATGCACCTGCATTTCATTACATTTCCGCACATTTATGTGTATTGCTATGGGCACTTCTATGCATTTTTATACATGTGTGTGTGTTTTTTTTTTTAAATTGGCAAAATAAATGGAAAAAATGCGAAACACCACGTTCGGTATTCGGCCTTCGGCCAAGCATTTCATTATTATTCGGCTTCGGCCAAGAATTTCATTTCGGTGCATCACTAGCTGAGTGCCTCCATGCCTCTTATCAGTTTCGTTGCCCTTCTCTGCACTTTTTCCAGTTCCCCCACATCCTTTTTGAGAACTGGCGTCCAAAACTAAACTGCATATTCCAGATGAGGTATTACTAATGATCTGTACAGGGGCAAAATATTATCTCGCTCTCTGCAGTCCATGCCTCTTTTAATGGAAGAAAGGACTTTGCTTACTTTGGAAACTGCAGCTTGGCATTGCATGCTATTATTAAGCTTATGATCTAACAGAACACCCAGATCCTTCTCCACTATGGATTCTCCCAGTTGTATTCCACCTAGTATGTATGATGCATGCATATTCTTAGCCCCCAAGTGCATAACTTTACATTTATCAACATTAAACTTCATTAGTCACATAGTTGCCCAATGAAACAGTGCTTTGAGGTCGGCTTGTAAGTTGGGGACATCCTGTAAGGAAGTTTTTCTACTGCATTGCTTGGTGTCATCTGCAAAAACTGAAATAGAACTTTTTGGTGTCCTTTTATGAAACGGAGATGAGCAGTGATCCTGCTGATCACAGCTCATTTCCGATCATTCTCAGTTTATGAAACAGAAATGATCGGGGGAGAACATGTTCTCCGCTGATCATCTCTTCACATGGGAATCTGTAATTGACTGACACAGAAACAGCCAGGTTATGAAGCTGCGATCCTCGCACTTCACTGGTGATCTGTGCCAGAATTCACACTTCCGGGTTCACCAGCCTGGAGCTTGTGAAGCGGGGAGTGAAGACAGAATTGGGGGAGAACTGAGGGGGAAAAAGGAAGATTATGGACTTCCTTCTTCCTTGTTCAGACCCCCCAACACAGTAATCATGTCCCCCTGCCATATTTATGTATATATATATACATGTATATATATACACACATACATGTAGATATATATTTAACGTGTATATATATATATATATCTATAATGTATGCATGTGTGTATTCAGTGTATATATATATATATTTATGTAAGGGGACTATTATTTATTAACCTTAGTGGGGATCGTGTACTCAGCAGTGATAATTTATCACTGCTTGTTTAAGCGCGCCAGGGATTTTCATACTACTGTAATCTCGCTTTGTCTCACGAGATTACAGATGCCCCATTGATTCTACACAGATCTCCGAGAAAACCGTTCTCCTCTGATCACCCTGGGCGAACTGAAGTTCTCCCATTCATAAAAGGGGTGCCAGAGGTGATCATTTTCCCCTGAGAACTGTAGAGAAGCCAACAGAGAAAAAAATTCACCCGTTCATAAAAGTACACCTTAATCCCAGACCCTATATCATTTATAAAGTTATTTAAAAGTAAGGGTCCCAACACTGAACCTTGGGGTACACCACTGATAACCTTAGACCATTCAGAGTAAGAATCATTAACCACTACTCTCTGAATTCTGTCTTTTAGCCAATTTTCTATCCAATTACAAACTGATCTTTCCAAGCCTGTAGACTTTACCTTACACATTAGCCATGTGTGGGGAACTGTGTCAAATGCTTTTGCAAAATCCTAATATACTACATCCACAGCCACACCTCTGTCCAAGGTTTTACTTACCTCTTCATAAAAAGAAATCAGGTTTGTCTGTTGCTTAAAATATTTTTTTGCAGCAAGAACTCATCTATGTGGTCTTTTAATAAACTTTCCAGTATCTTCCCGACTATAGAAGTTAAACTAACAGGTCAATAGTTACTTGGCAAAGACTATGATCTCTTTTTTAATTATACACACCACATTGTCCCGACGCCAATCCGGTGGTACTATTCCACTCCTTAATGAGTCCCTAAAAATCTGAAACAATGGCTTTGAATTGAAAGAGCTCAATTCTTTTTGGATGCGTGGGTGGATGCCATCTGGTCCAGGTGCTTTATCCACCTTTATTCTTTCTAAATATTTCTGGACCATATAACTTTTGAGCCATAGTGGATCATTTGAGGCTGTGTCGATACTATCCTCATTATGGTCATGAGCTCCTTCATGCTCCTTTGTATACACAGAGCTGAAGAAAGTATTTAACCACTTGCCGACCTCCCACAGTATATTTACTGCGGCAGTCAGCCCCTCCTGGGCAAAGCGACATAGTACTATGTTGCTCACCCAGGAGTCTGCAGGGGCGAGCGCGCGTCGCCGGAGGCGCGCTCCCTCCCCCGCTCGTTCCTGCACATCCCCGCGCATGTGACCGGTGGACCCAATGTCCGCCGGTCACTCGCGATCTCCTGGTGGAGAGGGAGAAAGGCAGGCAGATGATGTAAACAAAGCCACCTGTCATTCTCCCAGGTGTAACTGCAGAGATCATACGATCCTGCTATGTAGGATCGTATGTCTCTGTGTTTACATAAAAGCCACACCCCTTTACAGTTAACCCCTTCCCTGCCAGTGTCATTTTTACAGTAACAGTGCATATTTATAGCACTGATTACTGTAGTAATGTCACTGGTACCCCCAAAAGTGTCAAAAATGTCAGTCAAGGGTTCCGATCTGTCCACCGCAATGTCGCAGTCCCGCAAAAAAAATCGCAGATCGCCGTCATTACTCGTTAAAAAAAAAAACAATAAAAATGACATAAATATTTCCCTTAGTTAGTAAACACAATAACTTTTGCGCAAACCAATCAAAATACGTTTATTGTGATTTTTTTTACCAAAAATATGTAGCAGAAAACAAATTGGCCTAAAATGTTAAAAAATTTTGATTTTTACATTTTTTTGGGGAATTTCATATAAAAAATGTGAAAAATATTGTTATTTTTTCTAAATTTCCGCTCTTTTTTTGTTTATAGCGTAAAAAGTAAAAATCGCACAGGTGATCAAATAGCACCAAAAGAAAGCTCTGTTTGTGTAAAAAAAAGGACGTCAATTTCATTTGGGTACAGCGTCACACGACCACGCAATTGTCTGTTAAAGTCACGCAGTGCCGAATCACAAAATAGGGCCTGGTCAGGAAGGGAGTAAAATCTTCCAGGGCTGAAGTGGTTAATAAATTTGCCTTCTCTTTGTCCCCAGTCACCCACTCCTGATTATTTTGTAAAGGACCCAAATGCTCAGACCTGACATTTTTACTATTAATATATCTGAAGAATTTCTTGGGGTTTGTCTTACTATCTTTTGCAATCTGTCATTCATTTTGAATTTTGCGTCCTTGATTTCTTTTTTACATATTCTGTTATATTCTTTGTAAAAATTAACAATGATAGTGTTTTTTCATTTATGTATTTTTTAAAAGCTTTTTCCCTATTATTTATAGCTTTTTTACTTTGACCGTGAGCCACATAGGTTTTATTTTTAGCCTTTTAAACTTATTGCCCATGGAAATATACTTCGCAGTGAGTTTCCCTACAGTTTTTTTTTTAAGAATTACCATTTCTGTTCTGTGTTTATGCCAATATTTCCTCCCAGTCTAAGTCTTGGAGAGCAGCCCTGATCCTTGAAAAATTTGCTCTCTTAAAGTTAAATGTTTTTATATTTCCCGTATGCGTTTGTTGCTTACAGCTAACAGTAAATGAAATGATATTATGGTCACTGCTATATTGGTAAAAAGCTCTGCATGGTTTCAGATTACCAGGTCCAGCAGAGCATCATTCCTAGCCGGGGAATCAAAAAACTGCACTATAAAATTGTCTTGTAATAGGTTTATACATTTTTGCCCTTTAACTTTTGTTGGGTAGTTAACATTCCCCATTATTATCACTGTCCCAGCCCTTGCAGCCCCCTCTATCTGTGCAAGAAGAGGAGTCTCCACCTCCTCATTAACACCGGGAGGTCCATACCAAACTCCAATGATAACCTTTTATTACGCACACCCATTTACATTTCCACCCATTCTGCTTCAGACTCATCACACTCTCCATCAACTAGATCCTCCTTCACACTCGTTTTGGGATCACTTTTCACATAGAGACAGACACCACCACCCCTCCGTTTTACCCTGTCTTTCGGAAAGAGAGCATAGCCAGTAGTCAAGTACCAATCACACAAACGTAGGGCTCCTAATTCACTATGTTACAGACTACAATGGTAGATACCAGTCCTGAACTTTATAGACAAGCAATTTTGAATGCCCACGTGCATGCCTTCCACCATTAATATCTTTTACATGCTGTTCATTAACCACTTTACCTCCAGTCACATTGCTGCTACTGCAGCAATGTGGCTCGTTATCGTCCAGCGACGTAGACCTACGTCGCTGGACTCCGCCCCTCGTGGGCAGCGCGAGCGCCCGCCGGAGGCTCGCTCCCGCTGTGTTCAGTCACAGCGGGAGTCGGGCCAGGGGAGGAGCGGCGGCGATTGCCGCCGCTCTTCCCCGATCGTCAGGGAATCTAGTTTGGAGATCCGCCCGCTTGTGTAAACAGAGCGGGCGGATCTCCTAAGTGACAGGCAGGGACAGATAGCATGGTTCAGCATAGTTGAACATGCGATCTGTCCTTCTGTCACTCAGCCACCTCCCCCCACACACGTTAGTAAGCACCAGGCATACATTAACCCCTCCCGCTCCAATAAAATTAACCCCTTCCCTGCCAGTGTCATTTTTACAGTAACAGTGCATATTTATAGCACTGATTACTGCAGTAATGTCACTGGTACCCCCAAAAGTGTCAAAAATGTCAGTCAAGGGTCCGATCTGTCCACCGCAATGTCGCAGTCTCGCAAAAAAAATCGCAGATCGCCGCCATTGCTCGTTAAAAAAAACACCAAAAATGACAGAAATCTTTCCCTTAGTTAGTAAACGCACTTTCCCTTAGTTAGTAACTTTTGCGCAAACCAATCAAAATACGCTTATTGTGATTTTTTTATTTTTACCAAACATAGGTAGCAGAAAACAAATTGGCCAAAAATTTATTGATTTTTAAATTATTTTGGGGGGGAATTTCATAAAAAAAAATGTGAAAAATATTGTTATTTTTTCAAAATAAACGCTATTTTTTTGTTTATAGCGCAAAAAGTAAAAATCGCACAGGTGATCAAATACCACCTAAAGAAAGCTCTGTTTGTGGGAAAAAAAGTACTTACATTTTTTTTGGGTACAGCGTCGCACGACCGCGCAATTGTCAGTTAAAGTCACACAGCGCCGAATCGCAAAAAGTGGTCTGGACGTAAGACAGCAAAATCCTCCGGTGGTAAAGTGGTTAAAGCAGTGCCAAAAGTAATGTTGATTTGAAAAGTTCAGTATTAGCCCTCAGTACTTCTTTTAGTCTATAAAATAGTGTATTTGCATTTTTCATATTGCGTTTTTGCTCTTTACCTTTCCTAATAGGCATGTATGTGCCATTGTGCACATTTTTGCAGCCAAATGCACAATACAAATCTGTACCTTATGTGCTTATCGACAATAGTCTAATTGTGATGGTTAGGGTGGATTGCTTTATAAAATGGAAATTACTATGGAAGGTGTGGGTCTGGTTGACATGAAACAGGTAAGCCAAGTTAAAATTAAAGTAAAAATAAACCCTAAATCTGTGGTTGTGCGGGCCATGGACGTCAACCTCCAACTCCAAAATGTTCCGATATTTACTGTTGGATCCTTGTAAATTTAAACTAGGCTCTCTGAACACACTAGCTCCAGACTCCCTGGAAGCCTTCACCTAACAGGTGACAAAGCCAACAGCTATTTCTCCATTCCAGGGAAACTAAACTTCGCTATATGGAAAACTGTTATTTTCATTGATTCCTTCAAAGTAGCACTTGTGTGTCTAGTTCAGTCAATAAATGAAGTCTGTTTAGGCAAACTGCCTGGCCTATTTATGAATCAACATCAGCTTCAGTTTTTATAAAACTCACTCTCTGCTTATGTATTAAGTGGATCCCCTGAGCTCTTTAAAATATAATTGAGCTGCTTATTAGTGTGGCAATGCCAGCTTGGCAGTTCTTTACACAAACTCTTCAACTAGTTCAAGTTGAGTTACACATTCATTTTATTCATCTATTTTATATCTGGGGAAAGAAGATTTTATCTTGCATTCCATTAAGATGCATGAGATATATCTAAAAATATTTAGTAATTAAATGAAGTAAGCTTTCGTTATGTAAGGGGAGACTGTTCCCTGCAATGTTTACCAAACTTTTTTTCTTTTACTCTTTGTGGTGATGTGGCAAGCAAGACTCCTGTGGTCTTTATATGATGTGATGAGATGAGTCAGGGTTTGGAGCCAATGGGGAAAATGCAGCTTGAGTTTGACATCAGTTTGGGAGATCATTAAGAATTCATTGCAGGCACATTTGTTCTGCAGTTGATCGGCATTTAAATCTACTTCAGCTGCTTTTACATTTCCAGCGACTTGTATGGGGATAAAAGCAGTTCTGAAAAGTAATAAAAGCCCATCAACACTGGCTCTAATACATTTCATAGCGGTAACAGAATCAATATCCCAGGACCTGCGAATTTTGCATTAAAGCGGTTGTATACTGCCTAAAAGAAAAAAACAAAAACAAAAAACAAACCCTACAAGACAAAGGCACAATGAGCTAGTATGCATTGCATACTAGTTCTTTATGAAATACTTACCTTAAAACGAAGCCCCGACACGGACCCCCGGACACCGCTGTGGGAGCTGACATGCTCCCTCGGCGTCTCTTTCAGGTTCAGCGGCTCCGGCGCTGTGAGTGGCCAGAGCCGTAATGACGTCACTCCCGCGCATGCAAGGAACTCTGAAGGTCCGTCGGACCTTTAGAGCGCATGCGCCACTAGCGTCAGCTGTTGCATGCAGGGCAAATATCTCCTAAACCGTGCAGGTTTAGGAGATATTAATTGTACCTACAGTTAAGCCTTATTATAGGCTTACCTGTAGGTAAAAGAAAAAAAAAGGAGTATACTACCGCTTTAAGTAATTTGTATATTTTTAGCACCTGTTCTGGGTCAGAGTTGATCAGAGTCTACAGAGGTTCCCTGTGTGAAAGTTTGAGCCCACTTCGAAGTTGATTAATGTTTCATTTTCTATCTGCAGGCCATTTTGCCATCCTCCCACCTGACCTAAGTCTTACTAAATGTCAGAAATGAATAAAGCTAATGGTTGTGCACATGTACCAGCACACAGACGAGCTTGGGCACGCATCCAGTGGGAACTAACACATTGGCGCATTAGTTGCACCAAGCTGTCTATTCAAAGGGAACCCTGGCGTGTGCTAATTGCTGGATGTTCTTCAGCTTTCCCATGATCTGTGTTCCTGTTTTTGCTGGCTCGACTCGTTTCTTACCTTGCTCTTTGGATTTTGGATACTGGCCTTGGCTTGCCTCTGACTATGCTCTGCTACTTCCCTGGAACTGACCTGGGCCTGCTACTGGACATTGCTCTGCCTGCTTCCCCGGTACTGACTTCGGCCTGCTACTAGACCTTTCTTTGCCTGCATCCCTGGTACTGACCTCGGTCTGCTACTGGACCTTGCTCTGCCTGCTTCCCTGGTACTGACCTCAGTCTGCTACTGGACCTTGCTCTGCCTGCTTCCCTGGTACTGACTTTGGCCTGCTACTATACCTTTCTCTGCCTGCATCCCTGGTACTGACCTCGGCCTGCTAATGGACCTTGCTCTGCCTGCTTCCCTGGTAATGACCTCAGTCTGCTAATGGACCTTGCTCTGCCTGCTTGCCTGGTACTGACCTCAGTCTGCTACTGGACCTTGCTCTGCCTGCTTCCCTGGTACTATCTTCAGCCTGCTTCCTGACCACGCTGCTGCCTTCCCCTGTTTGACCCTGGCTCACCTTAACTACATCTCTGACCATGGCAATCACTTGCTAGCAAGTTACCAGCACCTGTGCTACTTTGAGCCTTGTACCTCTGTCCCCGCATTCAGGGTTGCTAGGCCTAGAGCCACAAGGGAAGCCCACTTGTCTACTCAGTCTCTAACCAAGGTACGTGACACTAAATCAAGAACTTACAAGGCATCTTTTTGGAGTATGCTTAACAGTGGTCTATATATTCACATGTAAAACTTTCCCATAGTGCTAGTATCAATGCTAATGACCCAGGGTGTTTTTACAGGCTCTTGTTAAGGGGGCAGGGCTACAGAAACTCAGCAACCACCATCTAACATGGCTAGATGCAAGCTATGTCTGTGTTGGATCTCTTGATTCATCCTATAACGTCCATGTGAAATTTTAAACCACTTGAAAGGAAATTTTATTTATTGATGTAGTATTTGTCTTTGTTTCAATCAGTAAATTGGTCCATATATTATTGAGCACTGCCTCTGATGTCTAGGATATGATAGGAGGGGGGTTGAAAACAGTAAAAAAAAATCAAATTTCAGGTGCATTAATGTAAAGAGAAATCATAATGTTTTTGGACGATTTCATAAACTTTTAAATGCTTATATATTTATAAACTGAACTTTTATGTCACTCTTTGTATAACTTGTATCAAATACTAACTTTTGAAAATGCACATTTAATTTTGACTGTTTCCATGAGAGAACATTTCTGGGAAGTTTAAGAAGACAGCCATGCAGAAGCTGCATACTTGTAGATTGTCTCTTTCTAACTGAACTTGCTTTTTACAATTTATTTGTTTTACTATTTATAAAAGTTTTTATTTTGCTTATAAATGATGGTTTGACACACCAAAGAAACAATTGACTGGGCTTATCTTCAGTTTATTTATTTATTTATTACAGGTACTTATATAGCACTGCCAATTTACGCAGCACTTTAGATACATATTGTGAATCGGTCCTTGCCTTCAAGGAGCTTACTATCTAAGGTTCCTAACTCTCATTTATACATACATATACATAGGCCAATTTAGACAGGGTCCACCTAACCTACCAGCATGTCTTTGAGGTGTGGGAGGAAACCATATTACCCGGAGGAAACCCACCCACCTGCAGGGAGAATATGCAAACTCCAGGCAGGTAATGACATGATCGAGATTTGAACCGCAGTTGAATACAAATTGTGATTGTAAGGTCAATTGGTTACTGGGAGATAAAATTTTTGCACTGAAACAATCGTATTACTGTAAGACCAAGAAGATTCAACCCCCCAAAAAAAGGGGGAAGAAAGAATTGGGGATTTTTTAAGTGCCAACAATCAAAAACATAATTTAAAATGTACAAAGTTTATTATTTTCAAAAATTAAAAAAAAAAAGAAACAGACGATAATTGAAGATAGATAGACATACATAATTAAAATAAATTTTTTAGCTGTGCACATAATGAATTCATATACATATATATGCGATAATGTAATGGAGTATCATGTTTCACCAAAACGGTTTCCTTAGGAGATAGTTTTTATCAAGTTATTTGGGTAGCAGGGGCTGGCAAGGTGCTGAATATAGCCTCCCGAAAACATCACAGCACCCTGCCTCGGCATTCCTCTCCAGAGTCCTCAAACCTGATACAAGCAGTGGGCTGGCTCTCAGAATGTCTTGATGGGAGAATGGCAGTCAGTGGATGTTATATTCTCCGTGTTGTGAGAGACACAGGACTCTGATCTGGAACAACGGTTGTTTATTCAGGACTCACTGTACACTCCAGCATGCATTACAGGACAACTCTGTATATCAATGCATCTCTTACATGTCTCTAAGATGGCCACTCAGCCTTAAAGTAACAGTACAGTGGACACTCCTAGGCAGGCTACACTTACATGCAGAGCACCGTAGGGATCATCCACATATAATTTTTTGTAAATTAAGTTGCGCTAAGTGTGATAAATGGAGATGTAAAGTCCATAAAGTCCCAATAGTAAATGATGATGACAAAATCCTAGATGTGATCCTGGACCAGACTCCCTTAAGGGTATAGGCTTACCAGATTCAGGTAAGGGAAAAGCAGATGCTCAATGAATCTTGTCACCTTGATAGAAGATCCAGGCCCACGTGAGCGGTAGACTCAATGGTCATTGGATCATGAAAAAAATGTAAAATACGCAATAGCGTAAAACCCAACAAATAGGTAAATATCACCAATGTGACTTGAGAATAGCGTGTGTAAAAATTAGACCACCACCAAAGATTCTTATTATCAGTGGGCAAGTGTATATTAAAGAAAATGGTGTGTGTTAAATACCCCTTACCAAATATAAATAAGGGTAGGTGTATATAAACCAATAAATAATTCCAGCTGAAGTTGCCTCTTACCAGACGACTATAATGGATGTGCCAAAGTGAAAAAAACAATGATGAAAGATAGGTGTAGAACCATCACCAGCTAGATGAGCCTCTTACCATGTGAACGAAATCAAAATGTGTAAAATCAGATTCCAATGAGACACCAAGATTCAGTACCGAAAAGGAACCAGTAGGGGTCACCTCTTACCAGAGGTAAGAGGTGACCCCTACTGGTTCCTTTTCGGTACTGAATCTTGGTGTCGTCTGGTAAGAGGCAACTTCAGCTGGAATTATTTATTGGTTTATATACACCTACCCTTATTTATATTTGGTAAGGGGTATTTAACACACACCATTTTCTTTAATATACACTTGCCCACTGATAATAAGAATCTTTGGTGGTGGTCTAATTTTTACACACGCTATTCTCAAGTCACATTGGTGATATTTACCTATTTGTTGGGTTTTACGCTATTGCGTATTTTACATTTTTTTCATGATCCAATGACCATTGAGTCTACCGCTCACGTGGGCCTGGATCTTCTATCAAGGTGACAAGATTCATTGAGCATCTGCTTTTCCCTTACCTGAATCTGGTAAGCCTATACCCTTAAGGGAGTCTGGTCCAGGATCACATCTAGGATTTTGTCATCATCATTTACTATTGGGACTTTATGGACTTTACATCTCCATTTATCACACTTAGCGCAACTTAATTTACAAATATTCTACAGGGTGTGGTCACACTTGAAGTTGCTGCTGTTCAATATTATTTTCTTTAAGCGCGGTTAATCCCCCTCTATATACCATCCACATATAATGCTGAGCCTCCAAGACTTAAAGAACTGAAATCCAGTATCCTTAGTATTTCACCCTTTTTTTTTTTCTCTTATATCTCTTTATTTTAATGTTTATAAAGCTACTTTTGTTACCCACACATTGGTTAAAGGGTATATAAAGCAAACATTTTTTGTTTTTAGCATTGGGCTGGCCCCTAGGTTCTCATTGGGGAGATTCCTCCTATTTGTCCAGTAGTGATGAGACGAACACCCCCACCCGGTTTGGTTCGCAAAACACAGCGAACAGGGAAAGAGTTTGTTAGAACATGCAAACTTCATTAAAGTCTATGGGACTCGAACATGAAAAATCAAAAGTCCTAATTTTAAAGGCTTAAATGCAAGTTATTGTCCAAAAAAGTGTATGGGGGTCCAGGTACTGCCCTGGGGGTCATGTACCAATGCAAAAAATGTTTTTAAAAGCAATTGTTTTTTACAGGAGCAGTGATTTTAATGATGCTTAAAGTGAAACAATAAAAATTAAAAATTCCTTTAAATATCATGCCTGGGGGGTCCCCTTAGGCTCCATTCACACTACCGCGACTTGTCAGGCGACTTGTCAGCCTGACAAGTCGCGGTCCATGCAGTGCTACAGGACCAGTTCTAATAGGCGCGACACAAGTTGCTCCGACTTAGAAAAAGGGTCCTGTACTACTTCGGGGCGACCTCGGAGCGACTTGCATAGACATTCATTATATGAAGTCCGTGCAAGTCGCGCTGAAGTCGTGGTGCACGCGACTTGTGAAGTCGTCCCCGAAGTCGTGCCGCTTCAGTGTGAATGCGGTCTTAATGTGCCTGTAAAGTGGCGCACTTGTACAATGTATGTAGCCTGCTGCAGCAATACTGACATTCCTGAAGGAAAAAATGTCATTTAGCTTGCTTGTGGCTGTAATGTATTGTCGGCTCCCGGCAAAACAGATAAAAAAACATAAAAAAAAGGGCGTGTGGTCCCCCCTCAAAATTCATACCAGACCTGGACAGGATGGGCAGGGACAAGTGCCCCCCCTCCTGAACCATACCAGGCCACTTGCCCTCAATAAAGGAAGGGTGCTTTGGGGTGCCCCCCAAAGCCCCTTGTCCCCATCTTTATGGGGACAAGGGTCTCTTCCCGACAACCCTGGGCTGTGGTTGTGGGGGTCTACGGGTGGGGGGCTTATCGGAATCCTTTAACAAGGGGGCCCCCAGATCCTGCCCCCCCTATGTGAATGGATATTGGGTACATCGATCGCACCCCTACCCAGTCAAAAAAAGTGTACAAAAAAAATAAAGACAAAAGCCAGTTTTTGACAAGTCCTTTATTAAAAAAATTGAAAAATAGTGTCCCCTGATGTAAATCCATCATCAATCACCTCGCCCGCCGCCGTACCACAAAATATATATAAAAAAAAAAAAAAGATCTTGCCTCTTCAGACGCTTCCTGCGCAATGAGCTGATTGAGTTTGACAGCTCTTTAATAGGAATCTGACGTCACGAGCGCCCCTTAATGCACTGCTCAGGTGCAGTGAATAAATTACTGCCGTCACGTGAAACAATAAAAAGGAAAGGTTCCTTTAAACATCATGCCTTGGGGGTCCCCTTAATGTGCCATTTGTGCGATGTATGGAGCAGCAATACTGACATTTCTAAAGGAAAAAATGTAGTTTAAAACTTTCTTGCGGCTGTAATGAATTGTCGGCTCCCAGAAATACAGATAAAAAACATGAAAAAAAACAGCATGGGCCCCCCCCCCATCCATACCAGACCCTCTGAGTGGTGTCCCCGCCCCTTTCCTATAAAAGAGCTGTCAAGGCTCCAGCAGCTTATTACGCCGGAGGCGTTGGGGGTGGAGTTGGATAAAATATCATGGGTCTAAACAGACTCCTAACATCTCACCTTTGAGACAGAGAAAGGAATTGAGGGCACCGATTCTTCAATTCCTTTCTCTGTAGCCTCAGTTGCACTGAAGATGAATGAAGAGGCTTCTGTTTATTCATAAACTGAAGCACACTATGCTCAGTTATGAACGAACACAGTACCGATCACTCACTGTGTCCAATTCATAAATGGAAGGGGCTAGGGCTGGTAAAAAAATATTTACCGACCCCTTCCCCCACTCTTAATCTGCCTGTGAGCTTGCAGCAGCCGGCGGGAGAAGGAAGCCTGGTGGTGCTGCAGGGGGATGAAAGGGGGGGGCGGGCACACAGGGGAGCAGCCAAGGGAGGGGGATTGGTGTGACTGGGGCTGGTAAATTACATATTTACTGGTCCCTTCCCTCACTCTTAATCTGCCCGTGAGCCTGCAGCAGCCAGCGGGAGAGGGAAGCCTGGTGGTGCTGCGGGGGGATGAAGGAGGGCAGGCACACGGGGGGGGGGGCAGCTCAGGGAAGGCAATCAGTGTGGCGGAATGGAAGGACAATTACATAACAATGCACTGTCTGTGTCTCTCCCTCCAGCAGCTGAAAGCCAGCAAAATGGAGAGAAACCTGTTTTCAGCTGCTGGAGGAAGTGACACAGACAAGTACATTGTTCTGTAATTGTCATTCCGTCCCGCCGCACCGATCCCCCTGCTGTCCGGGTCTCCCTGTGTGACCCTCCCTACAGAAGGCCCGGTTGTACCACCCTATCGGCAGCCCTGGTGTACTTTTCTATTTGCTTTAGAAACATCCTTGTTCATCACCAGCATTATTTACATCATTAGCACCTTTTCTGTGAAACTATTGACCTAATCCTATCCTCTGTCAAACAAAAGAAAATTCCCAGCTCAACCTACAGACCAATCTGCAACCAACGGAATTATCCTGTCTAATAGTATGCATTAAAAACAGGGGTTTAGTTTGCACACATTTGCGTAAGCATGTATTTGCAATTGTCTGCAAACTAAACCCTTGTTTTTAATGCATACTGTTAGACAGGATATTTTGGTTGGTTGCAGGCTGGTCGGTAAGTTTAGCTGGGAAATTTCTTTGGTTTTGTTTGACATACATCACCCTTCCATGTGCTCTTTGCTGCAAAGGCCAGTTATAGGTGGGGGCAATGGCCATTTGTTTGTACTGTAATCCTATCCTCTCCCTCCTAATGGGTGAAAGAGAAGCTATATAGGTTTTGGGTCAATTTTCGTTACATTTTTTCCACTAAATTCATTAGTATTACTATATATAATTTCTATTTTGAAAATAAACATTTAGTATAGTGCAGGGTGTCAAACTCAATTTCATTGCAGGCTGCATCAGCATTATGGTTGCCCTCAAAGGGTTGGTTATATCTGTAAGATTAGATGTCCAGAGCACCCCCACGCCCCCTTACACCCTTACATGAGATGTCAAGAGCCCCCCCACCATCATAAGTCAAGAGTCATCCACCATTCCTTACATCACAATGCACCCCCTTACCTTGTGCTACTGCAAGGAAGAAGGTGAGGGTGGATCTGGGAAGAAGAAATTACAAGATCTGTAGGAGGACCAGAGGAGGGCTGGAGTCAACTTACAGAGTCTGCTGAATGCTGAGACCAGGGGAGGCAGAGACAAGGTGGTGTTGTGGCTGCACAGCGAGGTGAAGGATCTGTAGGAGGAGTTCTGGCCTCCTCTCTGCTGCAGACTGCTGAGAAGGGGGGTTGGGCAAAGAAGAGCCTTTCTGCAGCAGCAAAGAGAAGCACAGGATCTAGCAAAGGGATTTTGTCCTCTCTGCTGCCGACTACTGAGACAAGGTGGGGGCAGAGACAAGGGGGTGCCGCAGCTGCAGGAGAGGTGCGAGGGCCACATGAAATGGCCTGGGGGGGCCACATTCGGCCAGCGGGCCTTGTGTTTGACACCTGTGGTATAGTGTATGCTTATGAGGCAGAATTCACAGAACATAGCAGAATCTGTTTGATTTCAGACTGTCTGTCTCTGAAACAAGGCGGATTGGGGCGAAACATACACTTCCTGTTTTACTTCTTGGACGGGATGTAATAATAAATCTCCAAATGCATAGAAAGACAGCAAAAAATAATAAAAAACTGACATAGGATTTTGACCATTGACAACTCAATCTAATACTAGAAAAAATCACTTTAGATATTCTGTAATTATAATATTCATAGCTTTAAAAAGGTTGTCTGCTTTTCTTCATTCCTGGTGGTGGAGAAGAATAAAGCGGAAAATTGAAGAGTAAGTATGTTCATTTACAGTCAACATTAAAGTTTAAAGAGTAACCCCTTCTTTTCTATTCTTCTTTTCATTAACCCCTTCTTTGCAAACTACAGACTTTTCCAGAATAGGACACTTCACGTAATACCTGTGTATCACATATTCAGTAGTATATGTGTGCTTTAAAGCGGTATTAAACCCAAAACCAAACATTTAATATATTGCAGCTTATCAATCATTAGATGTGGTGGTTGCATTAGTATTTATTTTTTTAGTTTTTATCCCCTCTGTTTTCACCTGGTGATCTTGCCAGTAACACCCCCCCCCCGTATTTGAGTGCCCCCACTCTGGATGAACCAGCACAGGGGCACCTTTGGAAAGCAACATTGTCAGTCTGGGGGGTGGGGAGTGTTAGCTGTACTGGCAAATTTAGATACACTGACCCATTGAAGCCAAACTCCAGCTTTTATAAGCAATTACAGCAAAAAGTTTTTTTTTCTCCTTTTGGGACAAACAGTGGCGTAGCGTGGGGGGTGCAGGGGGGGCCGGCCGCACCGGGCGCAACATCTGGGGGGGGGCGCCTCCGCTCCGCAATGTCATGTCAGATGTCACTCACTCTGTCATAGGCTGGCCGCCGCCCGCTGAGTCTACTCTCGACTCTGCCCCTGGCTCACTCACTGTCACTGCTTCGCTTGGCAGCTCGGCTCCCCAATCCGATCCAGCCGGCGTCGCCCACTGTGGAGTGGTGGTGGGGGGAGACAGGCCAGGCGTGCGCCGTGCGGTGCGGAGATGGACTGTCTGGGGGAGGGACTAACCAGTGCAGCGGCCGCCCAGCGCAGCACGGGAGACGGGGAGAGAAGAACCACACCAGGCCAGCAGAGCAGCAGAAGAAGCCGGCGCGGCGAGGAGGAGGATGACAGGACAGGAGTCACAACAGGACAGTCAGCAATTTCAGCAAAGAAGGCAGGTGAGACGAGGCCAGAGAGCCTGGTGACAGTGGTGCTGCAGCAGCCAGGAGGAAAACCTAGCCTGGGGTCAGTCGGGATAGGTGAAAAAAAGGTAGGAGTAGTGTACTGACTCTGGCTGTACTAGTCACTGTCTGACTGAGTGACTGTGAGAAGACTATGTAAAGGGGATCTATTTTAAGGGGAACCTGGCCTGCTGTAAGGGGGGAGATCTAAATGGGGAACGGGACCTCACCTCACCCTGGCCTGCTGTAAGGGGGAATCTATATGGGGGACCTCACCTCACCCTGGCCTGCTGTAAGGGGGAATCTATATGGGGGACCTCACCCTGGCCTGCTGTAAGGGAAGATCTATATGGGGGACCTCACCCTGGCCTGCTGTAAGGGGGGATCTATATGGGGGACCTGATCCCCCATATAGATCCCCCCTTACAGTAGGCCAGGGTGAGGTGAGGTCCTTCATATAGATCCCCCTTTACAGCAGGCCAGGGTGAGGTGAGGTCCCGTCCCTGATATAGATCCCCCCCCCTTACAGCAGGCCAGGGTGAGGTGAGGTCCCCCATATAGATTCCCCCTTACAACAGGCCAGGGTGAGGTTAGGTCTGGGGTCCCCCATATAGATCCCCCCTTACAGCAGGCCAGGGTCCGGACCTCACCTCACCCTGGCCTGCTGTAAGGGGGGGATCTATATGGGGGACGGGACCTCACCTCACCCTGGCCTGCTGTAAGGGGGATCTATATGGGGGACCTCACCTCACCCTGGCCTGCTGTAATGGGGGGGGATCTATATGGGGGACCTGGGATCTATATGGGGGACCTCACCCTGGCCTGCTGTAAGGGGGGATCTATATGGGGGACTAGGTCCCCCATATAGATCCCCCCTTACAGCAGGCCAGGGTGAGGTGAGGTCCCCCATATAGATCTCCCCCCTTACAGCAGGCCAGGGTGAGGTGAGGTCCAAGGTCCCCCATATAGATCCCCCCTTACAGCAGGCCAGGGTGAGGTGAGGTCCCCCATATAGATCCCCCCTTACAACCGGCCAGGGTGAGGTCCCCCATATAGATCTCCCCCTTACAACAGGCCAGGGTGAGGTGAGGTGCAGGGTCCCCCATATAGATCCCCCTCCCCCTGGCCTACTGTAAGGGGGGTGATCTATATGGGGGACCTCACCTCACCCTGGCCTGCTGTAAGGGGGGATCTATATGGGGGACCTCACCTCACCCTGGCCTGCTGTAAGGTGGGAGATCTATATGGGGGACCTCACCTCACCCTGGCCTGCTGTAAGGGGGGATCTATATGGGGGACCTCACCTCACCCTGGCCTGCTGTAAGGGGGAATCTATATGGGGGACCTCACCTCACCCTGGCCTGCCGTAAGGGGGGATCTATATGGGGGACCTCACCTCACCCTGACCTGCTGTAAAGGAGGATCTATGGGGGACCTGCCCTGGCCTGCTCTAAAGGGGATCTATGCCATAGATTCCCCCTTTAGAGCAGGATCCCCATAGATCCCCTTTAGAGCAGGCCAGGGTCCCCATAGATCCCCTTTAGAGCAGGCCAGGGTCCCCATAGATCCCCCTTTAGAGCAGGGTCCCCATAGATTCTCCACTTTAGAGAAATGTCCCCATAAATTATATGGGGACCATTCTCTAAAGGAGGTTCTATGGGGGACCCTTCTCTATAGGGGGATCTATGGGGACCCTGGCCTGCTCTATAGGGGGATCTATGGGGACCCTGCTGTAAAGGGGGATCTTTGGGGACCCTGCTCTAAAGGGGGATCTATAAGGACCCTGCTCTAAAGGAGGATCTATAGGGACCCTGCTCTAGCTCAAGTGCTAAATTCCCATGGGTTAGGGGGCGCAAATTACTTGCCTTGCCCCGGGTGCCGACAACCCACGCTACGCCACTGGGGACAAAGGTTTTATATGAATAAATAAAAGTTGATCATTTTAAGCACCTGTGTCAGTGTAAAATGGTTTATCTCATCTATGCAACTGATATATTTAGCTGGAGAGCTTGTTCCTTTTGTAAAACAACAGACTTACTGGCTGGATCACCAGATAAAAAAAAAAAGAAAGCCTAAAAATGAAAACTAATGCAGCCATCACATCTAATAAATGGAAAGCTTCAATATAATTAAAGTTTGCTTTTGAGTTTAATACTGCTATAACCACATAACGACCGCCCACCGCAGTTTTACTGCAGCAGGCAGCCGCTCCTGGGCAAAGCAATGTTATGTTACGTCGCTCTCTCAGGAAACTCTAGGGGGTGAGTGTGCGCTGCTGGCAACGCGCTCCCGCCCCCGCCTGTCAGCTGGGGAGCCAGTGCGTGTGACCGGCGGCTCCAATGGCCACCGGCCACTCGTGATCTCCCGCAGCTGAGAGAGAAGGACAGACGGCTGATGTAAACACAGCCGTCTGTCATTCTCCCTGAAGTGATCACAGAGGCTATGTGATCCTGCTACATAGGGTCGCATGTCTCTGTGATTAATTCACAAGCCACACCCCCTGACAGTTAGAATCACGCCCCCTAGGGATACATTTAACCCACTGATCACCAGTAATGTTAACCCCTTCCCTGCCAGTGTCATTATTACAGTAACAGTGCATATTTGTAGCACTGATTACTGTAGTAATGTCATTGGTACCCCCAAAAGTGTCAAAAATGTCAATTAGGGGTCCGATCTGTCCGCCGCAATGTCGCAGTCCCGCTAAAAAAATCGCAGATCGCCGCTATTACTAGTAAAAAAAAAAAACAATAAAAATGACATAAATCTTTCCCGTAGTTAGTAAACTTTTTACCAAAAATATGTAGCAGAAAACAAATTGGCCTAAAATGTTAAAAAAATGTTGATTTTTTTAATTTTTTTTTTGAGAATTTCATATAAAAGAATGTGAAAAATATTGTCATTTTTTTTTAAATTGTCGCTCTTTTTTTGTTTATAGCGCAAAAAATAAAAATCGCACAGGTGATCAAATACCATCAAAATAAAGCTCTGTTTGTGGGGAAAAAAGGACGTCAATGCAGCGTCGCACGACCGCGCAATTGTCCGTTAAAGTAACGCAGTGCCGAATCGCAAAATAGGGCCTGGTCATTGAGTAGCCAAATCCTCCGGTCCTTAAGTGGTTAACATTGATGGAAATATAACATTTAACATTCAATATTCCAACATATTCTATCTTTCAGTATCACTTCCTATCACTTACTTAGATTCCCTCATCTTTCTTTGCATGTGGTAAGGTACCTGCCTTGTTGGAAATGCTCAGATCTGACACAGTCCCACAATGCATTGCTTCAGTAGCCAGCAAGTGTGCACACAATCAGCGACATTTAAAGGGTAACTCCACTTTCATGGGGAAAAAAATCAGCAAATAAAGAAAAAACAATATAGCGTATCTAATTGCGACACAAATCATATTGTAATTGAATGTTATTAAAAATTACCTTTCCATTTGAGTTTTTCAGTCTGGAAATGCAATGCAATATGGCTACCTGGAGGTGTTCTGTACACAGAATGTATACTGACCACACCCCCAGAAACATCATTTCCTGCTTGTGTGATTGGCTCACCAATTTTTCCAGAAGTCTGCATAAGATACAAGTCAGATTTCTGGAATCCCCTGCAACAAAAATGTCATTTTTGGTGAGATACTCCCAAAAGGAACACATCTAAAGGGATGCAGGCCCAGCAGCTTTCCTCATTAGAGCCCTGCAGCTGCCACAGCTGATAGATAATTATGAAACCACTCCCATTTGACCAATTCAGCACAGAGGAACAAACAGGGATTTATTCAGAATAACAAAAGGTAGGAATCTGCAACAAAGTTTGTTAAACTCCTTGTAATGTACTGTAGTAATGTAGATCACCTAGAGGGGAATGTTTTTTCTCAACAAAAGTGGAGTTACTCTTTAATTGACAAGCTGCCTTATGGTAGAAAAGGGAAAATGGAGTAGGGATAAAGTCACTTTGCAAAATAAAAACAGTAATTTCTTTAAATTAAAAAAAAAACAACAAACGTAACAATGTACCAGAGACAGAAGAAAAGAGAAAAAATAAAGCTGTCTTCTATATTGGTAAAAACAGCGATGTTTTGTTCACCGTGTTTGCCAAGAAAAATTCACCTAAATGTCCATGGAGAGTTCCTAGTCATGGAGACAAAGAAGTCCTCCACAAAAGTGAATAACCCTCTGTATCAGACTGATTTTTTTTTTTTTTTTTTTTTAGTTTCTCAAAAAATAAAATATGAAACTTGAATGGCCTGTAATACTACATTCCCAGCTTATGTGATGAACTTCCTTTTTCCTGGCTTTTATAGATACTTTATACCTGTTTTCGGTTTTTGTTGAAGCGGTATTGTAGAATTGTAACTCCTCTAGTCAAAATCCTGACAATAGTTGCTTGGGTAGTATAGTAGTAGAAGATTATATATAAAAATAAATACATAAAAATAAAATCAATCTGCCTCTCTGAAGTCTTTTTAACCTAAGAATATTCTTTCCATTACCTGTAATAAATTTCTGTTACGCCACTAGATGGAGCTTCAGGCTAAACTTTTCATTCCCTGGCGGTTTGTCTCCATAGCACAAGCTAAAATGGTTTTGTGACAAAGACAAAAAATAAATTTTATTTCTACATTTGTTATACATTTTGAAATTATTTTCTTTGCACACACTTTTTTTAGCACCACAGTATTGTTTTGCTGATTGCATGCATCCCGTTCCCCCATCCATGAATCAGCTATAGTACTGTATACCTGGGAATATCTCTACCTCCCATCGCTGACTCATCAGTGTAGGGTCCCTGGAATAATATTTCCTCCCATTCCTGACTCATCAGTGTAGGGTCCCTGGAATATTATTTTCTCCCATTCCTGACTCATCAGTGTAGGGTCCCTGGAATATTATTTAATCCCATCCCTGACTCATCAGTGTAGGGTCCCTAGAATATTATTTAATCCCATCCCTGACTCATCAGTGTAGTGTCCCTGGAATATTATTTCCTCCCATCCCTGACTCAGCAGTGTAGGGTCCCTGGAATATTATTTCCTCCCATCCCTGACTCATCAGTGTAGGGTCCCTGGAATATTATTTCCTCTCATCCCTGATTCAGCTGTGTAGGGTCCCTGGAATAATATTTTCTCCCATTCCTGATTCATCAGTGTAGGGTCCCTGGAATAATATTTCCTCCCATTCCTGACTCATCAGTGTAGGGTCCCTGGAATAATATTTCCTCCCATTCCTGACTCATCAGTGTAGGGTCCCTGGAATAATATTTCCTCCCATTCCTGACTCATCAGTGTAGGGTCCCTGGAATAATATTTCCTCCCATTCCTGACTCATCAGTGTAGGGTCCCTGGAATATTATTTCCTCCCACCCCTGACTCATCAGTGTAGGGTCCCTGGAATGTTATTTCCTCCCACCCCTGACTCATCAGTGTAGGGTCCCTGGAATATTATTTCCTCCCATCCCTGATTCAGCTGTGTAGGGTCCCTGGAATAATATTTCCTCCCATTCCTGACTCATCAGTGTAGGGTCCCTGGAATATTATTTCCTCCCACCCCTGATTCAGCTGTGTAGGGTCCCTGGAATAATATTTTCTCCCATTCCTGATTCATCAGTGTAGGGTCCCTGGAATATTATTTCCTCCCATTCCTGACTCAGCAGTGTTGGGTCTATAGAATATCATTTCCTCTTATCCCAGATGTGTAGGGTCCCTGGATTCAGCAGTGTGAAGTCCCTGAAATATAATTTCCTCCCATTTCTGAGTCAGCAGTATATTGTCTCTGAAAAAAAAAATCATTGTCCCCTATCCACGTTGGATGGTTCACCTGCAAATACTACTGACGTCCTTACGCATCTTAGCAGCATAGGCGTGCTCACAGGGTGTGCCAGGTGTGCCTTGGCATACCCTTGTCACCCCATGTGGTGCAGATTCCTCCTGATGCCCAAACCCCCATGTCCCACCCCCCTTACCCCACAGCACTGCCGGCCTCCCTCCTCTCATTGCCTTCAGTCCCTTTCCCCATCTCAAAAGTGAGACATCAGGGGTCTGTTTAGACCCTTGATATTTCACCAAAGCCCCCCGATGGTGCTCTTTAAAAACATGAAAAAAAAAACTATTATAAAAAATAATTAAAACATTTGTAAAATATAATATAAAAATAAAATAATAAAAATGAAAAATGACTGACACCATCCACTGCTCTACTGACACCAACAACTGCTTTACTGACATGTCCACTACATGTCCACTGCTCTACTGACACCATCCACTGCTCTACTGACACCATGTTTTAATACATTTTAAAATGTATTTATAGGAGTGTATGTGTCTGTGTGTGTATGTCTATGTATATACGCACGTATATATGTTAAAGCTTTGGGTTTTGGGTTTGACGTCACACCAGGCTCCGCCCTGCTGTTTACCAGGGCACTTCAGGATACCTGTACTCTGGGGCTCTTACATTGATGGATGTGGTCACAATATCTGCACCTCTCTTTTTTAGACACTTAAATATTTTTTTCATATTTAGACTTACATTTTTAGTTATTTTAGGTAATATATGCTTCTTTGTAAGATCAATTTTGTTTGAGTTGGTTATCTCAATTAAATTAAATACTGTAGCTGCTGACTTCTAATATTAGGACACATACCTGTCCATGGAGCCCGTTATGTCAGAACCCCAGCCGATTTTTACATCGGCTCTCGGGTGCTGCCGTCGTCATTGCTTCTAAGGGAAACCATCAGTGAAGCCTTCATAGCTCGTTCCCTACTGCAAATGCGCAAAGCGCACCGCGCTTCCTGAATAGCCTGGCGGCGGGGGTGATCTTGCCGCAGGGAGGTCTCCCAGAAGTGGGGATGGGTACCTAGCCCACTTCCCCGATAGATGCCAAATGTGGCACAGGAGGGGGTGGGGGTGAGGAGACAGATACGCGGAGCTTTCACTTTTGGGTGGAGCTCCGATTTAAGTCACATTTTTTTATTTGATGTATTAGAATTAGCACAGCATGTGTTTTTGGTGTATTTGAACTTTGTTTTATTTTTCATAGTATGATTGCAGCTTTTTCCATTTAATACTCAGTATTCACCAAAGCTCAGTTCATGTCACTTTACTCTAATATCACAATCCCCCCTTTACATCAACCCCCCTCCCCCACAGAGCAGTGTCCTCTGTCCCATTCACATCACCCCCTAAAAAAGTGTCCTCTTCTCCCCGTTCACATCATACCCCCCCCAGCACTGCCCCCAACAGCAATGTCCTCTGCCCCCCTTCACATTACCTCCCCCCACAGTAGGGTCCTCTGTCCTCCTTCACATCATCGCCTCAGCACTGTCCCCCATAGCAGTGTCCTCTGCCTTGTCATATTACCTCCTCCCACAGTAGTGTCCTCTGCCCTCCTTCATATCACCCCCCAACACTGTCCCCTACAGCAGTGTCCTCCACCCTCTCATATTACCTTCCCCCACAGTAGTGTCATTTGCCCCCTTTCACATCACCTCCACAACACTGTTCCCCATAGCAGTGTCCTCTGCCCCTTCACATCACCTCTCCCCCACAACAGTGTCCTCTGCTGCCCTTCACATCACCTTTCCCCTACAGCAGTCTCCTCTTCACATCACCTCTCCCCGAAAGCAGTGTCCTCTGCTCCCCTTCACATCACCTCTCCCCCACAGCAGTGTCCTCTGCTCCCCTTCACATCACCTCTCCCCCACAGCAGTGTCCTCTGCCGCCCTTCACATCACCTCTCCCCCACAGCAGTGTCCTCTGCTCCCCTTCACATCACCTCTCACCCACAGCAGTGTCCTCTGCTCCCCTTCACATCACCTCTCCCCCACAGCAGTGTCCTCTGCCGCCCTTCACATCACCTCTCCCCCACAGCAGTGTCCTCTGCTCCCCTTCACATCACCTCTCACCCACAGCAGTGTCCTCTGCTCCCCTTCACATCACCTCTCCCCCACAGAAGTGTCCTCTGCCCCCGTTCACATAACCTCTCCCCCACAGCAGTGTCATCTGCTCCCCTTTACATCACCTCTCCCCTACAGCAATGTCCTCTGCTCCCCTTCACATCACCTCTCCCCCACAGCAGTGTCCTCTGCTCTCTTCACATCACCTCTCCCCCACAGCAGTGTCCTTTGCTCCACTTCACATCACCTCTCCCCCACAGCAGTGTCCTCTGCTCCCCTTCACATCACCTCTCCCCCACAGCAGTGTCCTCTGCTCCACTTCACATCCCCTCTTCCCCACAGCAGTGTCCTCTGCTCCCCTTTACATCACCTCTCCCCTACAGCAATGTCCTCTGCTCCCCTTCACATCACCTCTCCCCCACAGCAGTGTCCTCTGCTCCCCTTCACATCACCTCTCCCCCACAGCAGTGTCCTTTGCTCCACTTCACATCACCTCTCCCCCACAGCAGTGTCCTCTGCTCCCCTTCACATCACCGCTCCTCCACAGCAGTGTCCTCTGCCCCCCTTCCCATCACCTCTCCCCCACAGCAGTGTCCTTTGCTCCCCTTCACATCACCTCTCCCCCACAGCAGTGTCCTCTGCCCCCCTTCCCATCACCTCTCCCCCACAGCAGTGTCCTCTGCTCCACTTCACATCACCTCTCCCCCACAGCAGTGTCCTCTACCCCTCTTCCTATCACCTCTTCCCCACAGCAGTGTCCTCTGCTCCACTTCACATCAACTCTCCCCCACATCAGTGTCCTTTGCTCCACTTTACATCACCTCTCCCCCACAGCAGTGTCCTCTGCTCCCCTTCCCATCACCTCTCCCCCACAGCAGTGTCCTCTGCTCCACTTCACATCACCTCTCCCCCACAGCAGTGTCCTCTACCCCTCTTCCCATCACCTCTTCCCCACAGCAGTGTCCTCTGCTCCACTTCACATCACCTCTCCCCCACATCAGTGTCCTTTGCTCCCCTTCACATCACCTCTCCCCCACAGCAGTGTCTTCTGCCCCCCTTCACATCACCTCTCCCCCACAGCAGTGTCCTCTGCCCCCTTCACATCACCCCCACAGTATTTTAACCTCCCTGGCGGTATGATTGTTTCCGATTTTAGGTGCTGAAAGCGGTACCATTATTTTGCATGTAATTCTTGAGGAAGAGCAGCCCAAACCAACTATTCACATATGATTTTTTTTTACTGTGTGTTCTTCTTTATAACATCTCGGGTATGATAAAGTTTGAAACACAAAATCATAAATTATAATATAATAAATAACTTTAAAAAGTTAAAGTATATATATATATATATATATATATATATATATATATATATATATATATATATAAACACACACACGTATATATATATATATATATATATATATATATATAGTATAGTAAAACGGCAGGCAGGGGCACTGGGGGGCAAACTAATGTCAATTTATTTTATTTAGTAATGTAATCCAGTAGGATTACAATATATCAGTGTGTCTGTGTGTTTTACTTTTCAAATTTGCCGCCGGTTCCACCCCCTGCGTCGTGACACTCGCAGGAGACGGAAGCCGGGGCACAGAGCATCAGGCGGAAGATCCGACCGCTGTATGCTGCAGTGTCAGGGTACTGCCAACATCTTGGCCAATCAGCGAATTCGCGCATTGGCACGAATACGCATACGCGTCCAATCACGGGCGAACGCAGTCCGGAATGTGCGTGCGAGAATGCGCACGCGCATACGCAGTGCGTAATGGCGCTTGGCGCCAAACGGCCTATTTAAAGCCAGCAATCACAACAACTAGTTGCTGGATGATCAACAGCTTCCCGTGTTCCCTGTGCCTTGTAAACTTGCTGATCTTGACTTCCTGTTGCCGACCCGGACTGTTTGACTTTGTTTCTCCTGGCTCCTGACCCCTTGGCTTGCTCTTGGATTCCTGTTGTCTTCTCCAATACTTGACCTCGGCTTGGCTCCTGACTTCTCTCCAGCATTCTCCCAGTTTGTTCCTGTTTGCACCTTGCTACTGCCTTGCTTGCCAAAGTGTTCCGGACCTGCTTGGAACTTCACAACAAGCTTTGTTCCTGCTTCCATCTGGTCATCCCAACCGGCAACCCGTGCTACTTCGGGCACAGCACTCCCTGTCCCACTTCCAGGGGTGCTCTGCACCTAGCCACAAGGGGCAGCCATCTCTACACTCCGGCTTCGGATCAGGTACGTGACATGCAGGAACACATTGCGGGATCCCGGGGACAAGGTAAGTAACCTCTCTTCCAGTGTCCTCTGCTCTACTCAACATTCCATTCCCTCTCCCCCACAGCAGTGTCCTCTGCTCCCCTTCACATCCCCTCTCCCCCACAGCAGTGTCTTCTGCCCCCCTTCACATCACCTCTCCCCCACAGCAGTGTCTTCTGCCCCCCTTCACATCACCTCTCCCCCACAGCAGTGTCCTCTGCTCCCCTTCACATCACCTCTCCCCCACAGCAGTGTCCTCTGCTCCCCTTCACATCACCTCTCCCCCACAGCAGTGTCCCCTGCTCCCCTTCACATCGCCTCTCCCCCACAGCAGTGTCCTCTGCTCCCCTTCACATCACCTCTCCCCCACAGCAGTGTCCTCTGCTCCCCTTCACATCACCTCTCCCCCACAGCAGTGTCCTCTGCTCCCCTTCACATCACCTCTCCCCCACAGCAGTGTCCTCTGCTCCCCTTCACATCACCTCTCCCCCACAGCAGTGTCTTCTGCCCCCCTTCACATCACCTCTCCCCCACTGCAGTGTCCTCTGCTCCCCTTCACATCACCTCTCCCCCATAGCAGTGTCCTCTGCTCCTCTTCACATCACCTCTCCCCCACAGCAGTGTCCTCTGCTCCCCTTCACATCACCTCTCCCCCACAGCAGTGTCCTCTGCTCCACTTCACATCACCTCTCCCCCACAGCAGTGTCCTCTGCTCCCCTTCACATCACCTCTCCCCCACAGCAGTGTCCTCTGCTCCCCTTCACATCACCTCTCCCCCACAGCAGTGTCCTCTGCTCCACTTCACATCACCTCTCCTCCATAGCAGTGTCCTCTGCTCCCCTTCACATCACCTCTCCCCCACAGCAGTGTCCTCTGCTCCCCTTCACATCACCTCTCCCCCACAGCAGTGTCCTCTGCCCCCCTTCACATCACCTCTCCCCCATAGCAGTGTCCTCTGCCCCCCTTCGGCTCGAGGTTATCGCTAATGGCACTGAAATTCCACCCCGAGCCACACTCGGGAATACCACTAAGGAGGTTAAGAGACAATCAGAGTATTGTATAAACTGCGGATTACTGGGGTGTCCTGGCTCGGATTTATAAATGTTGTATATTTATTTTATTGCACGCATATATGTAGTTGGGCCTATGAGAGTTCTTAGGTGTATTTCAAATAATAAATATAAATATATGATTTTATGGAAAGTCATTTGACCTCATGGTGTATCATTAAAATCTGATGTTGTAGAGTTCTATCCAGTTTCTTCAAATGTTTTACCACGTCAGTCAAAACCGAACATTGATTTGACCAAATCAAGTTTTTTAAACAAAATTATGCAAATGCACTTCAATAGTGAATTCACTGCAGGAGCATCCCCAAATCTGCCTGCATGTTGTGGTCATTAATAGAAGACCTCACACTCATTTTGACAATAAAGCTGCTGTGCCACTTTCATGGCATTAATTGCTCTTGGTAATGTATTGCATCAAATTAAAAAGAACAACGGCAGCAGTTTTGGTTTTGACAGTGACTTGTGTGCCAAATTCTGGTAGTTTTAATCTGCTACACTTCTACACTGTGGTGCTAAACCTGCTCCAGATTTAAAATTAAATATCGACAGTCCGTATCTTATAAAAGTGGAGCTAATTAAGACCAACTTTATTTGGACCCCAGAGATGTATACACTATATTACCAAAATTACGCCTGCCTTTACACGCACATAAACTTTAATGGCATCCCAGTCTTAGTCCATAGAATTCAATATTGAGTTGCTGCTTTACAGCTATAACAGCCTTAACTCTTCTGGGAAGGCTGTCCACAAGGTTTAGGAGTGTCTCTATGGAAATGTTTGACCATTCTTCTAGAAGCGCATTTGTGAGGTCAGGCACTGATGTTGCGTGAGAAGGCCTGGCTTGCAGTCTCCACTCTAATTCATCCCAAAGGTGTTCTATCGGGTTAAGGTCAGGACTTTGTCCTGCACCCCAAACTGGCACATCTATCTCTTTATGGACCTTGCTTTGTGCACTGGTGTGCAGTCATGTTGGAACAGAAAGGGGACATCCCCAAACTGTTTCCTCAAAGTTGGGAGCGTGAAAATGTCCAAAATGTCTTGGTATGCTGATGCCTTAAGAGTTCCCTTCACTGGAACTGAAGGGCCAAGCCCAACACCCGAAAAACGACCCTACGCCTAATCCCCCCTTCACCAAAGTATTTGAACCAGTGCACAAAGCAAGGTCCATAAAGACATGGATGAGCAATTTTCTGGTGGAGGAAATTGACTGGCGGGCACAGTGTCCTGACCCTAACCTGATCGAACACCTTTGGGGTGAATTAAAGCGGAGACTGCGAGCCAGGCCTTCTCACCCAACATCAGTGCCTGACCTCACAAATGCGCTTCTGGAAGAATGGTCAAACATTCCCATAGACACACTCCTAAACCTCATGGATGGCCTTCCCAGAAGAGTTGAAGCTGTTATAGATGCAAAGGGTGGGCAAACTCAATATTGAACCCTATGGATTAGAACGGCATTAAAGTTCAAGCGCCCCAACACTTTTGGTAATATAGTGTATATCCAAAGTGTCTTGCATGCATTCTAAAATTGGTGCGCCAAATTTTAAGTACAAATTCTTGACAGGTACATGAATTTGGCGTGCGCTGTGTTACTTTTAGACTGCACGCAAGACACTTTGGCAAACGTTGTCTTTATGAATTCCAGGGATTATCTTTTCTGTTGTGACTCTGATGGGTGACAAGAGAGGAATTAAGGGAGATCGCACAATAAAACAATGCTATTGTCAGCATCATGAACAGTAATTACACTGCATCTTCACAATGTTCCCAGCAGTAACAAGTTTACACACAAGGCTTCCTAATCAAGTTCTACTCCAAACAAAATAATTTGTTTTGGGTGTGGCTTTAATTAATTAGTATTTGTGTCCTCTCCTAAATTTATTGCACGTAATCACTGAAAATAGCCATTAATTATAAGGGCTGTCCACTAAGAAAGTTCAATAAATGACTACAAGCAGCAATCAGCTGTGAATTCACAGTCAAAAGAAATAAAGGGTGGATGGCGCATAGGCGGATGAGACACAGGATCCAAAGTGACAGCCTGATTGGTGAAAGTGTAGCAAAGACAGCGGACTGATTGCAGCAATACTGGCAAGCATGGATAGAAGGCAGCTGACAGGAGATGAAGGAATCTCTAGGCAGCATCAAAACAAACGCGTTTCAGAGCTGCCTATGGCTCTTTTCTCAAAGCTTTGAGAAAGGAGCCGTGGGCGGCTCTGAAACGCGTTAGCCACGTCCCGTCTTCCTGCCCCTAGCGCTCACATCACGCCCGACCAGGGACTCGGCGGTCTGTGAATGCTTCCTCATGGAGTGCCAGGCTGGAAGCCTCCTGCTTCGTTCATCATCCGCTCGGGTACACCCAGTTCCATATGTCCTCCCTGTGTCACAGCCTCACTGACCCCTGGAGGGTCTGACATGCGCTCCATTGTTCATCATCTTGTAAGTCTCCATTTGTCTAATAAATCTACAAACTTTTAATGCAAACTGCACTTAGAGTGGCGCTCCTCTGTCTTTGTTTTTAAGCTGTGAATTCACAACCACCAGCAATGAAAACCTACTTAAGGTTCTTTCACACGGGCATTCCGTTCAGTTCCTCTGTTCAGTCATGTTTTTTCAAAGAAAGATGGGTGAAGTTACATTTTTGCATCAGTTTTTACATATTTTGCTGTTTATCTGTTTACATCTGTTTTTGTTCTGATCCGCTTTTTTAACAGGAGAAAAATAGGGCTTTGACCCGTTCCGAATAACAGATGTTGAGGAAAACAGATTTAAATGCATGATCATCCATTTTTCCATGCATTGTTGTCCATTTTTCAATCGTCAATGGGGGGATGAAAAACAGGCAAACGGAAGGCCCATGTGAAAGGGGGTTAGGCTTGGTTCCCCCCTATGCAGTTTGCTTTTGCACTGTTTGCAAGTTTTTTTATGCATTTTGCGTTTTGCAATTTTTTTTTTCCGCTCAATTTGTTGTTAGGCAGATTAAACCGAACATTGACGTAAAATTTGCAGCAAAATTGCTGCAAAAACGAACTACATGTATTTCTGCAGCTTCTCCATTGAAGTCTATTGAACCAAGAATGCCCCATTTTGCTTTTAAAAAAAAGTCTCTGGCCCTTCTCAAAAACGCAAAGGCTGAAAAAAGCATAGATGTGAAAGTGTCCCATAGGAAGCCATATTAAATGGACTGTAATGCATTTCTGCAAAAAGCACCAAAAAACGCATAGGTGTGTACCGAGCCTATGACAGGGAAAGACACAGCTCACAGTGTTACTACTCATTCAGCTACCTGCTGCTACTTTCTGTTACTTCTGCTACTACCTACTGCTACTTACTATGACTGCTTCTACTAACTATCGCTACTTACTATGACTGATACCACTAACTAATGCTACCTACTATATCTGCTACTACTACCTGCTGCTATTTACTATGACTGCTACTGTTACCTACTGCTACTTTTTATAACTGCTACTGCTACTTACTGCTATATACTATGACTGCTCCTACTAACTACTCCTATTTACAATGAATGCTATTGCTACTTATACTTATTGCTACTTATGACAGCTGTTACTTTCTTAGGCTGCTTTTTCCACCTATTGCTACTACTATTACTTTTGCTAAGCATGAAAATAAACTGTAATTTAGCCTATTACTTATTGTTTTGAAGATATCTTCTGTTTTTGTAAATTGCAATTTGAAATAACTGTTGTCTATGCTGTCCACAGGAAAGAAACCAGTAAAAACATGGATCTGCTGTAGAAGCACATCCAGTACGCCAAGTACACTAAGCACAACTGGAATATCTATGGAGATCTAAAGTAAATAGTGGTACTGTAAATAAAAAGTACACATTGTATTCTGTAATTTGTCCTGTTTAAGGGGGACAAAAATCACGTATCAGGTACAAAGCATTGCAAAGTTATTTACAAATGAAATAAACTGTTTTTTTTTTTTGTTTTGTGTTTCAGTTGTGCGCTTTTTAAAATGTAAAGAGTATATGTTAAAAGTGTAATAAAATTAAAAACAAAACAAATAAAAACAAAAAAAAATTAATATCAGTGGTTAATAAAATATAATAGAACAAAAAAAAAAAATCATGAGGAATATGATTCCTGAATGGGAAGGAAAATAAGGAGTTAATTATGGCTGATTAGAGTAAACTAAGGGTTAAAAATATGAGAAACAGAGGAGCATTTATTTAAAAAAAAATGTTTTACTTTTCGGGTTGCTTTAACTGACATCATCTGAAGAAGCTCATCCCTTTGATCTGCAGATAAAGGAACAGAATGATACAAAAGTTACAATATTTTACATCTTTGTATCTTTCTGTAGCATAAATTCTGTAGTTTATTGTTATTATTAGTTGTTTATAAACACTGTCAGACTGCTTTTTTTTTTTTTTTTTTTTTTACAGCTGAAGCTGCCCACCTTCTCTGTCTGTGTACACAACCATATTGGCTTTGAATGAATGAATCCCTCCGTTTTTACCGTGAATTGCTTGACAAGGTCAAGTTGGTTGTTTTGTAGGCTATCTGGTAAATGTGATAGAAAATCTTTGTTTGTGAAGGCCCGTACACACGTACCGATCGTCGGCATACAAACGTCGGTGGACGAAGGATCTGCCGATTGTACGCGTGTTAGTATGGTGCCTCCGACAGATGTCTGCGCACAATCCGCGGACAAAAGTCTTTCTTGCAAACATGAAAATTTTTGTCTGCGGACACCAGAACGGACGATTGTTCGCCTGTCAGTACAGAATTCGGCCGACAGACCGCAGATTTGCAAGACTGGGCATGCTCAGAAAATTAAAAACACAGGGAAAGTTAACCATTACATGACATCACTTCTGCAGTCAGCTGAAGTCTGCAGACAAAATTCTTGTGCTGTCCTTGTGCTGTCTTTGCACTTTTCAACAGACACCGACATCCCGGGGAGAAAAGAGGAACATTTGTATGCCGACCATCGGTACGTGTGTACGGGGCTTGAGTTGTATTTTCTAGCTTGGGACCAGCTGCAGGCCAGAGTACCCCTAGGTACCAAACCTGGAACTACGTATGTGCAAGGCCTTATGGAACTAAAGCTGGTCATACATGAATCCTTTTTTTTTTTTTTTTCTTGTTAACCACTTCCCCACCAGGCCTATTTCGGACACTTTTTGTTCACAAGTTAAAACCAGTATTTTTTCCTAGAAAACTACTTAGAACCCCCAAACATTATATATATTTTTTTAGCAAAGACTCTGGAGAATAAAATTGCGGTCATTGCAATATTTTTTGCCATGCGGTATTTGCGCAGCGGTCTTTAAAACGCCATTTTTTTGGGAAAAATTACATTTCACTGCATTTAAAAAATACTAAACAGTAAAGTTAACACATTTTTTTGTATATTGTGAAAGATGATGTCACGCCGAGTAAATAGATACCCAACATGTTACGGTTTAAAATTGCGCCCCCCCGTGGGATGGTCAAACTACGGTCAATAGAGATCTCAATAGGCGACACTTTAAATTTATTTAACGGTTACCAGTTTAGAGTTAGAGTGTAGCTCTTTTTTTTTAATTATTGCTCACGCTCTGGCAATCGCGGCGATACCTCACATGTGTGGTTTGAACAGCGATTTCATTCGCGGCTCGACTTCCGTATACGTTTTTTTTTGTGCGCGAGCTAACGGTGATCAGGGCGGCTACATTTTTTTTTCCCATTTATTTTATTTATTTTTTTAACTTTATTACAGTTTTTAAAAAAAAAAAAAAATCTGATCACTTTTATTGCTGTCACGAGCAATGTAAACATCCCTTGTGACAGCAATATGCAGTGACAGGTACACTTTATGGAGGGATCGAGGGTCTAAAAGACCCTAGACCCCTCCACTACACTTCCCTGTATGCAAAACACCGAAAATGGCGTTTTTGCATACAGCCGTTTTTCAAATTTGCCGCCGTTTTGCAGAACACTAACCCGGAAGTGACGTCATGGACGCCGCCTCCGGGTTACGTCATCGGAGACCCGATCGATGCCGTTTCCGGCATTCATCGGGACTCCATCCAGCCAGCAGACGCGCCGGCTGGGTGCTCGGGGCTCCCGGTGGGACGGGAGCCCCGGTAAAAGCCGCGGAAGGTGGCTGGAGGGGGGGACGTCCCCTCCCGCCCCCGGATAACGATCGAGCGGCTCCCGAGCCGCATCGATTGGTACCGACGGAAAGCCGACCGTTGGCTTCAAACAACGGTACCAGGATGATGACTCTAGCTAGAGGCATCATCCCGGTATACCCCCGCAAAGTTTACGACGTCATATGACGTCCGCCCAGGGGGAAGTGTTTAAACCAGTGGGTTGAATGAAAAAAAATGAGCCAGTTTTCCTGGCTCAAATTCCAGGTGGATAAGGGAATCATTCCTTCTGCGAAATTTTATTCTAACAGTGGGGAGCCTTCCCCACCATCAGAATACAATGATCAGTTTTGCCTGCTAAAAGCTGGGGGCACTGATCATGTGGGAAAAAACAGACAGGCTGGTTGTACACAGGATCGAGTTGTGTACAAACAGCCTGTCCATTCATGGATTGAAATTCAGGGATCAGCGGAATTTTGATCCATGTATGGTCGGCTTTAGTGTCGTGGCTTATCTCTGTGCCTTTGGGCTGAACGAGGTTACTGGTACAGGGCTATGTGTCTTAATAAGCTGGTGGAGCTAAATCAGTGTTCTGTGCTATTTTTTTTAAATGACTCCATAGTCTATTCCTGGGACAGGTAGGAAGACCATGTCACTGGCTAAAGAAAAAGATGGCGTCCTTCTGTGTGTTGGGCTCTGAAGTGGTATATGGTCTCTGGCCTGAGAGTGCCACAAATGTTAACATACTAAGACGCTAATGATTACTATGACTGATAATACTCACTGCTGCTAATTACTGTTACTACTGTTTACATATGCTATTACCTACTTACTATGACTACTATTAGTACTAGTACCATAACTGCAACCAATGCTTACTGCTAGATGGCTTAGTTTTGTTAAAGTTGAAACTCATTTACACTCATTGAGCTTCTTAAGTAGAATTTCTTTTGGAAAAAAAGTATTTTTATGATGTGTATACAGTATTTAAAGTAGTGTAGTTTATTTCAGGTAGCCAGCTACACCCTGAGGCCCTTAGCTCACCTTTCCTCAGATTTTAACGTCCCAACTGCATACTCTTTCCATTATATGCAGCTCTCCCATGCCTTCAACGACCAGTTTCCGCAAACCTCTTTCTGAAAGATACAATTGAACCTTGAACAGGTACTTAGGACAGACTGCACTGAAAAACTCACCTCTCACCTGTATACAAAGCTGATATCTGTATCACTGCCTGATCTGGCATTCCCCAGGATCAGGTCGCAGCCGGACGTTAGATGATGATAATTGGGAAGATGTCTGGGTTCTCCCATTTATTACTCTAGTCTCCCTACAGGATTGGCTCATACAGTTTAAGGTAGTAAACAGAGCCTACTTCACTCCTTCTAGACTCCATAAAATGAACCAGTCCCATTCTCCAGATTGTTGGTCAATCCCCAGGAGATTTCTCCCGCATCTTTTGAACTTGCCCTGCTGTCGCTGAGTACTGGGCAGATGTGTTGATCATCATTAATTCCGTAACATCCACTTCTTTGGCCCCAGCCATGGAGATCTGTTTACTAAGACTAGATCTGCTTACTAGGACTAGTGTAAAACCTTATTCCTACAGTGGCGGAGAGAACATTGGTCAGTCTTCTTTTCTATGCCAGTAAGGCCATAGCATTACACTGGAAAAGACAGCCCCCTGTCCATCCCCTTTTGGAAACAGTTGATAAATAATAACCTCCCATTATACAAAGACACATATGACAATAGGGTTTGCCCTACAAAGTATGAGAGAGTATGGTCTAAGTGGGCGGCGGGACCTACAACTGCCTCTCAATGTTTGGTTAATCTAGAAGTAATCTCTTCAGCTGCCTACCCCTGACCGGGCCATCCTTAGAATTACATGGTACATTTCTTAAGTAAACCGTCTATATAGATCCTTGGAATGTTTACAGAACTGAGCCGCACCATATTTCTCCATGCATTACCTGAGCTGTTACCATATATCTATGATAACTTGATTCTGTCACAACCCTGCATGGGTAACGACGTCTGTTTGTTTTCCTTTTTTTTTTTATTTTTCTTGTTTAAGTTATTGTTTATGTACATAAAAATGCTCAAAAGGAAAGATTTTTTAAAAAAGTAGTTCCGTTTCTTTTGTCTAGTATTCTTTGTATCTGTGGGTTTATTTATTTATTTTTTTTTTTGCATATTTGGTCATTTTTTGTGCACTTTCAATTTTTTATCTTCCTTTTTTTCACTTTTTATATACTTCCTTCTATGAAATAAACATAAACGCTAATCAAGGGCTGTTTTTTTCTTTAACACAATAACAGGTCTAGGACAGTTCAATTGAGCTTCAAGAATTGTCAGTTTCCATTTAAAGCCAATTGCACGCTTAAAAAACACCAAAAACAACCTTGTTTTACAGCTTGTTCACACCAACAACATCAGGTTGTGTTGAGCAGAGTTACCCAAAGCAGCCTCAATGCAAGAACAAGGCAAATTATGTCCTATGACTTCAATTTACACTAATTTTCTGCCTTGGTGTGCACTGATTAAAAGTAGGACATGTTCTATTTTTGTGCAGCAGATTCTGAGTCACGCAGCACATAAGAATTATGTATTAGTCTGAAAAAGGAAAGCATTGCAATGATTTTAACAATGTTTTGCAGAATGTGTTCACAACACAAACCAACTTTTGCATTATGCACTCATTGACACGCACTGTGTGGTGTGAATGATTTCCTAATCTCAATTTCTTTATCAAACTGCTGAGAAACACAGTAGTATAGAATTGTATTGGTGAACGGTTCATAAGAATTTTCTAATAGTTAGATGGGCTGCTGTTATCACCCAACAGCTATCCACTGACATGGAGGTTTGATGTATGGGTGAGATCAGATCGCTAAACAATTATGTTTTGTTATTTTAACACTAAAGCCTAGTACAGCCTTTTTCAACCAGGATGCCCAGGCACCCTGGGGTGCCTTGAGATTTCTTCAGGGGTGCCTTGGACTAATGCTCAAAAATTGTTTACAAGTAGGTGGGTGGATGAAGCCTGCCTTTTATATACAAATACACAAAGCCGCAGGTTTTCATTGTGCACCAATACAGTCTTCTAGCTGCTGTGACATCATCAGTTGATCAGGAGGATGTCAGTCGCCTGCATAGCATCCTTGTTTGACCCTCCCTTGCCCCTCTCCATCAGCTTTGGGGTCAAATTAGCTGAGTGATAGGGAAAAACTGAGGAAGAGGAGAAATGGAATACTAGTTTGCACCTCTAACTTTGGGTGTGCTACGTGTGTGGATGCTGCTGCATTATTTAAAACTATTAGAATAGTTTTCACATGTTAGAATGGGGTGCCTCAAGACTGTCCATCATTTTAAAGGATGCCTTGAGACTGTCCATAGTTTTGGAGGGTGCCTCAAGATTGTCTATAATTTTAAAGGGTGCCTTGACTGAAAAAAGGTTGAGAAACACTGGTCTGGTACACACCGGCTTATGTCAGGAGACTTCAGCCGGTTTAAAAAAAAGGCTTACATTCGGCCCGAGTGCCATTGGCAGAAAGCTCTGATCGGAGTGTTCTGGCGGGGGGCTGTCCTCCTGTCAGAACACTATTGTGACAGCGGGGAGATTGCTGCACTAATGTTGGATCATTAGTACACCGTCTCAGACCGGAGCTGACAGTTTTTTTGTGCAACCCATGATCCGACATTAGTACAGCGTATCTAACTGGAGATGACAGAAAAAAAAAACTTTAGTGTGTACCAGGCTTAAAGCGAAACCACACACTTTACAATTTGAATGCAAAAATCTCTTTAGAGCATGGATCTACCAACAACTACTTAATGCAAGGACTTGCCTGAATTAATACAGATTGATTGGATAAATTATATAGGACCTTATTTTACATATTTTTGGTAATTCTAAAGTTAATTGTACAAAGTTTGTACGGTCAGTTTGTAACGTGTAACAACTTGTATCTGTTGAACATGCATGTTTTGCTTTTCGTAGAGAATGGTCAGAATAGGAATTTGCATCTCTCATTTGAGACCATTCCTGTCACTTCGTGTTCTGTGTCTGGGGTAAAAAGGAAGGCAAAACTCCGTAAGGGGTAGAAATGAGCTCGGGCGTGTTCGAGTTCCCACGTGCCCAATCCCGCCAGGAAGCCGACACTGCTCTCTGCTAATCACAGGCACTGAGACATTTCCCAATTTTTGCAGCTGCAGATCAGGAAATGTCTCAGTGCCTGTGATTAGCAGAGTGCAGTGTCGGCTTCCTGGCATGATAGGGGAAGTGGGAACTCGAACACGCCCGAGTCCATCTCTAATAAAGAGACAACAACACCAAAAAATGTACAGGTTTTCAACTTTTCTGATCTTATCCAAAATGAACCAACTGGAGTCAAAATACTACAGAGACAGAAAAATGTGATCAAAGAGACCAATAAAATAATTGTATTCCTGTAAAGACATATAACATGTACAGTAGTGCATGGCATTTGTGTATCCTTATTTTAGAAAACGAATGGAGTATTACAATACATATTTCAATGAAAATCAATGAATAGAAGAGAAGAAAATATGTCATTTAGATGCTCTACCGGTGTTTTGACATATCAGTTATCTTTGATTACATTCCTTAAATCGTAAGCATACCTTTGATTTTGTGATATTGGCAAAAATCTCTCAGCCCAGTAAATATAGAAGTACATAAAACTGTTCAGCTACAAAGTTGTGCGATCATGGGGGGGGGGGGGGGGGCACAGAAAATAAACTTTCCCGGCCATGTCACTCTAGTGACCCTGTGCAAAAATAGGGAGAGCCCTAAAAAAAGAGTAGTGAAGGCTCAAGGTGCCAGAGCCACTCGCCACAAGGAGAAAGAAGGGGGAGAAGGAAGGCGAGAAAGAAAAAAGAAAAAAAGAAAGAAGAAGGAAAAACGGAAAAGAAAAAGGGAAAGGAGGGAGGAAAAAAGGGGAAAAAATAAAAAGAAAGAAAAGGAAAAAAGAAGAAAAGGAAGGGTCAAGGGAAAAGAAAACAGAGCAAGAAGAAGGGGTGAGGACAAAAGAGGAAATAAAAGAGGGCTGTTGGGATTTTAATGGTACCGTATCACATAAACTTACAAAAATTCCATATAAAATATAAAATGTGTTTATTAATCCATATTAAAAACACAACAGAAAATCAAAACAAATTCAGTAAAGGAAAGAGTATGCAGTACAATGCATCTAAGGTTATTAGAACGGCAACATATATATACACACAACTTGTCCAATGAGAGAACTCATCGGAATTTAACCCGACATGTTTTGCGGTCTGAAATGATCCGCTTCTTCAGGGGTATGTAGCATAATATGGAACATGTGCCTTTATTAACCTGCATAAAGATAGCAAATATTGCTATCATCCTCCAACATAACAGGTCATGCATGTATAGACATGTGTTTCCAGACGTCTCACCCATGCAAAGTCACCAAAGAAACGCCAGATGGGGGAGAAAAGAGTGTGTGTCCCAGGAACGTCTAACCAACGGATGTGGAAGATGTGGAAGAGGAACAAGGCGGGGCAGCCAAAATCGCTGATAGCAGAAGGGTATAAAACACAGGTAGAAAAAGAGGCCATATCACCAAAAGAAAAGGGAAAGCCTATATTAAGTTGTAGAAAAATACCTGGGCAAAAGCCAATATTGAGGGTACTGCAATGAGTACATGGGGGTGTATGCCTAATACGGAAACACCAACAAAAACGGGTTCCTGTATACAAACAAATGAACATACATGAGATATTTATAAAGGCATTGGGTGAATATAGGACTATATGGTATGGTATGGCAAAATGCACTACCATAGAGGATAAGATGAAGTATCCAGAGAGGCCAGAGGTAAGCTCCAGTTCAGCGTTATCAATGGTATAAATTACAGATTGAAGCCAATAGAATTCCATTAGCCAAATAGGGTAGTGCTAAAGAAATTGCCTTAGTTGGTTCCAATAGCTAGAGAGATCTAAAGTAACGAAAAGGCAGTCCATAATTAGAAATATTGCCCAAAAGAATAGCTAACATAGGATGAGAGGAAATCGCCAGGTAAAGACCTGCCATGTGAACTCTGCAGCCGTGGTCATGGCCATCTCCTAACAGCCGCTGGAGATCCGCCCGCCTAAATACTGCTTCAATCCGACGCGCGGTGCACGTCATTGACGCACGCACGGGTCAGGTCCTCTACTGCGCGTGCAATGGGGTTGCACGCGCAGTGCCACACTGAGATACAGCCGCACAATGCAGCTGTGTGCGGCCACAATGATGCCAGTGGGAAGGGAACCCACCCACTAGTCGGCATTGTCCGAGGACCACACATCCGTTGGACGGCTAGGGAGGCACGGCCCCCTTCTGGACAAACTGGGGAATGGCAAGGGAGAAAAAGACCCGAACACACTGAGTGTAGGCACCCTCACATGCATGACCTGTCAGATCAAACAACATTAGAAATCTGAAGAACATATTGAATTTGTAGTACAATAAAGTAACAATAAATACACCTTATAGAGAACACAAAGGTATAGATCTAGACAATATAATACATTGATGCCTCAGAGGCCGAGGCCCATGAATGCATTAATAACATATAATAAATACAGTACCCGATAGGTGCAAGGAACCATACGGGTAATTGAATATATCAAAATTATACTGGTATGGACATTTTGTATATAGTTAATGATTTAATACTTGTGGAAAGACATAGCCAAAAAGAATAATGGGATAACCCATCAAAATGACAGTCACAGATGAGAAAAAAATATAACTTGGAACATCCTAACGATTCCATCCACTCCTGCCGTGTGGTGCGGATTAACTGGTGCAGTAAGTCAGGGTCTCTCCAGGGCAACGTGTCAGGGACCCATTAAAAAAGAGAAATCTTACAATAAGTGTTGGTAATTGATAAAGGCACAAGATGGACCCAAAAACAACCCTATCCCAGAAAGGGTTTATAAGATAGTGCTTCGTTTATCCCTGGGGGTTTGTTCGCCTCCAGGGACTCAATCCAATAGGTTTCCTTTTTAAGGATACGTTTATCCCAGTTATCCCCTCGGGGGTCTGGGATTATCACCTCCAAAACATAGAAGGACACCACCGTGTTATCATAACTATGGTGTAAACCTTTGTGGCGGGTGACGCTAGTTTGAATCATCCCACCCTCTGAATGGTATATGTGGTCCCCAATACATTGACTAAGTTTGCACATAGTCTTCCCAACATAGAAAGCCCCGCAGGTCATGAGATATATTAGGCCTTGTGTGTTGCAATCTGCATAGTGTTTTTATTTTAACCATTTACCATTGGGCAAACGGGTCCCTGATCCGGTTTGGACCCAGGGGCATTTATTACAAGATCCGCATTGATACATGCCCTTCTTAGTATGTTTGGAGATATTGTCAGTAGTATAGTGACTTTTTGTAAGGCGATCTCTGAGTGAGGTGGCACGTCTAAAAACCAGGGTCGGTTTTGCATTTACGTATTTGCTCAGAGTGTAGTCCTGGGTAAGGATCGGCCAGTGTCTATTATGAACCTTTGCGCAACAATTTCTCGTGTGAAAAGTATGTGGTAATAAATCTCACATTTTGATCATTGTTTTTTGTAGTTGTTTTATAAAGCAACTCTGTTCTAGGTCTTATCTTAGCTCGATTGTAAGCCTTTCTCAATAAAGATCTTGAGTATCTGGCAAGTAAACGGTCTTTTAAATGATTAGCTTGAATTTGGAAATTTGCATCCGTAGAGCAGTTTCTACGGAGCCTCAGGTACTGGGCATACGGAATGCTACTGATCAGGGGGGTGGGATGGGCACTTGCTGCGCACAGAATGGTGTTGCCCACACTGGGCTTACAATACAAATCCGTATTGATCTGCCAATAGGTTGATCTTCAGGTCTAGAAAGGATATTTGGTGTTTATTGATGGTGTATGTAAATTTGAGATTCAAATTGTTGGAGTTCAAGGCAGTTAAAAACTGCATAAGATCCATATAAGTACCAGTCCAAATGACCAGTAGATCATCAATGAACCTATGCCATATCAAAATATATGGCAACCATTTCTTCATTGCATCGTCCGAAAAGACCAACCGTTCCCAGGCTCCAAGGTATAAATTGGTGTAAGAGGGTGCGCAGCAAGTGCCCATCGCAACCCCCTGAATTTGTAGATATGTCTGATTAAGATATTTGAAATAGTTCCTTGTCAAAATCTCCTGGGAGGAAGTTCAAGATTTTTGTGCACCTTAGGTAAGGTGTAGAAGAGGACAATAGAGAAAACCTATACCTGTGCTCTGCTACACCCTTTCCAGCAAACTATGCAATGAATAACAGGGATATTTAGTTCACATACGTATATTGCAATACATGCTTTAAGCTTGCCAACTGCATCAATGTAATCCCTCTTACGGCTAGTCCTACACTGCTTTGCCACTGCAAATGCTACGCTGGACACCATGACAACCTGGGGCGAACAGACACAAGGTGGGGAAATAAATTGAGTGATGGATACTCAGGTGATTGCGCTCAGGAAGGATTTACCTTAGATCACTTAAATAAATGTGGGGGAAAACTTAAAATAAATAAAACGTGAATTTCTGTAAATGTTAGTGAGCTGCTAGTTAAACAACAGATAGTTGAAGAAATGCAAGAAAATGGTAAACAGCGCTCACAAATTTATATCAAATATCCCCTTTAGAATAAATTAAATAAATTATTGGTGTATAAATAAAATTAAATGGTGCTCTATTCGCATGAATAGATAAATAAATATATATATAAATATATAAATATTCACAAACCAATTGTGCTCATAAATAATAATATAAAGTGACTGTGCACAACGTGAATAATACATATAAATAACAGTCCTTGTGCAAGCAGGAATGATCAATATAAAGTCTGATGAAGTGATTGTGCTTCCAAAAGTGCCACTTTTTAAGTATATTCCAAAAAAAAGTGCTAATTCGTGCTTTGTAAACAAGTGTAGACTTCAGTGGGTATCTGAAAAGTGAATATCCTCCACCGTATAAACTGCCCACTTACCAGATGACCCCTTGGGGTCTAGCGTAGGTAAGTGGTCTCTGTGGGTCAACTCTCAGGGGTCCCTCTGTTTGGAACAGTACATCAAGGGTTGTCTCCTGGAATTTTGGTTTTTCCTTAAGGAGGATCCGCTGTGTCCCTCAGTAGAGAGCGAGATGGGGGCTGTATTTGGGTTCTCCTATTTTACCACTCATAAACTCGTTGGTGATAAGGGCCTCAGCATGTAGATGTAAAAGAAGTAATAGGGAGGCTCATAGTGTAGTATTCGGTATATACGATTTATTTAAAAATAGTAGCCACTTACATTTGAAATTCACAAATGCCGGCTGGATGATGGAGATTAGTGTTGAGCGAACACGGACTGTATTATTCGTGTTCGTACCGAATAATTGGATTTTTTTTACCCGAACACGGACACGGACACTTTACTGTATGTTCGGGTAAAAATCCGTGTTCGGTCGTTTTATTTCCGGGTTTTGCATGCTTTGGCGCTCTTTTCATGGCGGGCTTTCAACAGCCAATCAACAATCGTTTAACTGGTGTGCCTTAAGCCATCCCAGCCATGCCTGCAAATGTCTTAGTAGCTGTGATTGGCCGTCTGAAGCATGTGACCAAGTCTTTATAAGTTCGAGGCAGCCGCCGCAGCAGCGTCATTCTGCTGCTTAGCTAAGGGACAGAGCACACATCAATGTGCTGGCTGCTGATTAGGGAAAGATAGGCAGGAAAAAACCATTTGTGTCCGGATAGAATTGAGGGACAGGTCGGAGTGTTTAGGCAGGGCGAGTTGTAGGCATTTTAGGGATAGAGTCTGCTGAATTATAGGGTCAGTGTCTTCTACAAACTACAATCGATATTGCTGTGTGGGGGGTGGGGTGAATCTGCACTCAATCCTGATCTACGATCTCTTCTCAATCCTGTTAGGGACAGAGTCTGCTGAATTTTAGGGAAACTGTGTTCTACAAACTACAATCGATATTGCTGTGTGGTGTGGGATTGGAGATAGGCAGGTGTCAGTGATCCACATCCATTTTTCTGTGTGTGAGCTGCAGTGAACACAATCTTTTTGGGCTGCAGTGAACACAATCTTTTTGGGCTGCAGTGAACACAATCTTTTTGGGCTGCAGTGAACACAATCTTTTTGGGGTGCAGTGAACAAAATCTTTTTGGGGTGCAGTGAACACAATCCTTTTTGGTGTGCAGTGAACACAATCTTTGTGGGGTGCAGTGAACAAAATCCTTTGTGGGGTGCAGTGAACACAATCTTTTTGGGGTGCAGTGAACAAAATCCTTTTTGGGGTGCAGTGAACAACATCCTTTTTGGGGTGCAGTGAACACAATCTTTTTGGGGTGCAGTGAACAAAATCCTTTGTGGGGTGCAGTGAACACAATCTTTTTGGGGTGCAGTGAACACAATCTTTTTGGGGTGGAGTGAACAACATCCTTTTTGGGGTGCAGTGAACAAAATCCTTTTTGGGGTGCAGTGAACAAAATCATTTTTGGGGTGCAGTGAACACAATCTTTTTGGGGTGCAGTGAACACAATCTTTGTGGGGTGCAGTGAACACAATCTTTTTGGGGTGGAGTGAACAACATCCTTTTTGGGGTGCAGTGAACAACATCCTTTTTGGGGTGCAGTGAACACAATCTTTTTGGGGTGCAGTGAACACAATCTTTGTGGGGTACAGTGAACAGAATCTTTGTGGGGTGCAGTGAACACAATCTTTGGGGGGTACAGTGAACACAATCTTTTTGGGGTGCAGTGAACACAATCTTTGTGGGGTGCAGTGAACACAATCTTTTTGGGGTGGAGTGAACAAAATCATTTTTGGGGTGCAGTGAACAACATCCTTTTTGGGGTGCAGTGATCAAAATCCTTTTTGGGGTGCAGTGAACACAATCTTTTTGGGGTGCAGTGAACAAAATCCTTTGTGGGGTGCAGTGAACAGAATCTTTGTGGGGTGCAGTGAACACAATCTTTGGGGGGGTACAGTGAACACAATCTTTTTGGGGTGCAGTGAACACAATCTTTGTGGGGTACAGTGAACAGAATCTTTGTGGGGTGCAGTGAACACAATCTTTGGGTGGTACAGTGAACACAATCTTTTTGGGGTGCAGTGAACACAATCTTTGGGGGGTACAGTGAACACAATCTTTTTGGGGTGCAGTGAACACAATCTTTGTGGGGTGCAGTGAACACAATCTTTGGGGGGGTACAGTGAACACAATCTTTTTGGGGTGCAGTGAACAACATCCTTTTAGGGTGCAGTGAACACAATCTTTGTGGGGTGCAGTGAACAACATCCTTTTAGGGTGCAGTGAACACAATCTTTGTGGGGTACAGTGAACAGAATCTTTGTGGGGTGCAGTGAACACAATCTTTGGGGGGTACAGTGAACACAATCTTTGTGAGGTGCAGTGAACACAATCTTTGTGGGGTGCAGTGAACACAATCATTGTGGGGTGCAGTGAACTCAATCTTTGTGGGGTACAGTGAACACAATCTCATACTTCTGAAGATTTGAGGGTGCTGCCTGTTCCATACTCCCCCTACTCCTCATCTAGCCTTTTAGGGGTACAAACAATAGTAATTGGGGCCTAGTGTGGTTGTGTACGTGTGATATACATACACTTTTTTTGGATCATATTTTCTATTCCGCTATTTAATCAAAAACCTTTGGGGATCAGTTAAATTGGGGGATAGTCTGTGTTGGTACGTGTGAGAGAGATCCACCTTTCCAAGTTGTTGGGGTTCATCTCATACTTCTGAAGGTTTGAGGGTGCTGCCTGTTCCATACTCCCCCTACTCCTAGCCTTTTAGGGGTACAAACAATAGTAATTGGGGCCTAGTGTGGTTGTGTACGTGTGATATACATACACTTTTTTTGGATCATATTTTCTATTCTGCTATTTAATCAAAAACCTTTGGGGATCAGTTAAATTGGGGGATAGTCTGTGTTGGTACGTGTGAGAGAGATCCACCTTTCCAAGTTGTTGGGGTTCATCTCATACTTCTGAAGGTTTGAGGGTGCTGCCTGTTCCATACTCCCCCTACTCCTAGCCTTTTAGGGGTACAAACAATAGTAATTGGGGCCTAGTGTGGTTGTGTACGTGTGATATACATACACTTTTTTTGGATCATATTTTCTATTCCGCTATTTAATCAAAAACCTTTGGGGATCAGTTAAATTGGGGGATAGTCTGTGTTGGTACGTGTGAGAGAGATCCACCTTTCCAAGTTGTTGGGGTTCATCTCATACTTCTGAAGGTTTGAGGGTGCTGCCTGTTCCATACCCCCCCTACTCCTCATCTAGCCTTTTAGGGGTACAAACAATAGTAATTGGGGCCTAGTGTGGTTGTGTACGTGTGATATACATACACTTTTTTTGGATCATATTTTCTATTCCGCTATTTAATCAAAAACCTTTGGGGATCAGTTAAATTGGGGGATAGTCTGTGTTGGTACGTGTGAGAGAGATCCACCTTTCCAAGTTGTTGGGGTTCATCTCATACTTCTGAAGGTTTGAGGGTGCTGCCTGTTCCATACTCCCCCTACTCCTCATCTAGCCTTTTAGGGGTACAAACAATAGTAATTGGGGCCCAGTGTGGTTGTGTACGTGTGATATACATACACTTTTTTTGGATCATATTTTCTATTCCGCTATTTAATCAAAAACCTTTGGGGATCAGTTAAATTGGGGGATAGTCTGTGTTGGTACGTGTGAGAGAGATCCACCTTTCCAAGTTGTTGGGGTTCATCTCATACTTCTGAAGGTTTGAGGGTGCTGCCTGTTCCATACTCCCCCTACTCCTAGCCTTTTAGGGGTACAAACAATAGTAATTGGGGCCTAGTGTGGTTGTGTACGTGTGATATACATACACTTTTTTTGGATCATATTTTCTATTCCGCTATTTAATCAAAAACCTTTGGGGATCAGTTAAATTGGGGGATAGTCTGTGTTGGTACGTGTGAGAGAGATCCACCTTTCCAAGTTGTTGGGGTTCATCTCATACTTCTGAAGGTTTGAGGGTGCTGCCTGTTCCATACCCCCCCTACTCCTCATCTAGCCTTTTAGGGGTACAAACAATAGTAATTGGGGCCTAGTGTGGTTGTGTACGTGTGATATACATACACTTTTTTTGGATCATATTTTCTATTCCGCTATTTAATCAAAAACCTTTGGGGATCAGTTAAATTGGGGGATAGTCTGTGTTGGTACGTGTGAGAGAGATCCACCTTTCCAAGTTGTTGGGGTTCATCTCATACTTCTGAAGGTTTGAGGGTGCTGCCTGTTCCATACTCCCCCTACTCCTCATCTAGCCTTTTAGGGGTACAAACAATAGTAATTGGGGCCCAGTGTGGTTGTGTACGTGTGATATACATACACTTTTTTTGGATCATATTTTCTATTCCGCTATTTAATCAAAAACCTTTGGGGATCAGTTAAATTGGGGGATAGTCTGTGTTGGTACGTGTGAGAGAGATCCACCTTTCCAAGTTGTTGGGGTTCATCTCATACTTCTGAAGGTTTGAGGGTGCTGCCTGTTCCATACTCCCCCTACTCCTCATCTAGCCTTTTAGGGGTACAAACAATAGTAATTGGGGCCCAGTGTGGTTGTGTACGTGTGATATACATACACTTTTTTTGGATCATATTTTCTATTCCGCTATTTAATCAAAAACCTTTGGGGATCAGTTAAATTGGGGGATAGTCTGTGTTGGTACGTGTGAGAGAGATCCACCTTTCCAAGTTGTTGGGGTTCATCTCATACTTCTGAAGGTTTGAGGGTGCTGCCTGTTCCATACCCCCCCTACTCCTCATCTAGCCTTTTAGGGGTACAAACAATAGTAATTGGGGCCTAGTGTGGTTGTGTACGTGTGATATACATACACTTTTTTTGGATCATATTTTCTATTCCGCTATTTAATCAAAAACCTTTGGGGATCAGTTAAATTGGGGGATAGTCTGTGTTGGTACGTGTGAGAGAGATCCACCTTTCCAAGTTGTTGGGGTTCATCTCATACTTCTGAAGGTTTGAGGGTGCTGCCTGTTCCATACCCCCCCTACTCCTCATCTAGCCTTTTAGGGGTACAAACAATAGTAATTGGGGCCTAGTGTGGTTGTGTACGTGTGATATACATACACTTTTTTTGGATCATATTTTCTATTCCGCTATTTAATCAAAAACCTTTGGGGATCAGTTAAATTGGGGGATAGTCTGTGTTGGTACGTGTGAGAGAGATCCACCTTTCCAAGTTGTTGGGGTTCATCTCATACTTCTGAAGGTTTGAGGGTGCTGCCTGTTCCATACCCCCCCTACTCCTCATCTAGCCTTTTAGGGGTACAAACAATAGTAATTGGGGCCTAGTGTGGTTGTGTACGTGTGATATACATACACTTTTTTTGGATCATATTTTCTATTCCGCTATTTAATCAAAAACCTTTGGGGATCAGTTAAATTGGGGGATAGTCTGTGTTGGTACGTGTGAGAGAGATCCACCTTTCCAAGTTTTTGGGGTTCATCTCATACTTCTGAAGATTTGAGGGTGCTGCCTGTTCCATACCCCCCCTACTCCTCATCTAGCCTTTTAGGGGTACAAACAATAGTAATTGGGGCCTAGTGTGGTTGTGTACGTGTGATATACATACACTTTTTTTGGATCATATTTTCTATTCCGCTATTTAATCAAAAACCTTTGGGGATCAGTTAAATTGGGGGATAGTCTGTGTTGGTACGTGTGAGAGAGATCCACCTTTCCAAGTTGTTGGGGTTCATCTCATACTTCTGAAGGTTTGAGGGTGCTGCCTGTTCCATACTCCCCCTACTCCTAGCCTTTTAGGGGTACAAACAATAGTAATTGGGGCCTAGTGTGGTTGTGTACGTGTGATATACATACACTTTTTTTGGATCATATTTTCTATTCCGCTATTTAATCAAAAACCTTTGGGGATCAGTTAAATTGGGGGATAGTCTGTGTTGGTACGTGTGAGAGAGATCCACCTTTCCAAGTTGTTGGGGTTCATCTCATACTTCTGAAGGTTTGAGGGTGCTGCCTGTTCCATACCCCCCCTACTCCTCATCTAGCCTTTTAGGGGTACAAACAATAGTAATTGGGGCCTAGTGTGGTTGTGTACGTGTGATATACATACACTTTTTTTGGATCATATTTTCTATTCCGCTATTTAATCAAAAACCTTTGGGGATCAGTTAAATTGGGGGATAGTCTGTGTTGGTACGTGTGAGAGAGATCCACCTTTCCAAGTTGTTGGGGTTCATCTCATACTTCTGAAGGTTTGAGGGTGCTGCCTGTTCCATACTCCCCCTACTCCTCATCTAGCCTTTTAGGGGTACAAACAATAGTAATTGGGGCCCAGTGTGGTTGTGTACGTGTGATATACATACACTTTTTTTGGATCATATTTTCTATTCCGCTATTTAATCAAAAACCTTTGGGGATCAGTTAAATTGGGGGATAGTCTGTGTTGGTACGTGTGAGAGAGATCCACCTTTCCAAGTTGTTGGGGTTCATCTCATACTTCTGAAGGTTTGAGGGTGCTGCCTGTTCCATACTCCCCCTACTCCTCATCTAGCCTTTTAGGGGTACAAACAATAGTAATTGGGGCCCAGTGTGGTTGTGTACGTGTGATATACATACACTTTTTTTGGATCATATTTTCTATTCCGCTATTTAATCAAAAACCTTTGGGGATCAGTTAAATTGGGGGATAGTCTGTGTTGGTACGTGTGAGAGAGATCCACCTTTCCAAGTTGTTGGGGTTCATCTCATACTTCTGAAGGTTTGAGGGTGCTGCCTGTTCCATACCCCCCCTACTCCTCATCTAGCCTTTTAGGGGTACAAACAATAGTAATTGGGGCCTAGTGTGGTTGTGTACGTGTGATATACATACACTTTTTTTGGATCATATTTTCTATTCCGCTATTTAATCAAAAACCTTTGGGGATCAGTTAAATTGGGGGATAGTCTGTGTTGGTACGTGTGAGAGAGATCCACCTTTCCAAGTTGTTGGGGTTCATCTCATACTTCTGAAGGTTTGAGGGTGCTGCCTGTTCCATACCCCCCCTACTCCTCATCTAGCCTTTTAGGGGTACAAACAATAGTAATTGGGGCCTAGTGTGGTTGTGTACGTGTGATATACATACACTTTTTTTGGATCATATTTTCTATTCCGCTATTTAATCAAAAACCTTTGGGGATCAGTTAAATTGGGGGATAGTCTGTGTTGGTACGTGTGAGAGAGATCCACCTTTCCAAGTTGTTGGGGTTCATCTCATACTTCTGAAGGTTTGAGGGTGCTGCCTGTTCCATACTCCCCCTACTCCTCATCTAGCCTTTTAGGGGTACAAACAATAGTAATTGGGGCCTAGTGTGGTTGTGTACGTGTGATATACATACACTTTTTTTGGATCATATTTTCTATTCCGCTATTTAATCAAAAACCTTTGGGGATCAGTTAAATTGGGGGATAGTCTGTGTTGGTACGTGTGAGAGAGATCCACCTTTCCAAGTTGTTGGGGTTCATCTCATACTTCTGAAGGTTTGAGGGTGCTGCCTGTTCCATACTCCCCCTACTCCTCATCTAGCCTTTTAGGGGTACAAACAATAGTAATTGGGGCCTAGTGTGGTTGTGTACGTGTGATATACATACACTTTTTTTGGATCATATTTTCTATTCCGCTATTTAATCAAAAACCTTTGGGGATCAGTTAAATTGGGGGATAGTCTGTGTTGGTACGTGTGAGAGAGATCCACCTTTCCAAGTTGTTGGGGTTCATCTCATACTTCTGAAGGTTTGAGGGTGCTGCCTGTTCCATACCCCCCCTACTCCTCATCTAGCCTTTTAGGGGTACAAACAATAGTAATTGGGGCCTAGTGTGGTTGTGTACGTGTGATATACATACACTTTTTTTGGATCATATTTTCTATTCCGCTATTTAATCAAAAACCTTTGGGGATCAGTTAAATTGGGGGATAGTCTGTGTTGGTACGTGTGAGAGAGATCCACCTTTCCAAGTTTTTGGGGTTCATCTCATACTTCTGAAGATTTGAGGGTGCTGCCTGTTCCATACTCCTCCTCCTACTGCTCAACCATCCTTTTAGGGGTACAAACAATAGTAGTTGGGGCCTAGTGTGGTGGTGTACGTGCGAGATACATACACTTTCTTTTTGATCATATTTTCTATTCCGCTATTCAATTAAAACCTTTGGGGATCAATTCAATTGCGAGATAGTCTGTGTCGGTACGTGTGAGATCCACCTTTCCAAGTTGTTGGGGTTCATCTCATACTTCTGAAGATTTGAGGGTGCTGCCTGTTCCATACTCCTGCTCCTACTGCTCAACCATCCTTTTAGGGGTACAAACAATAGTAATTGGGGCCTAGTGTGGTTGTGTACGTGCGAGATACATACACTTTTTTTGATCATATTTCCTATTCCGCTATTCAATAAAAACCTTTGAGGATCAATTGAATTGCGGGATAGTCTGTGTCGGTACGTGTGAGATCCACCTTTCCAAGTTTTTGGGGTTCATCTCATACTTCTGAAGATTTGAGGGTGCTGCCTGTTCCATACTCCTCCTCCTACTCCTCATCCATCCTTTTAGGGGTACAAACAATAGTAATTGGGGCCTAGTGTGGTTGTGTACGTGCGAGATACATACACTTTTTTTGATCATATTTCCTATTCCGCTATTCAATAAAAACCTTTGAGGATCAATTGAATTGCGGGATAGTCTGTGTCGGTACGTGTGAGATCCACCTTTCCAAGTTTTTGGGGTTCATCTCATACTTCTGAAGATTTGAGGGTGCTGTCTGTTCCATACTCCTCCTACTCCTCATCCATCCTTTTAGGGGTAGAAACAATAGTAATTGGGGCCTAGTGTGGTTTTGTACGTGCGAGATACATACACTTTTTTGGATCATATTTCCTATTCCGCTATTCAATAAAAACCTTTCTAGGGCAAGATCTTAAATTACAGAAATATGAGGAGACCGTCAAATAAGGGCCGTGGCCTGGGTCGTGGTGCTGCTGGTAGAGCTCCTGTTGCAAGGAGAGGACGTGGTCGATCTGTGCCAGCTACACGCACAAGTGAAACACCTTCCTCAAGTGTGAGTAGGCGACAGAACCTGCATCAGTATTTGGTAGGGCATCAAACGCCCCTAGAAGTGATGAGGCCAGAACAAGTTGAGGCGATAGTAGATTGGTTTGCTGCTGACAGTGCCTCCAGTTCCTTCACATTGTCTCCCACCCAGTCTACTGCAGAAAGGTCAGAGTTGGCACCTGCAGCCAATGTCCAACCGTCTTTCACCTCACCCCCTTGCAAATCAGGCCAGCAGTCTGAGCCCCAAGCCATACAGCAGTCTCTTATTCTTTTTGAGGACTCTGTCAGCAGGGTTTCCCAGGGCCATCCACCTAGCCCTGCCCCAGAAGTGGAAGAGATTGAGTGCAGCGATGCCCAACCACTTATTTCTCAAGATGAGTACATGCAAGGATCATCGCAGCACGTCTCCGATGATGACGAAACGCAGGTGCCAACTGCTGCGGCGTTCAGCATTGTGGAGACCGACAAGGAGGGCAGGGGTGAAGACTGGGTGGAAGATGATGTGGAGGACGATGAGGTCCTCGACCCCACATGGAATGAACGTCATGCAGGTGACCTGAGTAGTTTGGAGGAAGAGGCGGTGGTCGCACAGAGCCACCAGCACAGCAGAAGAGGGAGCAGGGTGCAGAAGCGGAGCGGCCGTGCCCTAGACACTACGCCCGCTACTGCCCAACGCAGCAAGGGAACGAGCGCACCAAAGTCAGCTCAAAGGAGTTCTCTAGCGTGGAAGTTCTTTAGAAAATGTGCTGATGACAGGACACGAGTGGTTTGCACCCTGTGCAATCAGAGCTTGAAGCGAGGCATAAACCTTCTCAACCTGAGCACAACCTGCATGATCAGGCATCTAAGTGCAAAGCACGAGCTGCAGTGGAGTACACACCTTCAAAACCAAGAAACGTCTCTGGCTCATCCTGCTTCCTCTTCTGCTGCAGTCTCGGCCGCTCCAGCCACATCTGTAGTGATACCGGCACCTGCCACCCCGCAAACAGACGATCTGTCAGCAACACCACCACCTGGGTCACCAACAACCATCTCCACAATGTCCCGTGGAAGCGTTCAGCTTTCCATCTCCCAAACACTTGAGAGGAAGAGGAAGTACCCCCCTACCCACCCGCGATCCCTGGCCCTGAATGCCAGCATTTCAAAATTATTGGCCTTTGAAATGCTGTCATTCCGTCTGGTGGAGACGCACAGTTTTAAAAACCTTATGTCGGTGGCTGTCCCACAGTACGTCGTGCCCAGCCGCCACTACTTTTCCAGGCAAGCCATCCCTTCCCTGCACAACCAAGTGGGGGAAAATATCAGGTGTGCACTGCGCAACGCCATCTGTGCCAAGGTCCACCTAACTACGGATACGTGGACCAGTAAGCACGGTCAGGGGCGTTATATCTCCCTAACGGCACACTGGGTAAATGCAGTGGCGGATGGGCCTGAGGCGGATAGCAATTTGGCGCATGTCCTTCCACCACCGAGGATTGCAGGGCGCTTCAGTTTGCCTCCTGTTCCTAACTCCTCCTACTCCGCTTCCTCATCCTCTACCGCCTCCTCATCCGGACAGCGTAACACCTTCACCACCAACTTCAGCACGGCCAGGGGTAAACGACAGCAGGCAGTTTTACAACTTGCCTGTTTGGGGGACAAACCACACACCGCGCAGGAGTTGTGGAGGAGCATGGAACAGCAGACAAATGAGTGGTTGCTGCCAGCGAGCCTCAAGCCCGGCCTGGTGGTGTGCGATAACGGGCGAAATCTCATAGCAGCTCTGGGCCTAGCCGGTTTGACGCACATCCCTTGCCTGGCGCATGTGCTGAATTTGGTGGTGCAGAGGTTCCTTAAAAACTACCCCGATATGTCAGAGCTGCTGCAGAAAGTGCGGGCCGTTTGTGCGCACTTTCGGCGTTCTCACCCTGCTGCTGCTCGCCTGGCAGCGCTGCAGCGTAACTTCGGCCTTCCCGCTCACCGCCTCATATGTGACGTGCCCACAAGGTGGAACTCCACCTTGCACATGCTGGAAAGACTGTGCGAGCAGCAGCAGGCCATAGTGGAGTTTCAGCTGCAGCACGCACGCGTGAGTCGCTCTGCGGAACAGCACCACTTCACCACCAATAACTGGGCCTCCATGCGAGACCTGTGTGCCTTGTTGCGCTGTTTTGAGTACTCCACCAACATGGCCAGTGGCAATGACGCCGTTCTCAGCTTAACTATCCCACTTCTATGCCTCCTTGAAAAAACAATTCGGGCGATGATGGAAGAGGATGTGGCACAGGATGAGGAGGAGGAGGAGGATGAAGAGGTAACATTTCCAAGGCTTTCAGGGCAGTCATTCGCAAGGGGCTCCGAGGGTGGGTTCCTGCACACGCAAACGCCAGGGACGCAATTGTCCAGCAGGGGCACAGTTCTGGAGGATGAGGAGGATGAGGAGGAGGAGGAGCTGGAGGAGGAGATGGAACCATGTTCACAGCAGGGTGGCACCCAGGCCAGCTCATGGCCATCACTGGTGCGTGGCTGGGGGGATACAGAGGACACGGACGATACACCTCCCACAGAGGACAGCCTTTCGTTGCCTCTGGGCAGCCTGGCACACATGAGCGATTACATGCTGCAGTGTCTCCACAACGACCGCCGAGTTGCCCACATTCTAACTTGTGCTGATTACTGGGTGGCCACGCTGCTGGATCCCCGTTACAAGGACAACGTACCGTCCTTAATTCACTCACTGGAGCGCGATCGCAAGATGCGCGAGTACAAGCGCACGCTGGTAGACGCCATGCTGCTGGCATTCCCATCTGACAGCGGGGCCACAGTGGAAGCACAAGGCAGAGGAGGAGGAGGAGGAGGTCGCCAACGCAACCAGGGCACCGCCAGCACCTCAGAAGGCAGGGTTAGCATGGCCGAAATGTGGAAAAGCTTTGTCAGCACGCCACAACAAACAGCAGCACCAGCAGCTCAGATGGAACGTCTTAGCAGGAGGCAGCATTTTACCAACATGGTGGAGCAGTATGTGTGCACACGCCTACATGTAGTGAATGACGGGTCTGCCCCCTTCAACTTCTGGGTCTCCAAATTGGGCACATGGCCTGAGCTTGCCCTTTACGCCTTGGAGGTGCTGGCGTGCCCTGCAGCCAGTGTATTATCTGAACGGGTATTTAGCACGGCTGGGGGCGTTATAACAGACAAGCGCAGCCGCCTGTCCAGAGACAATGTGGACAAGCTCACGTTCATTAAAATGAACCAGGCATGGATCCCACGGGACTTTTCCGTACCTTATGCAGAATAGCAATGGATACCGACCTTACCCACCCATTGTTCCATTTTTGCTCTTTCTCACTCTTTTGGGGTGTACCTTCATTTAAAATTTTTGAAAAGAAGCAGTGTTGGCTACCTCGTCCTCCTCCTCAGGGCCAGATTAATGTAGGGGCTATTGGAGCTGCAGCTCCAGGCCCCTACCTTTTATATAGGCCCCGGGTTGGCCATATTCACTGTTACCGCTCTTCTGTCACTTGTAAACACAGAAGTCTGGCTTCTATGCTCGCTTCCCCAGGCAGCACCCTCAGAACCTCCCCACACAGCGTGAAGGCCGGACAAGGAGGGACAGTTGGCGATGCATGGATGTGTTTATGGGCTTCAGAGACAGCATCCCATGTTGAATTAGGCATGCATGGCTGCACCCTTCCTCCTCTGGGTGCATGGCAAGGCACGGCCCTTAAGGCCCTTCAAAATCCTCAGCACCAAGCCCATGATGCTGTTAATCCGGCCCTGGTCCTCCTCCACCGCCGCTTCCACCTACACCGCCCATAGGTGTGCGCAGCCTATTGCATTAAGGTGTGCACCCCAAAGTTGAAATACACATGCATGTGTTTGCCAGCAGGGAGAGTAATGTATCGGGGCCATGTACCTGTAGGCAAGGAGAAATAGAGCAGAGCAGGTCCCAGGGAGATCTTTCCCATCTCCTCACTGGCAATGCTATGTGCCCTAGGTGATTAGGGTGTGCCCAGGCACACCCAGCACACCCTGTGCGCACGCCTATGTCACCGCCACATCCACCACCACCTCAACCTCCCTCCTACTCCATATGGGCCTCGTCCTTCAGAGATGAAGAAGAACATTGTTTTATTTTTCTGTTTTTTTTTGTTGTTTTAAGTTATTTCCCTATCCACATTTGTTTGCAGAGCACTTGCCATGCTCTTAATTACGTTTTGCTGCCATTTGCAGCACTCTAGCCCTTTCCTTTGGTGTTTTAGAGCCATTTTAGTGCCTTAAAGTTCGGGTCCCCATTGACTTCAATGGGGTTCGGTGTCCGGGAAAAGTTCGGTAAAAGTCCGGGACACGGACCCGGACTTTTTTTTAAAGTTCGGCCGAACCCGTCGAACACGGACATCTAGGTGTCCGCTCAACCCTAATGGAGATGCCATTCCGGCTTCCGGTTTGTGTTCCACTCACCGGATGTGACGTAGGGACGTACCTCATGCACAAGGTGGGGAAGAGCGACTAGGTTCAGGTCTGGTCACTGACCTGCGTTACAACCGAGAAAAGCTATACCTGTGCTCATATCCCAATAGCTTGTACATGCATTGAAACTATCAGGTGCTAAAGGGGTGTGATCATATATTAAGACAAATTCTGGATGGACATTCTGCACACTGCTATACACCCTTTCCAGCAAACTATGCAATAAAAAACTCTATTGATCCTGTCACTGGTGGCAACCCGTTAGCAAGGGGATCATTGAGAGAGCACTTATCTGCTCATATGGCATTTCTCACTGGTTTAACCAGCAAGGTATCACTCCAACACTGGTGAGCAAGTTTCTGAAAAGAGGAGAGCATTATTTATTCCTGTAGTGAACCACCCACCAAAATTTATCAGTGAACCATTATTACCTACACAGGTCAGATTCTTCGATAACAAATGCAATAGAGCCTGTAAAATGCTGATACCTAGATATGGAAGTTTTTACATAGTTATGTTGATCTAGCCTGAACCAATGTATATATATGTTCCATATCGGTGGGATCTCCATAGAAGCCATTCGGCCAAGGCGCCATTCCGGGGAACACTTTGCATTTTCTCAATGAATGAAAAGCATTCTCAGATTGGACGAGGTGGAGAGGAGAGGATGTGACATCCTGATCTCTTTCTCATCCAATCAGGGAATGCTTTGCATTAATTGGTAAAATGCAAAGTGTTCACTGAATGAAGCACAAGCAACCACCTGTGTTCACAATGCAGGAGGGCAGCTGCTCAGCACTGGTTCCACAAGCCAGTATAGATCACTGGAGTAGCAATGTCTACAACCAAAAAACTGGAGAAAGTTGGCTCTGCTTAATAGTTGCAGCCTCGAAATGCATTAGCCAGTGTATTAAAGTATGGTCTTCAAATGAAGCACTAATGGGTGCATTGGTTGATGAGATGTTTCTTATGGAAATTATGTGAGAAGCGTGCCTTTATTCCACTTTTGTGAGTACAATATGTTTATTTTAATCAATTATAGATTCTTTGAGGATCTTACACTATGCCAGTGCACTCTCCGTTCCATTTACAGTTTTTCTGAGGATTCTGAAGAGAGCTGCAAGGAAGTGGATGTTTTTTCTACAATATTATGTTGAAGAAACAGACTCTGCCTTAATAGTTAAAACTTTGGCAGACATAGACTTGTAGATTCCATCGCTGTTGAGTGACATTAGTTTGTTATTTTTGGTTGTTTGTAAACCTTACAAAATATACAAGTGGACAATAAGGTTAATACTAACTATTCCTAAAAATGTTCCATCCCCCTCTCTTCCTACCTATCCTGCATATCCTATATTAAATAGATCTGTGCACTCCAAACCAATATCGTTCTTTCGGATTGGGAGAAACACTTTACTCTGACACACAAATTGTCCTTGGCATCCAAAGGAAAAGGGAGTTTAAACCCGTCAGCAGGTGGTATAGGTGCCCTCAGTCCTCCAACAATTTAGTCATACAGTCCTGGATACTTGTTGGGTTGCCATGCTGCCAAAGGTCTTATGCTCTACATTTGGTGGGATTGCTCCCCCATTCTGGTTGCAAATCATCACTCTTTTTTGCAAGCTTATGGCGAACCACATCCCAATGTCACCCACACTTGCACTCCTCTCCGTGATTCTAGGACCTATCAAGTCTGCAAAAAGAGATGTCCTTTAGACACTTTTTAGCAGCTGCCAGGATGGTCGTTCTCCAATATTGGAAAACGACTACCACACCTCATCTTGTGGAATGGGCAAATGATCTGGACTCCATTGAATATCTGCTGTCGCAGGAAATAGATAGGAAGGATAATTTTAAACAAAGTTGGACCTTGTGATCTTTGTTTTGATTCTCCACAGCCTTCCAGGCTTGGATTACTAAGAACGTCCCCACAGCAGAAGAGTGGAGCTCAGATTTCAGTGCCTGTGTTGTAGACTTAAGCTGGTCAAAAATAAGTAGAGAATTGAAGAAACATTCTTTAGAAAAGAAGGTTCTATGAAAGTTTGTGTTTTTTTCTAATCATTAGTGGGTCAGGTCAAGGTTTGTTTTCGATCAGAGTGTTGGAAAATTTTCCTTGAGCAAATTAATTTCTAACAGTGTGATGTGATTTTCATTTGGTAAAGTTTATTTATTTGAAAATCAAATATGAAAAAGCAAACAAAATCTTGTGAAGACAAACGAATGTTCTAAGAATGTTCTGAATATTTTCATACAAATTTTCCTAAGATTTGTTTCCTAAGAATTTTCATTTGAAGTTCTGTTCATCTATTTCCAGCTTTAGAAGATTAAAGGATACATTTACCTTTTAAAAACAAATAAATAAACATATTTTTGCAGGAAAAAATGTGCATTTATAATTTTCTTCACATGAGCCTGCAGATCATTGCACGCACGCTCAGTTGATTGAGAGTGCAATATCAGGCTCCTGCAGACAAGCCCTACAGCTCTGTGCCCATAACTTTGTACAGGCTGTCAATTTCAGAGCTGTAAGAAGTGTCAATGGACTAAAAGAGCTCTGATCAGCAGGCTCACAGTCCATTGAGAACTACAAGCTGTCTGGTGCAGTGGCAGACAGGACTTGTGGATTATCCATTCGCAGATCTCCGCCCACACAGCCGAGAAAATGTTGAATGTGACAGCACTCACTTTTACATTTAAGGGGTGCACAATGAACATAGGTAACTTACTTGGCACAGGCTCAATTCAGAGAACACTGGGATAAGGTGGAGATTGTGGCATCACTGTCCCACCTCTCCACCTCATCCAACCAGAAAATGCTTTGCATTTACTAAGAAAATTTAATTTTTTATCGGAAGGGGGACCGTACTGAGCAAGCAACCTCCCATGTTCATGCAGCAGGGAAGCCGCTTGAGTAGGAACTGGAAACTAGTGGGAATCACCGTAGTAGTAGTAGTACCTTTTTACAGGGATTTAATTCTTCCACAGGGATCCCACAGATATGGCATATACAGACTTACATTAGTCCAAGCAGGACCAATGTAACTATGTAATAATTGGCATACCTGGAACTCGTCTTTAATTATAATTTTCTTTCATCTTAATTTATTAATAAAATTATAGATGTACACAGTCTACAGTTCATCTGCTGTTGCCTCTTTGTCTCTCTGGGTTCAAACACATTTTTGAAATACTCCAACTACAACAAAGATGAATTTATAGCCTTTTTTCCTTTTTTACTATACGTAGACACTTGTCTTAGCTTTCTAGCACCTGGCAAGTTCCCAACAATCAAGAACTGGACTTGAAAAGTATTTATCTTGATATCTGATTAAGGTTAAGAGATGTGTGAAGGAAACAGGAAATAGGTAAAATGCTTAGCTGATATGAAAATGTTTAATGCAGAAGTACTTGAATAAGTATAAAACATCTTTGACTGATTTGGTAAAATCTGTGTGTGTGCGTGGTGTGTGTGTGTGTGTATATATATATATATATATATATATATATACATATACAGTGACAGAGTGAGACCCTGTCACTGTGAAAATGGAGGAGAGTATGACACAGGATTCTCATTAAAAGAGAAGTTTATTTATTTATTTTAAATCATACCTATTTAGGTTTCATCTGTTCCAGGCTGGCTCTAAGACTGAGAACTGATCGATCAAAAACTGCTGATCGCTCAGTTATCAGTGCTCCATGAGCACAGAGCTAGTGACTGTCAGTAACCAGCTGTGTTCTGCCCCTCCTGCTCACTGTAGCTCTGAGCTGTGGATGGGGTGGGAGCAGCCAGCTCAGGCTCTTAGTGGTTCACTGAAAGGCTGAGTTGGGTGCTGGTATAGGCATCAAGATAGATCCCGGCCATATGGTTGTGACCTTTCCCAGCCTGGACTAGCTCTTTGACGTCAGCCAACAACAGGCTTCAGCTGCTGTCTGCTGAAAATGGGTCATAAGAACAAACTGCACTCCTGTGATCCACAGGCGAAATATAGCCAAACAAGCTTTGGCTGTACTTCTCCTTTAATGTGAGGTTCTGGACTATCGTTTTCTGAGCAGAGAAAGCTGTGTTTTTGGCTTTCTCTGGATTCTGTAGTCTTTTACCACGTGCCTGCAATCTGCGTCAGTACACAGGTGTGCAGGATCATTATATACTCAAGCCTGAGGATAGCTCAGAGCTCCCAGTTGGAAACTGTTCCCATTGTGGGAGACTGAAGGTCTCATCCAGGGGTCAGAAGTGCCCCAGTCAGAAGCCAAGAGACAGGGGTTTCACTGAGGGGGGCACAGGTGACCCAGATAGCAGGAAAAAGAGAGGCTGTTCCTAAAAGAGGTTGCACAAAGGGATGCTCACAACTGCTAAATATCAAAAATGAACAACTTTATTGAAAAGTCCTGAAGAAGCACGCGTCACGCATGCGAAACACGTTGACGTCGCGTGCTGCTGCCCACGCACCTATGGGAACTCCGTACTTGCCGAAGCCGTTCTGATGCCCTGTGGCTGATGCCGCTACTTGTGAGTACAGCGGAAGTGACGAGCGTGGCTGAGCAAACCACTAGGAGGCACTAAGACATCACGGACCTGCCTGTCTGCCCTGTGCATAGACTTGGAAGCCAATCGGCTGGAAAAGAACCTTCAGACGGAGCAACAGGTATAGAGAAAGGGCCGTGACCACCGGGCATTTTAATGCTATGCTAGGACTCCGGTGATGCGGTAAGCACTCTGTTTGAATTTATAGCATTTATAGTTGGAACTCCGCCCACCATCTGAGTCTACCCGGTGTGAGCCCCCGCTGCTTCCATACACAGCGTCTCTCCCTATCATCCCTCCAGTGCCTGAAGTTCATAACAGGTGACTTCATAGCGTCATATGGTCCACTTTATCTGCCCCTGGATGCAATTGATCCCTGGTTGCTCAATTTATTATCTTCGATGTCACTCCATCAACTATAGCAAAGTCATTCATGACTCCTCATGAACTGGAGACTGTTAGAAGAGTCACTGCTCTGTTCATCTTCCCCTTGCCCCGCATTGTTTTTTGTTGCTATGGAATAACAAGAGGAGGTCCTTATCTCAACATTACCATTCATTTGGTGGGACATTTTTGTCCTTGTCGAGACCAATTTTTTGATTGCTTATTAGTCATTGTCTGATTTGGTCATTGGTATTACTGTTACATTCTAGGTGTTCTTCTATGTCCATTGACTAGTTTACCCAATCAGTTAGTGGCATTGTCCTCTATATATCAATATAGACCAGCTCAGTCCTAAGTAGTGCGGCCGCACTTATACAAGCATTTTTTCATTGCAGCGGGTTCTGTGGCATGCCGGCACTCCTTCAGCGGTTACTGACAGTATTACAGGGTCCGTTTGGGCCATATACTGCAAATCGCTGTAGTTGTGTCATAGTACTCCCGGTGGGTGGTGTGGCCAGTAGTGTGTGTATTTGTCATTGTGATGTTTTTAATGCAGTCTCACATTTGGTTCTACTGCATTTGATCTTTCTATATATGTCATGACCCCAATATTTGGGGCGTGTTCCAATATGTTACACAGTGCCTCATTTTTCAATAAAGTTGTTCATTTTTGATATTTAGCAGTTGTGAGCATCCCTTTGTGCAACCTCTTTTAGGAACAGCCTCTCTGTTTCCTTCCCCCCTTTTTCTCCAGCTACTTCTGGTTGCAGTGGCTCCCTGCGTATTAATGGACCGACTGGGACTTCCCGTCGGGCCCTAGGATGGTTAGTGACCATGTGCCTTGCTAGCAAGTCACAATTGGCCCTATAGGTCTCCACGAGAGTCCACTTTATATGACCCAGCTAGCAGCCAAGAGATGGGATGCAGGAGTCAAGTCTGCTCCTTTCGGGGTGTCTGGAGACTGATAAGAGGAGCAGCGGTGCTGCCAACAGGTGAACCAGGTGGCTCGGCATTTTCATTGTTTGGATTTTGTGTGGAAGAAACCCCTGTGGGGCCAACTATGCATGTGAACTTTCCATTTATTTAATAAAAGTGGACTGCCATGTCCTAAAATACAGTTTGGGACTGGTGCAACTCATTGTAAGCGCACCTAGCGCTTGAGTTTATTTTTTTTCCCCAATGCCAATAAATATATATTCTACAGAATTTGTATAGCACCTACAGTTTACACAGCGATTTACAAAATGAAGACACACAAAGAAATGAGAGTGTCCTGCTCTTTAGAGTTTGCAATCTATAAGGGAGAATCAAGTGATACAAAAGATAACTGCAGGGGAGGAGCTGATGATGAAAAAAAAAAATGCAGTTGTTAGGTGAAGTCAGGAAAGGCTTCTCTGAAGAGATGGGTTTTTGGGGATCACCTAGAGGTGGAAAAAGTAGGAGATAGCTGGACAAATTGGGCTGAGGAGTTCCAGAAGATGGGAGAAGCTCTGGAGAAGTCCTAGAGGCAAGCATGGGGGAAAGTGACAAGGGAGCTAGATAGTAGGAGGTCTTAGGAGGAGCAAAGAAGATGGTTTGTTTGAAATTTTGAGACAAGATTGGTGATGTAGTTGAGGGCGACTTTATAAGTCATTAGTATTTTGAATTTTATTCAATGAGTGAGCAAAAGTCAATAGAGGAATTGGCAGAGAAGGGTAGCAGACACTGAATGGCTGGTAAAAGGAATGGAACTGGCACCAGCATTCATGATAGAATAAAGAGAGATAGCCTATGTAAAGGTAAACCAATGAGGAGGGAGTTGTCATAGTCAAGGTGGGAGATAAGAAGAGACTTAATTAGTGGCTTTGTGGTGTCATTAGTTAAGAAGGGGCATATTTTGGAGATGTTGCAGAGGTTGAAGCGGCAAGATTTGGACAGTGATTGGATGCGGTGCCCAAAGGAGAGTTCAGAATCCAGGGTTACACCTAGCACCCTGGGTTGCAGGGAGGGAGTGATAGTTGTGCCATCAGTCTTGACAGAGTGGCCAGGGAAATGGGCACATGGAGGAGAAAATATTAGGAGCTCAGGTTTGGATAGTGAAAGTGTTGTTTGAAGTATTAGTCTCGGTTTACATCTATGCATGTTGCTTTTGAGCATTTCAGTAGTGCATTTTGTTGTGCTTTCTGCGGGTTTTTTAACCGCATTTTTCATGTAATTTTGCCATGTTTTTCTTTTTTTTCCCTACATTCACTGTATATATGTGGTTGCTAACGTCACTAACAGCCGATTAGTCATCAGCTGTCAGCAGGTCCCCGCTGAATGTAAAAAAAAAAGAATTGCTGATCCCCACCCTTTCCTGACCTGCCAGGCTGCATGCTCGGATAAGGGTCTGGTATAAATTTTGAGGGGGCCCTAACACCATTTTTTGAAAAGATTTTGGTGTGCGGATGTCCCCTCCAAATCCATACCAGACCCGACCGGCCTGGTGTGGACTCCAAGCCAATTTTTGTTCACAGATTTTTTTTTGCCAGCAATTCAAGGGCAGAGAAAAGTCACGTGATTGTGACACAATGCGGGGGTAGGAGCCAGGTCACGTCACTTCTGGTCTACGGCCGAGACCGGAAGTTCTGTATTTCCTTGTTGTTTTGATCCTGGGACTCCTCGGTCTGGTTTTCTGTCATATTTGCAATTGACTACTCTACAGTAAGTTACTACTTTTTCTTTTAAAGTTATTACAATACATACTACACTATGGAGAACCTATTTTATTATTTATGAGCAGAGAGTTGTCTACAATTGTGTGAATCCCCTCAGCCAATACCGGTACTTGTTTCTTTTGATTACGCAATGATATTTCACATTAAGGTGAGCGGCCACTGCACTTAATGTTGGATAGTTGTTGGGAGACTGCATTGTTGTCATTATACCTTTGGATCACTGTATTCATGGAGTAACAGACTTTTTTTCATCACTATTGCATATCACATTTTGGATATTTTTTGGCTTCAGTATTTTATTTTTTTGGGACTGTAATTCATCACTTCACATGTTGGATGGTGGGCCGTATTATTTATGCACTTTTTTGCACATTGACTTTAATACTGTCTATTAGTTTTATTATGATTGTTTGCACATGCACTTATATTTGTTGAAGCACTAGTGCACTTTACATTATTATACTGTCATATACTGTATATATATACCGTGTTTCCCCGAAAATAAGACCGGGTCTTATATTAATTTTGGCTACAAAAAACACACTGGGGCTTATTTTCAGGGGATGTCTTATTTATTTACAGCATGTACAATAATTTACATTTATTCAAAAACAGTCATGTCACCATGATGATCTTAAAGTGGTTGTAACCCTAACAAAAAAAAATCCTGATTCTTTAAGGCATGATAGACAGCACAGTGCTTGTATTGTGTCATTTACCCCTCTCTTTGTTCTAAAAAACCTGGAATAAAACAATAAAATGTTTTTTAAAAAGTTCCTGCGTCCCCTGTCTACTCAGGAGTCAGCATTAGGACATTCAGTAATCCCAAAAATAAACCTTGATTAAAGGCATTATAAAATTATATAATCCGTTTTGTAAAAAGATTATAGAGTGTGCAGTGTGTCTCTTTTTGTAACTTTATAGTAGAAAATACCTTATTTACAGTGCCATTGGGTGCTCACATGACCCACCGGAGCTCTTCTTCCCCGCTTTCAGCACTGCAGAGTGAGGGGCCACTGACGTAAACCACAAGGATATCTACCTCAGGTCATATGAGCGCCCAGCACGCTGTAAATAATCTATTTTCCACAATAAAGTTACAAAAGGAGAGACACTGCACATTATATAATCTTTTTACAAAATGGATTAAATGTTTTTAGAACGACTTTAACTAGGGCTTATTTTTGGGGTAGAGCTTATATTGCAGCCATCCCCAAAATGAACGCTAGGTCTTATTTTCAGGGAAACAGGGTACTGCTCTTTACACTGTTATAGTGCCACTCCATATTGCTTTTATACTATTGTTATTTATGTGGTGATACTACAGGGATTGGCTGCTATATTCATATATAGTGTTTACTATTTATTTTTATCTCCATTATACTCCTTACCTCTATTTATATTTGGTAGCGCATTGGTTTATTGGTTTTATATATCTGGCAACAAAGAGTATAGCCATAGAGACCAAAGGAATGGAGTTTTTTGATTAGGAGGGGGGGTCAACTGTATCAAAGGCAGAAGAAAGATCCAAAAGTAAGATCTCTTACGCATGAACAGGTAGCTGCAGACGCCGGGTTCCTGCAGCAAGAATTAGCAGATTTTTACTGCTGGAGTGACCGGGTTATGTGATCAGCCCATTTAAACTAATAGCGGGCTGACAGCAGCCGCTGCTGTTCACATGTAGCCGCACAGTTATCTGCGGTTAGAAATAAAAGAAAAAGGTTGGGACTTTATATGAGAGACATGACAGTGACAAGGCTGGTAGGGCAAAAATATCACATTTATTATTGTATACATAAAACATATAATCATAATGTACAGGATACAACATAATGTATGGTATATATGAAACTGAAGTAGTACAAAGGATAAGTAGTCCCCAAGTCAGCTTCAAGGAACCAGCATAGTAATAGACAATCATAAAGGTAGTTGAGTAAAATCATAACATCCGTAGACTGACGCGTTTCGTGGACTAGTATCGCCACTTCTTCAAGAGTAGGTGTATGATCCATATCTATAGACAAAAAATGCGTACAAAAACATAGCATAAATGATGGTTGTTAGAAGCTGAGAGGGGAAGGGAGAGGGAGGAAAAACCCCCACAGTCCCACAACTTACTTGGTAGCCCCGGCAATGACTGGTAATGGAGGTGAGACATAAACCCAGATGCCTCCCACGGGAGCTGAGGACGTGGAGAGTCAGCGGTAAGAGCAAATAGCACCACGCACAGGAAAGAGTGTAGATTGAAGAGATTACGGTAATATAAGTAGTAGCATATACCTGTATCGATTGAGTAAAAAAGTATGTTGTATATGAAATCACATAGTATTACTTATATAATATCAGTAAAGAATAAAAAATTGTTAAAGAAGATTGAGAAATGTATGGAAATAGCTGTGAGGTAGGTGAAGAAAATTGCGGTAATATAAGTAGTGGCATATACCTGTATCAAATGAGTAAGAGAGTATGTGGTATATGAAATCCCATAGTATTGCTTATATAATGTCAGTAAAAAATATAATAATAATTAATAATTAGTTATCTGCAGTTAGGGACAGATGTCTGAGGCTGGATACAGCTGACTGCATCCAGGCTTGGACATCTGTCCTTAACCACAGCTATCTGCTCTGTGTGTGGCTACATGTGAATAGAAGCTGATTTCATAACCCGGTTATTCCAGAAGCAAGAATCCGCTGATTCTTCCTGCAGGAATCCAGTGACCTGGCCATGCGAAAGGGGCCTAAGAGTATAGAATAGTGACTATTGGCTTTACCCTATAGTAAGTTGTGAGAGTTTTATGAGAGTTTCTATAGAGTGTTGTGGCTGAAAACCAGACTGAAGGGGAACTGAGTGGGTCAGGCAGTTGCAGACAAAGGCTTGCCATACATTATACAATCTTCTTGTACAATTTTCCTTTAGATTTACCAAAACCATATATAATGCGTCACGTATCTGAAAGGAGACTGAATTGACGAGGTCGGCGTCTCTTATTTCTCCCGCCCTGGCCCCACTGAGGATGAGACAGAGGGTGCCGAGGGACAGGAGGGACAGAAGTGCCTGTGGGTGTTGATTGTAGAACCTGCAGCAGGAAATGCGACTCCGAGGAGACTGTGGAACCAGAGAAGCAGGAAAAGCAGTTATGTTCGAAGAAACGATCCAGACTAAAGGAGCACTCTGCTTATGCTGATGGTTCTGGATAGGCAGCTTGTCAGGATTCCGGAGGCTGGAACATACAGCAGTGTATGGGGCTGGTGCAGCAGACAGTCAGGCAAGCACTTGAGTAGTACCGAGAGCCAGGACCAGAGGCAGGAACAGAGTCTCAGGAATAGCTGGGATCATCGACAGCCGGGCAGCGAGGTACCAAGTCATGTGCAGAGCCAAAGTCAGGAACTGAGCTGTATCAAAGGTTAACAGAAAGGCTAAAGCAGAATCCAAGGTCAGGTCATGAGCACGACAGGTCAGCAATAGGGAAAACAAGCAGGAACAATCAGGACACACAGCTGAAGATCAGTCAGCAAAGGAAATGGGAATGACTTCCCTTTAAATAGCCCATCTGGCGCCAAGAGTAATTGTGCCTGTGCGTGTGCAGATTCGTGTTTGCGAATTCTCACGCACATGCGTGCACCTGTTAGACATTCTGTGTAAGGGCTCTTTCACACGGTCCGCCTCCGTAGGCGGATCCGTGCTGCTCAGCGGAGATCGATCCGCGATCCCCGCTGAGCCGGCGGATGACAGCTCCGTCTCCGCTTGCAGTGCGGAGAGGGAGGTGTCACAGCCCCCGCTGCTCTCTATGGGAAATCGGATGAGAGCGGACCGCCTGTCCGCTCTCATCCGATCCCATCCGATCCGATCCCCAGGACGGATGTAAAATAGGGTTTCCATCTGTCCGGATTTCACGGACAGGATCGGATGTGGATGGCAGCGGCCAGTGGGTGTCAGCGGACATGTCACCGCTGACATCCGCTGCTCCATAGGGCTGAATGGGGCATCCGATCAGATCCGCCTAAAAACCTGACAGGCGGATCTGATCGGACCGCCCGTGTGAAAGAGCCCTTAGACTGTTAGACTGTTAGACATTCTGGAAATACCCTGCGCATGCGCATATCTATGCTCCAGAGTTCTCACAGGGATTCCCTGACATAATGAGGTCAAACCAAAACACTTTTAGTAGTTTGTATGCAATCTGGCAGGCCTTTGCACTGCATAGTTGAAGATAAATCTAAAGGAAATTGAACAAGACAATTGTATAATGTATTGTCAGATTTGGCGTTGAAGGGGTTTGGGGGTAAAATCATGCAAGGAGGTGCAGCACTCTTGTATGAATGTATTGAACCATAAATAAAATTAATTGTAAAAAGAAAACAATAAAATGCCAAGCGTGGAGAACATGTACTGTGTACGAGTAAAGTGCTAAGTAAATCCCTCTGCAATAATTGATAACAACAAACTATGCTCCCGTTGTAACACTGTGCTCAGTTATGGACCCTTCTCTTTCTTTCTTTTTTTCTTCTCGTGTTACCTTCTCTTGCTTTCTCCTTTTTGCTCTTTCTCTAATTTCTCCCTTTATCTCTTCTTTATCTTATCTCTCTTTTTAGTTTATAGAGAAAAATTGCAAGGCTCATTTACGGCCCATAGGGTATACGCTTTTTATTCCTCGATATGGTAACATATGTTCATTTTTATCAGTCATTTGGCTTTTGTTGATAAGTGATTCATGTTGCTTTGCCCTCCTTTTGATTGTTTTCATATGTAGTGCCATCTCAATATGTACTTTGGGATGTCATATAAGGTATAGCGTTGTGAGCCTCCTATCTTATGTTTAATCTGCTATGTTTTTATTTTCTTCTTCAATAAAAATATAGTCAACCCTAAAGTGCTACGTATGTACAGTATACGCACAAAGTCTGTAAAACCTATGAAATAAATAAAAAAAGTGCAAATAGAATTATTGTGAGACCCTACATCAGTGATGGCAAATCTTAGAACCCAAGATATTTTGGGACTACATTTCCCATGATGCTCCTGTACTCTGCCGTGTTGTTGAGCATCATGGGAAATATAGTTCCAAAACATCTGGGGTGCCAAGGTGCACTATTACTGCCCTATATGAACTTACAATCACTAAAGAACCTTGATAATTTTTGATGGGGCAGCATCTCATATTGTTAAAAAATTAAAGATGTAGAAAAATATCTTATAAAGTGCAAAAGTGAATTTAAAGCGACCAACCCTTTAAAATGCAACTAGTAAAAGTGACAATATACAAAAAAACATATCAACCATCACATTAGTGTGCACAACAAACCATGTAGTGCAAATAAAAAAAAAGTCCAAAAGTCTGGTAATAGTGCAATATTCAAAGTTCAAATGCTCCACTATCCTTTTATGTGTGATCTCCCACCGACTTCAATCCAGAACTATGGCACACTTTACACTCTTCACCAGTGTTCCAACCTCTTCCTCTAAGGCTGGCAATACATTATGCAACTTTCTTGTACCATTTTCTTTTACATTTACCGAAAACATATAATATGAGGTCAAACCTAAACACTTTCAATTTATATGCAATCAAACAGACCCTTGCACTACATAGTTGAATGTAAATCTAAAGGAAATTGAAAATTAAAATTATATAATGTATGGCCAGCTTTAGTTAACTTGTCTGTGCCTCAGTCCAATCCTGTGGACACTCACCAGATACCATAGACCCCTTAAAAATAAGTAGGCCAATCAGCGCTCTTGTTATTCCCCTTCAGGGTGTCCCAGTTGCCTCAGCCATCTCACTCACCTCCTCATACAGGGATGCAGAAACAACGGAAGACTTTCATAGCATAATACCATTAGAGGAACCACCCTCTGCTCACATAATTTGAAGTAAAAACATATTTGCCATTCTGAAGCTTCTCTTTGACCACTTTGCATATTATTTTATTTGTACTGTGATTCTGTACTTGCCAAATATGCTGCAGTAATCTCCCTCCACTAAGTCTGGCTGCAGCCATTTTAACTGTGGGCAGCTGAAGCTGCTGCCTGTTCACTTCCTGGATTTACACAGACATACAGAGGCACACATATATATACACACACACATATATATACACACACACACATATACAGACACACACACATATATACAGACACACACACACACACACACACACACACACATACACATATATACAGAAAGACAGACACACTCACACCACTGCTTGCCTACACATTTTTCCTCTCTGGATGAATACACATGGATCTCTGCAGTCTCCTGTTATCTCTGCCCTCATTCAGCCCCCTCCAGCTCTGCAGCTCTTCTTGGCACTCCTATGACTCACCCCTCCTCCCTTGCTGGAAAACTCTCATGAGAGTGAGAGAGAGCTGTGCGTGATGTCATTAGGCTAGGCTTATTACCAGACAAGAAAGAGGAAGTGGGCTGTATAAGGTATTTACTGGCAGAAAAAGAATGTTATACTATCCAAAGGTAAAACAACAAGGACAGAAGATTTATTAGATGGAAAGATGAAAAAAATGACTGAAGGTTTGCTTTAAGCATAAAATCTTAAAAACTTTCCGCTCACATATTCATGTGCCTGCCCTGCACTTTGGATAACAGATCTTGTGTTAGCTGGAAACATTGCTTCCCGCTGGGTGTAAGTGTGCATTCCAATGAGGTGAATTGATGCCACAGTCGTAGCTGTGGTCATATGAGATACTGTTCCTTAAAAAAAAAAAAAAAAATAAAATATCAAGGCTTTTGGATGAAAGTTCATAGGTTCATAGGTGCATATATACTTAGCACTTTACTGGTATACATACACTATGTTGTCAAAAGTATTGGGACGCCTGCCTTTACACGAACATGAACTTTAATGGCATCCCATTCAGCTGGTCAACCCAATATTGAACCCTATGGACTAAGGCTGGGATGCCAATAAAGTTCATGTGTGTGTAAAAGCAGGCGTCCCAATACTTTTGACAACATATTGTATGTTCCATACACTTGACACTTCATGGTTTTTTTACAATTTATTTTATTTATGGTCCAATACATTCAAAAAGAATGCTGCAACTGATATAAATTAGTTTAGTGTTCAGATTATTTATATATATATATATATATATATATATATATATATATATATATATGTGTGTGTGTATGTATGCAGGTGCAACATTGTGCTTGCATTTTTTTTGTGCTAAGGGTTCATTCACAACCTGCGAATGCACCCACATGCCAATTAGATGGCATGGGAGGGATTGGCCCTGGACGAAGACAGTCTTCATGTAAGCTCTAACAAGCAGGGTCTTCTGATTCCTACTGTATTAAAGTGCATTGTATTTGTACTGTCTACCCTCAAGTTGTAAAGCATTGCTCTATATAAATCCTATATAATAATAATAATAATGATGAGAGATTAAAAGTTAATGGACGCGATTAGCTGCAGGAGTCTGCAGATTCCTATTGCTTTCAATGGAGCAGATAATCGCAGGAACCTCTGCTGAGATTCTCACATTTAATCTGTGTGTGGGTGCATTTACTGGTGTGAATGCCCCCTTAGGTGTGTCGCATTTTAAGGCACGCGACAATTGCACAAAGAAGAGGAGGATTTATTTTTTTTTAATCCTATTACACTACACTGTAAGGCAATAAATTACTGTGTGTTGCAGTGGCGGTCCATCCATTGGGGGCGCCACTCACCCATCCAATGAGTCCGGCCAATCTACATGCAGGGTGCTGGACGCATGGATTCCAATGTTTTTTTTTGAAGCACCTGATTAGAGCCAGAGGCTCTAATAGGCTTCAAAAATGGGTGGGCTCGGGGCGCATAGCACTGCGGCCTGAGCCCACCCAGTTGTGTGACAATAGTGAATGAATATTCGCTATTGCCACACTGATTCTCCTCCTGGCCAATCAGGAAGCGGGTCCTGAGACCTATTTCCCGACTGGCCGAAAGGAGAAGGCATATTATTGGCCAAGAAGGGGGAAGGAGACGGCCGCCAAGAAGGGACATGAAGGAGCCTGAGGGGGAACCAGCCACCGCCGCCTGTCATGCCAGAGGAACAAGGTAAGTAAGCAGGCTGGAGTGATATTGGGGGGGGGGGGCAGGTCTGTATGCCGCCCCCCCCTCCCTGACTGATGGAGCACCAGCCGCCACTGGTGTGTTGTGGTTTGTTTGGGGTGCTAATAAGATTAAATGTCACCGCAGTGCACCTGCCAGAACATAGTGTGTTTTCATGTGTTGTAGGCACGCCACCAATATCGCACACATTTCAGTGACACATAGGTGTGAATGGGGCCATAGAGGAGAATTCTTCTTACTATGGGAGATTCCTTCCAATTTCCTGTTGTGTCTCTGAGACAGGAAATAAATGTACATTTTCTCATTGTGTGCTGTTCTGGTACACAGACAGCCAAAAATAGTCTGGAAGGGGTTTAAACCCATCCCTAAACTTTTCAAAACAAATGAAAAAGGATTTGGCTAAACATTCACTTTAACCATTCTCCCTCCAAGGAAACCGCAGTGTTAGGTGGGGTACACACTATAAGAAAATTGGGCAAACGGTTGTCTGATTTTCCTCCTTGTTTCACAGCAAATCAGAACTAATGAAAGAAAATTCGTACAAAAATTCTCGTACGACAAAGGCTTTCATGTTGTTTTTTATTGTTTCTAATCACACGCACGATCGTCCGAAAACAGTACACATTAAGCGAAAATCATTCGTTCTGTTCCCATACGAGAAACATTTTAGAGCTTGTCCCTTTCAGAAGGATGGAATTGGCTGTAGAAAGTTGTGTACACACTATACAAAAATTATACGTAACTTCTTTGGACAAAAATTCTCACCTGATTTTCTTATAGTGTGTATGAGCCTGCTCATGGGATATCAGCATGACTTTTCTGCCTCTTCTATTACCTCATGCTGCACTGGAAATATGAATAAATATGAATAAAGAATGGGCCCTTAGATCTTTCTTTTGGTGGTATTTTATCACCTCTGCGGTTTTTATCAGCTCTGTGGTTTTTATTTTTTCTGCTATAAAAAAGAAAAAAAAAGACCAACAATTTAAAAAAAAAAAAAACAATATTGTTTACTTTCTGATATCAAGCATACGCAATAAAAAAATGTAAAAAATTTAATTTCTTCATCAGTTTAAGCCAATATGTATTCTGCTACATATTTTTTTGTAAGAAAAATCAAAATAAGCGAATATTGATTGGTTTGCACAAAAGTTATCACGTCTACAAACTAGGGGATATTTTTATGGAATTTTTATTTATTTATTTATTTTTTACTAGTAATGGCGGCGATCAGTGAATTTTAGAGGGACTGCGACATTGCGACAGACAACTCGGACACTAACTTACACTTTTGCCACTTTTTTGAGGACCAGTGACACTAATACAGTGATCAGTGCTAAAAATATGCACTGTCACTGTACTAATGAAACTGGGCGGGAAGAATTTAACATCTGGGGCGATCAAAGGGTTAAATGTGTTCCCAGGGAGTGCTTGCTAACTGTGTGTGTGTGTGGGGGGGGGTGGGTGGGATGCTTTTACTGGGCAGAAACACAAGATCCCCATCTTCCCCTCTCACAGAATGGCGGTCTGCCTTGATTACATAGGCAGACCGCCGTTCTGCCTCTCTCCTGATCAATTGCGAGGTGCCGCTGATTGGCTCCTGCTGTGTCCAATCACAGCAGAAGCGGGTCGCCCCAGATCCATTGCACAAAATCACAAACAGGTATGGAATTTCACGCAGGAGGACCACCCTGCCGCAGTATATATGCGTGGGGCAGTCCAGAAGAGGTTAAAAAAAATGAGTTGCTAGTAGGTACCCCCCATTGTGCATTGTCACTGCTATGAAAAAATATAGATATAATCAGAGAATACAGTAAATACTATCTATATAAAATGTATAAAATCTAATCAAAGAGAGGCAAGTAGAAAGTAGTACCCCCTCAATATTGCTCCACGAGAAGCATTTGGGAAATGAAATAAAAGAGTGGATTTGTGGTCATGTAATCAGAGGATCAAGTCTAATATAAGACAACAATTTATTACTTAATTCTTCATAAATATAATATACTATAAAGAAAAATAAATAATATCATTTAGTCTAATACTGTATAATTTAATAATGTAAATATATTATAAAGCAAAATATTATAATATATTACAGTCTAATAAAGTAATACAATATATTATACAGAAAATTCTAAAATGAATCACACATTAATCTTAAAAGACTTAAAGACTTTCTCAGACCAATGAAAATTCAAACAAATTAGCACTGCGAAAAGAATTTCACAGAAGAAGTGCAGATAAAGCTTTCCGGATAGTTAGTTGTTTCAGCTGATTTCTCTGCAAGGTTTAAAGGGCTGAAGGAAAATCTCCCTAAGAGCTAGAGCAAATATTTAATACTGGAGAGCTCTTGAGTGGCTAAGTGGACCCATTACCAAGGTCTGCTTGTATTTATGGGCACAGGATGTCAGCTAGATTAAAGGACTTGAGAAAGTCACCTATAAGAACGATTTTACGTTTACCGTCTAGATTTGATCCACTATTGGAATGTGACATCATTTTCATGCTTTAATGTGCGTGAAACATAACCCAGCTTTTATCCCATCTACTGTAATACTGTTCATTTCTTCCTTCTTCCTGGTTTTTAGAAATGACTTTATTAAAATATATTGCTAGATATAAAGTTGTTCCTGTAATACTGCTAATGATATTAGGGCTGAAGCATGGACAGATAAAAGACACAAATTAAAATAGCTCTGTAATTAGAAAATACATCATTAAATATAGTAAAACCTTGGATTGGGAGCATAATTGCTTCCGGAAGCATGCTTGTAATCCAAAGCACTCGTATATCAAAGCAAATTTCCCCCATAAGAAGTAATGGAAACTCAGATGATTCGTTCCACAACCATTTATACAAAAAAAAAATAATAATTACGGCAATACAAAATACAGTATAAAGAGTACTGTAAAAATAAAACAAAATACAGTACTGTACAGTATTACGTGTACTGTACTATAAAAATAAAACAAATTACACTCCACTTTGTGGCACCCCTCCATATACCATTATGACCAGGCTCCCAATCCACAGTTCCTTTTGCATAAAAAAAAAAATTACAGTAAACTCACAATGTTAAGAAGTCTGGTGCAATTCCAAAGCCGCTGGAGATAGGGGGGGACCACCAGTCCTCCTGTAGGGGGCCGGGCACAAGGGGGGGCCCCAACAACGCAGGGAATTGGTGTGATCGGGCTGAGGGGTAATTACAGATGGAAGCCCTGTGCGGCTCTCTGCAGCAGCTGAAAAAGTTGTTCCTGTAATACTGCTAATGATATTAGGGCTGAAGCATGGACAGATAAAAGATTCAAATTAAAATAGCTCTGTAATTAGAAAATACATCATTAAATAGAGTTAAACCTTGGATTGTGAGCATAATTCCTTCCGGAAGCATGCTTGTAATCCAAAGCACTCGTCTATCAAACATAGAAACATAGAAACATAGAAACATAGACTGTGTCGGCAGATAAGAACCATTTGGCCCATCTAGTCTGCCCAATATATCTGAATCCTATGAATAGTCCCTGGCCCTATCTTATATGAAGGATAGCCTTATTCCTATCCCATGCATGCTTAAACTCCTTCACTGTATTTGCAGCTACCACTTCTGCAGGAAGGTTATTCCATGCATCCACTACTCTCTCAGTAAAGTAATACTTCCTCATATTACTTTTAAACCTTTGCCCCTCTAATTTAAAACTGTGCCCTCTTGTGGTAGTTTTTCTTCTTTTAAATATGCTCTCCTCCTTTACCGAGTTGATTCCCTTTATGTATTTAAAAGTTTCTATCATATCCCCTCTGTCTCTTCTTTCTTCCAAGCTATACATGTTAAGGTCCTTTAACCTTTCCTGATAAGTTTTTTTTTTCCTGCAATCCATGTACTAGTTTAGTAGCTCTTCTCTGAACTCTCTCTAGAGTATCTATATCCTTCTGGAGATATGGCCTCCAGTACTGCGCACAATACTCCAAGTGAGGTCTCACCAGTGTTCTGTACAGCGGCATAAGCACTTCTCTCTTTCTACTGCTTATACCTCTCCCTATACATCCAAGCATTCAGGGGGGGCCCCAACAGCACGGAGAATCAGTGCGTTTGGGCTGAAGGGCAATTACAGAATGAAACCCTGTGCGGCTCTCTGCAGCCGCTGAAAGCCAGTTTCTCTCTCTCCTGCTAACTTTCCCCTGCTGCAGGGAGAGATACAGACACAGGGCATCATTCCTGCAACTGCTTCTCCGACACCAATCCCCCTCCCTATTATGCCTGCTTCTGCCCCCCCCTTCCCGTGTGCCCCCCTTTCACTGTGCTGCTTCCCCTCCCCACCACAGCGCTGCTAGCTTCTGTGTCCTGTAAAAATTAAAAAAAATTGTAAAATAAAATAATATTAAAAATGTTTACCATTTAAAAAAAAAAGTTCTACATTTTTTAAAGAAAATGTAAAAAAACAATTAAAAAAGGGCTAATTCACACAGGTTCTTTGTTATGTTTGTGTCCGCTTATAATGATTTTAGTGTATTTTTTGTGAAACTTTTGTCTTGATAAATTCGGGGAGGGGGGCGTGATTTCTAACGGCACCCCTGCGCTGGTGTATATGTACTATATTGTACAGTAAAGCCGCTGGTGTACAGTATATAGTTCTGTATATGGCCAGAGGTCCGGGGCCACTGGTGGCTCCCAGCGCTTCCTGCAGAACTCGGAGACAATGTGGTGACGTCACTTCCGGGTGTTCTGAACGGCGCGCTACGTTCTCCCACCCAGCTGGGAGTGTCTCCGAGCTCTACAGGAAGTGCTGGGAGCCACCTGCACCCCCGGACCTCTGGCCACATACAGAACTGTATACGGTACACAGCGGCTTTGGAATTGCACCAGACTCCTAAACATTGTGAGTGTAATTATTTTTTCCATTAAAACTACTGCTTTTACGTTGCTCGTATATCAAGACAGTGCTCTCAATCCAAGGCAACATTTTAAAAAAAAAACGTTGCTCGTCTTTCAAAACACTCATAAACCGCATTACTCGTAAACCAAGGTTTTATTGTATATTTTTATAATACAAGCAGTATAGGTACCTGAACTTGACCCGGCATCACTCTCTTGCAGTCCCTGTGCAACCGGTCTGGAGTGTGAGAGGAAGAAGCAGCACAAGAAGGCAAGACTGTGTCAGGCTGGGGCAGGTCCAGGATGACCTGGGCTCAGAGGAAGTGGGTTGAATGATACTAACCATCAGACTGAGGACCTTTAGTGACAGGAAATGTACAGCTGGTGAAATCTCTGGATTAAAAGGTAAATATTGCAGCAAATGCTGCTAATTAATTGTTTTTATCCTATTCTTTTTTTGGTGGTGTTCTGCTTATATACAGTATAATAATATGTTAGTAATATTCATATTTTTTTGTCATTTGTATTGATAATTGTTGATTGCCTCCTTACCAATAAAAACACACAGGGAAAAATTGTACTAGCAAGTGCGCTGGTCTTCATAGCCCAATGCTGGGTGCCTCCTTACCACCAGTTTTAACCCCCTAAATGCCATACTACTGTGTCACAACAGCATGCATTGAACATCGTTGTCGGGCAGTTTCAGAGCAACCTTATTCAATTGAATGGGTCACACAAGTGCAACAGGGGGTAAAAATCCTGCAATGCATCATGGATGTGCCATGCGTACACCCTGGCCACTACCTTTGCAGTTAAATGGTAAGCAGTTGGGGGTGGTAAGAAGAAGGCTCAACCGCATACATTTACTGTCTCCACAAACCTCTAATGTAAACGAGCCTAAAGGAAAAGTGCTCTATAGTCCAGCACAGGGAAACTTAGGCAGGATTGACAACCCTGAGATTTTTTTGCAGAAGCATCATTGTCAGCTTACTACAGGTACAGGCTCTCTGAATTTCTGGCGGGATCACGGGTACTTTTCGCTATTTGCTGCATTTTATAAAGAGACAAAAATGGAGAAAGGAACTTGGTTTGCAAAGATGTACGAAATATTGTAAATTTATTTCTGCAACATCAAATGCTTTGACAATTAGTGCTGACACCTGTAGGGGAAGGAGGAACCACTGCCCCAAGCAGGTAAGTGTGATATGACAAGAGAAGAGAGCATATGGAGGTCTAAACAACAGAGGAAAGAAGAGGCTTTTTCTCCCCTTTAATCAGGACACTTGAGGGAGTTGTTTTACACTGATCATATTATTAATGTAAACGTATTATTATTAATTATTATTTTATTATATATTTAGTATTATTATTATTATTATTATTATCATTTTTATTATTATTATTTTAGAAGTATTATTATTATATTATTAAATGATCAGTGTGTCTATGAGGTTTATTTACTAAAACTGCAGAGTGCAAAATCCGATGCAGCTCTGCAAAGAAACCAATCAGCTTCCAGATTTTACTGTCAAAGCTTAATTGAACAAGCTGAAGTTATAAGCTGATTGGCTACCAAGCACAGCTGCACCAGATTTTGCAATCTCCAGCTTTAGTAAACCCCACATATGTATGTTCCAAAAAATAACTGCTTGCCGACCGTACACTGTATATTAACGACAGCAAGACGGCTCTCCTGTGCAGGATTATGTACCTGTCTGGGGCACACACATGCACTGCTGGTGACCCGTCCCCGCTGTGATTGGACACAGCGGAAGCCAATCAGTGGGTCTGGCAGACCTTAATGTCCGCCAGGACCCGCCGATCGTTGGGGACAGAAGCAGAATGGCGGTCTGCCTATGTAAACAAGGCAGATTGCCGTTCTGTCAGTAGGGAAGGTAGTGATCTTGTGTTTCTGCACAGCAGAAGCACACATCTCTGCCTTCCCATAGTATAAGCACCTCCCCCACAGTTATTAAGCACATTTTAGGCACACATTTAACCCTGTGATCCCCCCTGATGTTAACCCCCTCCCAGCCAGTGTCATTAGCACAGGGCTAGTACATATTTTTAGCATTGATCAGTATTTTAGTGTCACTGGTTCTCACAAAGTGTCACTTAATGTCCAATTTGTCTGCTGCATTATCGCAGTCCTGCTGCAAGTCACTGCACTCCGCCATTACTAGTAAAAAAAATAATAATAATTAAAAAGTTTTCAGACACTATAACTTTTGAGCAAATCAATCAACATAAACCTATTCGGATTTTTTTTTTTTTTACCTAAAATATGTAGCAGAATACATACTGGTTTAAATTTTCTGAAGAAGTGACCACCTAGTTTACTACACCTGTTCTGGATTTACCATTCTTGTATTAACATATCACCAATGGATGGTTAAACGTATTACTGTCATGCTTGCTGTTGTTATAAGCAATGATATTGTTCTGCCTGTACTTATTGTTTTCTATGTATTTGGTTCTTTTGAAAATCCAATAAAAATCTATTGAAACTAAATTTCTGAGAAAATTCGATTTTGTTCATTTTTTTCATTGGATATGTTTTATAGCAGAAAGTAAAAAAGTTTTTTTTTTTTTTTTTTTTTTTTAAATTGTTGGTCTTTTTTTGTTTATAGAACAAAAAAATAAAAAAAAAAACGCACAGGTGATCATATACTACCATAAGAAAGCTCTATTTGTGGGGAAAGAAAAGGACATACAGTAAACCCCCTTCCATCGCAAGGGTTACGTTCCGGACCCACCCGCGAAAAGTGAAAATCCGCGAAATAGAAAAATCCTATTAAAATACACTGTAGGCATGTTTTTTTTTTTACTGTCACTGTACGTGTAAAAGCATTTTAATGTCTTTAAACACACTTTTAAAACAATAGAAACTCATTTAAACACATAAAAGATACTGAGAGACAGAGCAAGAGCTATAGAAAACACAAAAATATTTCATTTTCAATGATTTATATAGTAAAATAACATTACAGAAAAAAACGCAATATACTGGGACCGCAAAAACTGAACCGCGATGGAGCGGGGGTTTACTGTATATTTTATGTGGGTACAGTGACACACGTTCGCACAATTGTCTGTTAAAGTAATGTAGAGCTGTATCGCAAAAACATGGCCTGGTCATGAAAGGGGGGTAAACCTCCCAGAGCTGACGTAGGTAAACTCCTTGAAATGATCTAATATATTTTGCAAGACAGGTGTGGTGGAGAATCACCTGTCCCACCATTCCTCTGAGTAGGAGGGATTCTTGGTTGAGCAGTAGAGTGATGGAGAAATAACCCATACTGAACATACGTCTACTTGGATAACACCACCAAAATTTTCACTTCCCTAAGACTGTATATTGTTAAACTCGTAAAAGCCACTAGACTCTCTATTCAATTGCTCTTTTCTTTTCATTACAGTAATTGAAGGGGATTTCTAAACGCTTGTTCTCCTCAGTGTGGTGTGTCCTGGACATCCAGGTGTCCTACTTAGGAAGTCTTTCTCACTCCTGACTTCGGGGTATGTCTACACGACTGGCCTTCTTTTACCTTTGGCGGAGAGAAGACATATAAGAGAAAGAACACTTGAAATTCTCCATGAATAAGCTATACCGGGGGAAAAGGAACCTCGTAAAACTAGGGGAGGAAGGGATAAAAGTCATTTCAATTTAATCTCATTTAAAAAGACATAACTAATACATTTGTATGGACTGTGCTGCAGGAGATTCAGGCTAGAGTCGATAGTAGTTTAATTCCCATTGAAACCATTGAAAAGCCCTAACAACAAAGACCCTAGTCTGATTATCCCCTAGAGCTAAAGAACATTCTAAGGAGGTGTCAATCACTTATTATTCCAGGACTGAACAAATGCAAAATCTTGACTGGAACAAATGCTTCCAACAGGCCTAGAACTCAGGGTTACATTTTCCTTTTGTTCCTAACCTAGCAGTTGGCATGTATTTGTCTTCCCCCCAGTACGACCACCCAGGAAGCCTTGTTTGGAGACTGCCTTGCAGTGAGGGATGGCTGGTGACACGGTCTTATCAAGCGCCACTTTATAGGTGTTGCCAGTAACAATGGTACATGGGAGACTTTCTTGAGATGAAGAAATATGCAGGGAGTCAGCCAAGTACTGTTCTTTGACTGCCAAACTGTTCTTGTGCTTTGTACAGTCAGAAGATAAGGACATTCCTAAGGCTGCCTACTTTGCTTCTATAAAAATAAGGCAACATTTATGCATTTGCAGAAGTAAGGAATATATTTTTAGTTGTAAAATGGAACACAGTAATTATATAAAATTAATGACACATTTTAATTGAAATTCATCTAATGGTAGCCATACATGTAGTAATTTGTGATCAATGTAGATTTGAGCGATTCATCAAGCAAAATACAGAACAATGCAATACACAAGGTATTATTTCACACTTTGCAATTAACTACAGGTATCAATTGAAAACACAATCGATAATATATTAAATGATCTATATAAAGTCATCTTACTATCAGTTCTCAGATACACAAGAAGACATTTGTTGGATTGATCAGACGTGATTGACAAACACCATAGTCGATTGACTGAGCAAAGTCAAAATGGATCAAGAGCATCCTACTAAATAAAGATTTTAACCACTTTACCACCGGAAGATTTTCCTGCTGTACGTCCAGGCCACTTTTTGCGATTCGGCGCTGTGTGATTTTAACTGACAATTGCGCGGTCATGCAACGCCGTACCCAAACAAAATTTACGTCCTTTTTTTCCCACAAACAGAGCTTTCTTTTGGTGGTATTTGATCACCTCTGCGCTTTTCATTTTTTTGCGATATTAATAAAAAATGCGAAAATATTTTTTTAACTTTGACAGTTAAAAAATATCCAATATATTCAATTTTTGTCATATATTTAGGCCAAAATTTATTTAGCTACATGTCTTTGACAAAAAAATTCTCAATGAGCGTATTTTTAATCGCTTTAAGACCGGAAGATTTTACCCCATTCCTGACCAGGCCATATTTTGCAGTTCGGCACTGCGATACTTTAACGGACAATTGCGCGATCGTGCGATGCTGTACCCAAATTAAATTTATGCCTTTTTTCCCCACAAATAGAGCTTTCTTTTGGTGGTATTTGATCACCTGTGCGATTTTATTTTTTGCACTATATACAAAAAAAGAGCGACAATTTTGAAAAAATAACAATATTTTTCACATTTTTTTTATATGAAATTCCCCAAAAAAAATATAAAAAATCAAAATTTTTAAACATTTTTGGCCAATTTGTTTTCTGCTACATATTTTTGGTATGCACTTAAAATTGCAATAAGTGTATTTTGATTGGTTTGCGCAAAAGTTATCGCAGCTACTAACTACGGTAAATTTATTTTTATTGGTTTTTTTTTAACTAGTAATGGCGGTGATCTGCGATTTTTTTTGCGGGACTGTGACATTGCGGCGGACAGATCAGACCCTTGACTGACATTTTTGACACTTTTGGGGTTACCAGTGACATTACTACAGTAATCAGCGCAATACATATGCACTGTTACTGTAAAAATGACACTGGCAGGGAAGGGGTTAATGTTATTGGTGATCAAGGGGTTAATGTATGCCTGGTGCTTACTGACGTGTGTGGGGGGAGGTGACTGAGTGACACAGGCACAGATCGCAGGTTCAGCTATGCTGAATCCTGCAATCTGTCTCTGCCTGTCACTTAGGAGATCCGCCCGCTTTGTTTACACAAGTGGGCGGATCTCCACACTCGATCCCTGACGATCGGGGAAGAGCGGCGGTGATCACCGCCGCTCCTCCCCTGGCCCGAATACAGCGGGAGCGAGCCTCCGGCGGTGCACGCGCCGCCCACAAGGGGAGGAGTCCAGCGACGTAGGTCTACGTCGCTGGACGATATCGAGCCACTTTGCCGCAGTACCAGCTCAGTGAGCGGTCGGCAAGTGGTTAAAAAAAAATGGATCAATAGTTTACTAAATCATTTAGTGGAGGGTCTCTGGTTTACAATTTTATTTACATTTGATCAGTTTAGTTACATTTAATGGTCAATTGAATGATCATATTGATATGTGTGTGGCCACCATAAGGAAATCAGATTTGGGTTACATAAAATAAATAAATAAACAAACAAACAAAGTCATTAACATATTTCTTCTTGAATATTTGAAAAATGATATTAATGGGTTCTACATTTTAATGAATTTGAATAAATTTCATACAGCGTGTCAATAATTATTTTCAAGTACAGCAGTGAAGTGATGGGAATGTTCATTGTCCTGGAATCTCAAAAAATAAATAGTTAGTTTTTCATTTTCCCATTTTTTTATTGTATTTACTATTGTGCTGAGCTATGCTAGGCAATCTATGGCGAGTACAAGACAGTGAATTTCAACACTGATGACAAAGATTGCCAGAACTCCATGTTTTCTGTAGTCCTGACTTAAAGATATTGGATTTACAGGTAAGGTGATTAACCACTTGCCTACTGGGCACTTTTACCCCCTTCCTGCCCAGGCCAATTTTCACTTTTCAGTGCTGTCGCAATTTGAATGACAATTGAGCGGTCATGTAACACCTTAAAAAATGATTTTCCTAATTTCTGGTATAACAGTTTGCAAACAGGTACCTTTTCTCCTTCACTGATGTGTGCTGATGAGGCTGCACTGATGGACACTAAAAGGCAACACTGAAGGGCAGTGATAGGCTGCACTGATGGGCACTGATGAGGTGGCACTGGGGGGGGGGGCACTAATGAGGAGGCACTAATAAGGCTGCACTAATATGTGCCACTGATGGACACTGATAAGCGGCAATGATGGGTACTGATAGGTGGCACTGATGGGCACTGATAGGCTGCACTGAAGGGCACTGATAGGCAGCACTGATAGGTGGCACTGATGGACACTGATAGGTGGCACTGATGGGCACTGACAGGCAGCACTGATGAGGAGGTACTTATTTGCAGCACTGATGGGCACTGATTGGCAGCACTGATGGGCACTGTTGGGGCTGCACTAATAATCAGGACACTGATGATCAGTTCCCTGATTATCAGTGCAGATGTTCCCTTTCACACTAGCCAGTTACCGGCTCTTTCCTCTCATCGAGCTGTGGCAGCATGAGGAAGGGAATGCCGATACCCAGCAAGTGTTTACATTGTGATCAGCTGTGATTAAACACAGCTGATCATGTGATAAAGAGCCGCTGTGATTGGCTGTTTTCCCGAACACAGAGCGCACCGGGTTTGCGCCGCAGGGTGGGGGGGATGCGATCTTGGGAGGACTGTATATGACGCCCTCCCTGAACTGACTGACCGCGCTGTAGCCACCATTTTGCTATAGCGCAGACGGCAAGTGGTTAAAGTGATACTAAACATAAAGTTTTTTTTTCTAAAAAACAAACACATCATACCTGATCTGTGCAATAGTTTTGCACAGTCCAACCCTGAATCTCCTCTTCTCTGGCCCCCGACTGATGCTCCTGGCCCCTTCCCCCACTGAGTGCCCCCATAGAAAGCTGTGTTATGGGGGCACTCATGTGTGCTTGCTCCCAAGCCCTGCTCTGTGGGGTTGATTTACAAATACTGGAGAGTGTACAATCTGGTGCAGCTGTCCATGGTAGTCAATGGGCTTCTAACTTTAGCTTGTTTAATTAAGCTTTGACAATAAAACCCGAAAACTGATTGGTTTCAATGCAGAGCTGCACCAGATTTTGCACTTTTCAGTTTTAGTAAATAAACTCCATATGTGTCCATAAGACACACGGTGTATGGCTCAGCCCTGCCCCCATTCTCTGTGATTGACAGCAGTGGGAGCCAATGTACTGTATATGAGCCAATGAGGAGGGAGAGAGCCTCTAATCTTGTGCACATCGCTGGATCAAGATCAGGCTCAGGTAAAAATAAGGGGGGGCTGGGGGGAAGCTGCACACAGTTTTTTATTTGTTAATACACACCTTAAAGAGACCCTTCTGCTTCTATAAACCTATGTAATTGGCAGACCTCAGTAGTTGAAGAGGTAGTATACTCACCTCTCCAGCATCCCGTGCTGGCTATCTCCCCTCTATTCCAGTGCTGCAGTCTATGTCAGTTTCTCCAACATTCCATACTTCCAGGAGTGTCCCTCAATGTGCGCTGTGGTTCCATCTGATCTCTACGTCTCTGCTAAGTCCTGTAGTGCAGCCCTCAAAATTTCCACTCCCCTGTTTGAATTTGGCAAGTGGAAATAAGGTGAGGGCGAGCATGGAGCCACATCGGAGGTGGGGGGCGCAGGTTCTCCTCCCAGCGATCGGCCAGGAAGATGTGGGGAAGGGAGAGGAGAGGAAGAGAAGAGCCGGCTGGATCACGCAAACTGGGAATCTCCTTCTGTAATACAGATTGGATCTGAAATGCCGGCCGCTGTCAAACAAAATTCCGCCTCCTAGATCGGCTCCTATCATAGATAGCACACTGGTTAAATGCCGGGAAATTTGAGTAATGTGATCTCTATCATAGGAGCCAGGACTTTGTGTCACAGCGGAAGATCCCTGCTCTGTGTGATCCAGTCGGTTCTCCTCCCAAATTCTTCCTGTGATCCCCATGCAGTAAGAGGCTTTATTGATGGCCACTGATAGACTGCATTGATGGGCAGTGATAGGCTGCCTTGATGGGCACTGATAGGCTGCATTGATGGGCACTGATAGGCTGCATTGATGGGCACTGATGGGCACTGATAGGCTGCCTTGATGGGCACTGATAGGCTGCATTGATGGGCACTGATAGGCTGCATTGATGGGCACTAATAGGCTGCATTGATGGGCACTGATGAGGCTGCATTGATGGGCATGGAAAAAGTTGTTGTTGTTAATATTTATTTTTGTAACTTAATTCTGCATAAAACATTTAACAGTGTAATTTCACAAGATAATTTACAAGGGCATGTTTAGGGGTTGGGCCAGTAGCGGTTGGTTAGGGCAACTGGTGGCGAGTAACTCTTAAAGCATTTGTTACCTCAACATTTCATATTTCTGGTATGTCTGCTGTACCATGTACTTGTATGAGAAAGTATTCTGTTCTCTTTGTATTGCTTCCTTTGTGTAAAATCCCTGGTGTTCCTGCCGGTCCCTTTGCACTCCTAATAAAAACTGAACTCACTAAGCAGGAGAGCACACCATGGTCAGTTCTCTAGCTATGCCGGGAACTCAGCCTCCTCTCCTCCAATGGTCAGAATTGTCCTAACATGCCCTACTGCACAGCCATTCACTGGGAAGTTCAGTGTGCTGCTGCTTCTGCTCCCCTAGCTCTTATGCAGCTGAGAACAGAGGGAATGTGAGCATTTATAATAAGGGAAACAAGGTATTTTTTTTTTTGTTTTTTATATATGTATACAAAAATGTTTTGCCTTTCATTTCTATTTTAACTAAATGGGTTGTTTTTCAAGGTGATTATTTACAATCAAACAACAACAAAAAAAAGGCTAGCAGGTCAGGACTTGAACTTTTGAGCCCTGCTGCCACTGATACCAAAGATGGGGCACTATTCCTCCCACTGATACCAACAATGAGGCATTATTCCTTCTAACACTTACCACAGGCCCTAGGTTATTTTTCCTCCCACTTAAAAACAAGCCGGAGGTGTTTTGTTCCCAATGACCACTGACACCGGGACAGTTTCTACTCCCACAAGCCACAGTCTCAAGGAAAGCAAAAGAGGACCTTTTTTGTTTTAAAGTCATCATGATTTAAGTGTTTAAAGCAGGGGGGGGGAACCTTTTTTCTGCCAAGGGCCATTTGGGTATTTATAAAACCATTCGGGGGCCGTACAAAATGATCACCTTAAAAATTAGCCTGTTATATTTGGTCAAACATTTAATTAACTCACCCCTAATGTGATGGCTGCAACTGCTTCTCTTTGGTGAGGTGTGTGATGTTAAACAAGCAAAAAATTGGGGGAGCAAACCCTGAACATGTATATCTAAAGCCGGTGCAGCTATGGACCAAGCGACAAGTATATTAAAAAAGAATAGCGCACACATGCAAAAGAAATTACTATCATATATGGAGACAATCCATAAATAAAAATGGGGATTTAGTCCCACCATTGGTGGGCTTGAGCACGATATGGCCATATGGTGGGACTAAATCCCCATTTTTATTTATGGATTGTCTCCATATTTGATAGTCATTTTTTTTGCATGTGTGCGCTATTCTTTTTTAATATAGGTGTGTGATGTTAGCTGGTATTGATGATGTTGCTACTCGCAACAGGTTTTCCAGGTTTGAATCGGTCAGTCTGGAGCGCAGACGACTTTTTTGTGGTGGTAAGTTTTGAAAAGAACTGCTGGCAGGTACTGCTGGTGGGTATAGCTGGCTGGTACTGCTGTGGGTACTGCTGGCTCAGGCTGGTTCTGCTGGCTTGTACTGTGCTGTGAGTACTGCTGGATGGTACTGCTGGTTCAGGCTGATACTGCTGTGGGTACTGCTGGCTGGTACTGCTGTGGGTACTGCTGACTCAGGCTGGTACTGTGCTGTAGGTACTGCTGGCTGGTACTGCTGGCTCAGGCTGGTACTGTGCTGTGGGTACTGCTGGCTCAGGCGGGTACTGCTGGCTCAGGCTGGTACTGCTGGCATGTACTGCTGGCTGGTATTGCTGTGGGCACTGCTGGCTGGTACTGTGCTGTAGGTACTGCTGGCTGGTACTGTTGTAGGTACTGCTGACTCTGGCTGGTACTGCTGGCTCTGGCTAGTACTGCTGGCTCTGCTGTGGGTACTGCTGGTTCTGGCTGGTACTGCTGTGTGTACTGCTGGTACTGCTGCGAGTACTGCTGGCTCTGGCTGGTACTGCTGGTTCTGGCTGGTACTGCTGGTTCTGGCTGGTACTGCTGGCTCTGGCTGGTACTGCTGGTTCTGGCTGGTACTGCTGGTTCTGGCTGGTACTGCTGGCTCTGGCTGGTACTGCTGTGTGTGCTACTGGCAGGAAATGCTGGCTAGGAGAAGTGTAGCAGCGCCACGCTGGAGGAAGAGGTGATGTTTCCTGTATTGGTCACAGGCGGAGTGCATTTAATATCACTCCGCCTGTGACTCACTCAGACTGTCATAACGGAGCAGGAACTATACAGGAAGCATCGGCTCCATTCTGACAGATCAGCTGAGAGACACAGACTCAGCTAGATGGGGGGCCGGACCAGATCACTTCAGGGGCCGCATACGGCCCCCGAACCATAGGTTCCCCACCCCTGGTTTAAAGCTTACGTTTATTGATTTATTTTTAAAAATCAGCACCAAGTATAGTACTTACAGTGTCCCTTGTGTCAGTGGCTGCTCTGTTTCATGAAAGCTTCATTCCTCTGCCCTCTAACAGGCACCTCCTCCACTGCTGCAGGGGTTACCATGAACAGATCCACCTGACAATGGGAAGAATGATTGATTTTTCTCTGTATTCAGCTCACAATCATGTGGCTTTTAAAATGTATGGGAGTAAGTTTGGTAAGACTTACTGTACCTGTTCTAAAAAAGAGGTCTGACCTAACCAGGACACGTCAGACGGTTAATTTCTTTTGTTTTCACAGCATCCAGAAACTCAATTGTGAGATCTTGGAAATCTTCCACAATCCAGTTTGATCTTTTGAAGGCCAAGTTGACATGGATCATGATAAATGAAAGTTTTGCAGCGATTCTACATGACAAATTGGCTTTTTTCTAAAAAATCTGGGATCCCTGGATAAAATTTCTTTCAGACTCCTCTTGAGAGGGGCCGAAACCTATGTCCTGACAATAGAGGGTGCACTTCTTCTTCTCTTCTTTGCTTTTTCTTTACCTTGTTTTTCCACTTCTTTTTTCCTTTCTCTTCATATCTGTATGCTTTTCTTTTGTTGGTATTCTCCATTGAATGTTCTACCTTGTACATAAGCTGAAAAGTGTTGCATAGTGTGTCTTAGGGGAAAATAGGTTCTGGAAAGCTGGTGTGATGCACACTAAAAGCGTCTCCACTGGCAGGGGAGGTGGATCTGCCCCTCCTTTCTCCTGGATGGGGGAGGTCAGGTATATGCCATGGTTAATATCCATTGATGTAGCCATATACTTCTCCATAGTCAAACTTCTAACGGAGAGGCTACTTAAAGGGTTTCTTTTCAGTTATATACAGTAGTTATTTCTTGAAGCTCAACGTATTGCACAATTGATGACCTTAGGATTATTGGATACTGTCTTGACTTTGATTACTGTACTATTGGAAGTATGAATGTATCTGGAGACTGTTTTCTACCATTTCAGTCACATGTTTTCTAGCTGGCTTTTGAACTTCTTTGAAATACCTAATATAAAGTAATAGAAATGAAAAAGAGGTCTGACCTGGTATCAGCTTCTTACCATCACCTGAACTGCAGAGCTCAAAAAGGAGGGAGAAGAAGCAACAAGAAACCAATCAGCTGTGTTGCAGTGCAAGAGCATGCTGATAGCAGGAGAAGGAAGAATGAGAGATGAGTATAAACAGTGTCCAGTAACAGAGTCACCAGGCTTTTCTGGAAATATGATGCTCACTTATGCTTACTCAAGTATGCACACACATTTTTTATTATGGGCAATCATTTCCAAATCTTGACAATGCATTTTACCAAATAATGCAAAATGGAAAAAATAATTACGTATTTCCTTTCTCCTACTTTCCAGGTTGCATATATACTTTCCCTTATCTGCAAAATTGCTACCATTTTCATAGACTGTTTGCTGAGAGGAAACTACTTTTGTAACAAGAAGCCCATGTGTGGTGTTCTAATAGGAGTAATGCCAATGACTGGGGTAAAGAGTTGTGTGCTTTTCTGGTGCAGGCCTGGTTGGCTCTGGAGTGGGTGGTTATTAAGGAAAAGGAGTCCCCTGTCTGATAGTGAGAGAGAACCCTCCTATGAAACATTTGTCAGGTGGCCTGGACAACCATATCTTATGGGCACCAGGTGGTCAGTTTAATTTCTAGAGATCCTATCTGGATCACAAGTAAAACATAGGCTGATGTGAAAGTGCTCTGGGCATAAGGGGTTTATGTGTGAAGTGACTAGGAGGATATGAAGAAGAGGTCTAGGACCAGCATTTGTGCACGCGATCAATATATGGGTTTGGGCTAAATACAAAGGCGGAGTACAGCTGCACATGACAGCCACAAGGAAATAAGCTGGACCAGCTTACAAGTTTACAAAACACTGACGCTATGCTGTGTTGTGACCCTTTTATGATGAGCTGGCTGGCTTAACCAAGAGCCTCCGTATTGACCCATCTGGCATAGTTCAAAGGCTATGAAGTACATTATGTCTTTAAAATAATCCTCCTAGGTGAATCTGCACACAAATGACCAAGCACTACAAATTTCAAACCTACAAGATTCACCTCAAACCAATGAAAGCAGCTAACTCAAACCTTATCCCTACTTCTAACAGGTAAAGATTGTCAGTTGTCACAAAGAATCCGGAGGGCTGCAGCACTGTTCAAGTGGTAATACCCAGTGTAGACCTTGAGTACGCCACTGTCTGCTACCTAGAAAGAAAAATGCTTGGATATGAAGTTGTTCGGTAATCTAACATTTTTAGAGTTCAAATAGTCCAGAATAGTGTTACAGCACTATCATCATTTATGTTGGGTGTTGCCTTATTGAGTGAATCACTGCAAGGTCCAGATGCGGGGCACTTTCAAGTGATGTGATCTTATGGAGCTCCTATGCAGCTGATAGGACACTGTCAGGAGAAAAATGAAGGGAACCAAACGGATGTTTCTACACTGCTGATTACTTGCATTGTCTGCTCAACAACACTGTTAATCACGTTTAACACAAGACTGATTTGCATTAAATATCATCATTAAAATCAGTAGAAATAAATGTAATTATATTATATTGTATTCTGTGTTATAATTCTTTTTATGAAGTGCAAATATAGATGATTCCCTTCCTCAGCTAACTGAATTTCTTTTTGCTGTGCAAATTTTGGAGAATATTATGTTTTTCTCAGTGGACATGGTGTTGTTCATATTAGCAGACCTTATATACAGTATGTTTTTATGTAGGAAGCTAGGATGAAGTTCGGCTTCACCATTACCATGGGTTTTTAGGGGTGTGGTCAGATCATCATGATTCTCAAAGCCTACAAATCAAATATTTACAGGTTTGCTGTCAGAAATAAGGAACAACTTATAATGCATAACATAGCCTTTGCCTTTGAGTCACAAGAATCAATAATTTAAAAGAATGAATAACCCAGCCCACATTCAATAAAGTGATAGGCTCACAGCAGCCTTATTATCAGTATGTGTTGGATCTGTTTGGGAGGGATACTGTTTTTTTTTTCTTTTACTTTATTTTTAACATTTTGCTGCACTTGCCCCCAGGTGTCCTCACTTCCAGTCTCAGGCTCAGATCTCCACTGGTATGGTCTCCGAATATCCAGACAGAGGTGCCCTCTCTCTAACTCCCTCAAGAGAACTTTTCCAGGCAGTTTATTAAAGATCCTCCCTCCACTCCTCCTACTGCGCAGTGCATAGTGGGATCTGTAGTTTAACCATTATAGTGTAGCCATTATATGGCTGCTGTCCCAAACTACAACTCCCATCATTCTCAGTGCTCTGCATAGAAATCTATGGGCTTGCTTGGCATTATCTCTCCTCTTGCTGGCTGGGGGAGGATGGCACAGCATATCATAAATATCACAATAGAGGGAGAGAGGTATCGGCAAAGTGGTCGGTTACTGCCAGGAGATTTCCTAGCCCACTCGAGTCAGGCTCCAGACACAGGAAATGAATGCACACTAATTCCACTGGTCCTTCACTTTTAGAGATGGCCCATCAGTGCTGCTTTGGTTCATAAAGTACTTTATTTTGCTGAATACACCTTAGGCAACTGTGACAGTAGCCCTCAACTTCACCTCACATACAAGGCCAAAAAAGCGTTTTCTGACTAGCTTGAAAGACCTCTCTGAGCCTAGGTGGCCATGCTCATGATGTAAAGATATTAATATGGTCCCTGTAATATATTAGTCAGGAATAGGAATTGTTCTCCAGTTGAGTGTTAAATAATTGCTGCACATTCTGAAGGAGCCATTTTTCTTCCCTACCACCACTAAGGCTTAAGAGCATTGTGACTCTCAGATAATCCCTATTCGCTTCAACTCAGCCAGCTGCTCTTGAAGATCTTCCAGGTCGCCAAGGGGTTTCGCCGAGCTCTCTCCTTGAAAGGTTTATATTCCTGAAGTCAATTTCTGTGTTGAGCGCTCCTAGCACAGCCCTCGTCATAGTCATTTTTGGAGAACATCTCTTGCCATTTCAAGAGCTGTCCTTTGACCCTCTTCTTCCACTCTGGCGATCTTTGGTTCCCCCCACCAGACCAGATGGTGCCACTGGAGTAGCTGTGTTCCACTGCCCAAGCAACATTTGAGGTTTTACCTTGACTGAGAGATTGGTAATGTTTCAAATACTGACAGGGATCTTTCCATGATTTTGTTGCAAAGCCTTAGTTGACACTACCTCTGGAATAGGTTGTACCCCAGTGTACACTCCCCTAGAATCAGCTTAAAGGTCAACAAAAGACATGGTCAGGTCCTGGTTAATTTGACAGTGGCTCCCAAGCAAGCTATTTCCCCAGGTTGCAGCACTCTTTCTTCAAAGCCGAGTCACCCGAGCATTCCTACCCCTTCTATTGGGGCCTTCTGCTCCTGCAGAACACATTGATAGGCCTGACATAACTGAGAGTGTACATCTTCGACTAATGAGTCACTCTTCATGGCTATCGGGGTTAGTAGTCTTCACACTGGATCAGTGTTTTTAAGCAAAAAGTTCTGTTTTGCCCCAAGAGGATGAGGACACACAATTGCTGAGGTATCTCTCTCCCTTGGTGCTAAGAGTGAGGTATCTCTCTTGCCTGATGCTAAGAGGAAGAACCTTCCCAGGCAGTTTAATAAAAAAATCCTCTCTCCACTTCTCCTACTGCACAGTGCATATTGGGATCTAGAGTTTAACCATTATAGTGTAACCAATTATATGGCTGCTGTCTCAAACTACAACTTCCAGCATTCTCAGTGCTCTGCATAGAAGTCTAAAGGCTTGCTTGGCTTTAGCTCTCCTCCTGCTGGCCAGAGGAGGATTTTGCAGCATACCATTAATATCACAGTAGAGGGAGAGAGGCCAATAAAAAAGCAATGTGTCCTTCTAGATATTGTTGAAGCCCAGCACCTGGCTACGCATAATTGGCCCTGATAAACTTCAATGGGCCACAAAGTTTGTGAAAGTTTTTGTGAGCAAAATTCACAAAACTGTTTCCAAAACTGATCCCAGGCAGATTCTACATCCGTAGTAGAAAGTGCTTTGTTAAAGTGGATATAAAACCAAGAACATATATATAATTCACTGTAGCTTACCAGTCCTTAGATGTGGCAGCTGCATTCATTTTATTTTTTCTTTCTTTATTTATTTATTTTTTATTCTTTATTATTTTATTTTCAGCTGATGATTCTGCCAGTAACACACTTCCTGTACCAGGGTGACATCGCTTGCACTACACACTGTAATTGATGGTAGATCTAACAGTTATTGTACAATCGCATTTTATATAATATATTATTATCCTAACTGCGATTTATGAGTAAAATTTATTGTGACAAAGTAATTGATATTAATTGTACCTTAAGGCTTGGTTCACACTGCTGCTCCCCCAAAATCGTTTAACTTCCAGCGCAACTTTACTTTGCGACTTGCTTCCATCTTGATGCAACTTCTATGTGACTTTCATATGTTTTTGATGTTTTGCAGCTTTGGCAAATCATGTTAATACAAACTATGACACATATTACTGCACTTACAAAACCCTCTGAAGTTGCAGTCAAATTTGCAAAGATAAGACAAAAAAAACCATACTTGCGACTTTTGTGATTCTAACATTGCTGTCTATGGCTCTCATGTCACAAGGAAGATGCAGAAAAGTAGTGCAGGAACTATTTTTTTTTGTCTCTGCGACTTGAGTTGCAGCAATTAAGATGGCTCCAGGGGCGTAACTACAGGGGATGCAGGGGTTGCAATCGCTACCGGGCCCCATGCTCCAGGGGGCCCGGTAGCAAACCAGTGGGTGAACTTCCAGGATCGCAAAGGTCACACTTGCGACCGGACCCTGGCATTGCACCACTGTGGGGAGGCCCCAAGATTGCAGGAAGGGGGCCCACAAGATTGCAGGAAGGGGGCCCACTGCAGAACCTGTGAAAGAATCCTGCTGCGGGACCGTAATAAAAGGCCATGCAACGAGTGTAAAGAGCCCCAGGATTAGTGGGAAGAGCCCTGGGCTTGAAGGTAAGGGCCCCGGCCAGGGGTCTGGGGGGCCCTTCATGGTTTCTTGGATCAGGGCCCTGAAGGTTCTAGTTACGCCTCTGGATGGCTCCTATTGAAATGAATGTGTTTTGACTTGTCATGCGACTTTCTGTGCCGCACATCACAGCAAGTCGAATGAGAAGCTGCAGCAGTATGAACCAGAGCTTAGTATATGATTCCCTTATAAAAGACCTTCCTCATATGACAGTGCTGAGGCATTTTTCCTTCTTTTAGCCTCAGAGATGCTTATCAAGACTTTGACATCATCAGAGGCATCCAACTCACCGGTTCTCATCCGTTAACTGCAATTATGGTGTCATTGGGGGCAGGGTCTAGGAACAGAAGGAACCTCCCAGTGATAGCTTGTCCCTCCACCAATATGACTGCCAGTGGCGGAGCCAGAGGGTTAGCTGGGGTGGCAATTGACACCCCAGAAAAAGTCCCTGCCACCCCTGTTGCCACCCCGATCCTGGACAGGTGCATGGCTGGCAGCGGAGGAATCACAGGCAGTGGTGGGATCAGCCGGTTCTAAGCTGGCGGCCAGGGTCAGGGAGCAGCAGAGCAGTGCGTCCCGAGGCCGAGCCCGCCCGTTCTGTGACAATAGCGAATGAAAATTCGCTATTGTCACATGGATCCTCCTCCGGCCAATCAGGGAGCGGGTCCTCCTGCTTCCTGATTGGCCGAATGGCAAACGCCGTGCCATTGGTCGAGGAGGCGCCGGCGGGAGGACTGAGAAGATGCAGGGAGCCTCGGACCGATGAGAAGCTGCTGTGATGACCGTCCGTCCGTGAGGTAAGTAAGCCGGTCTCACGGGGGGGGGGGGGGGACGGACGCTGGCACTCTGCAATGATTGCGGGCAAATGCTGTGGCTGTGGCACTCTGCAATAATCATTGGGGGCATTGCTGTCTCACTCTGCAATAATCATTGGGGGCATTGCTGTCTCACTCTGCAATAATCATTGGGGGCATTGCTGTCTCACTCTGCAATAATCATTGGGGGCATTGCTGTCTCACTCTGCAATAATAATTGGGGGCATTACTGTGGCACTCTGCAATAATAATTGGGGGCATTACTGTGGCAGTCTGCAATAATAATTGGGGGCATTACTGTGGCACTCTACAATAATCATTGGGGGCAATGCTGTGGCACTCTGCAGTAATCATTGGGGGCAAGGCTGTGGCACTCTGCAATAATCATTGGGGGCATTGCTGTGGCACTCTGCAATAATCATTGGGGGCATTGCTGTGGCACTCAGCAATAATCATTGGGGGCATTGCTGTCTCACTCTGCAATAATCATTGGGGGCATTGCTGTGGCACTCTGCAATAATCATTGGGGGCATTGCTGTCTCACTCTGCAATAATAATTGGGGGCATTACTGTGGCACTCTGCAATAATAATTGGGGACATTACTGTGGCACTCTGCAATAATAATTGGGGGCATTACTGTGGCACTCTGCAATAATCATTGGGGGCAAGGCTGTGGCACTCTGCAATAATCATTGGGGGCAAGGCTGTGGCACTCTGCAATAATCATTGGGGGCATTGCTGTGGCACTCTGCAATAATCATTGGGGGCATTGCTGTGGCACTCTGCAATAATCATTGGGGGCAAGGCTGTGGCACTCTGCAATAATCATTGGGGGCAAGGCTGTCTCACTCTGCAATAATAATTGGGGGCATTACTGTGGCACTCTGCAATAATCATTGGGGGCATTACTGTGGCACTCTGCAATAATCATTGGGGGCATTGCTGTCTCACTCTGCAATAATAATTGGGGGCATTACTGTGGCACTCTGCAATAATCATTGGGGGCAAGGCTGTGGCACTCTGCAATAATCATTGGGGGCAAGGCTGTGGCACTCTGCAATAATCATTGGGGGCATTGCTGTGGCACTCTGCAATAATCATTGGGGGCATTGCTGTGGCACTCTGCAATAATCATTGGGGGCAAGGCTGTGGCACTCTGCAATAATCATTGGGGGCATTGCTGTCTCACTCTGCAATAATAATTGGGGGCATTACTGTGGCACTCTGCAATAATCATTGGGGGCATTACTGTGGCACTCTGCAATAATCATTGGGGGCATTGCTGTCTCACTCTGCAATAATAATTGGGGGCATTACTGTGGCACTCTGCAATAATCATTGGGGGCAAGGCTGTGACACTCTGCAATAATCATTGGGGGCAAGGCTGTGGCACTCTGCAATAATCATTGGGGGCATTGCTGTGGCACTCTGCAATAATCATTGGGGGCATTGCTGTGGCACTCTGCAATAATCATTGGGGGCAAGGCTGTGGCACTCTGCAATAATCATTGGGGGCATTGCTGTCTCACTCTGCAATAATAATTGGGTGCATTACTGTGGCACTCTGCAATAATCATTGGGGGCATTGCTGTGGCACTCTGCAATAATCATTGGGGGCAAACCTGTATCCTGTCTGTATCATCTGATCGCCACCTGTATCCTGTCTGTATCCTCTTATCACCACCACCTGTATCCTGTCTTTACTAGTAATGGCAGCGATCAGCGATTATTAGAGGGACTGCGACATTGCGGTGGACGAATCTGACACTAAATTACACTTTGTATATTGACCCCCCATAATAATACCTAGCCACCCCTTTGCTACCCCTGTTTTAAAAGTCTAGCTCCGCCACTGATGACTGCTGGTTTACAGAATGGATATCAAAGTAAAACAAAGCAAATGAACAACAGCAGAATGTAAATTGCGATTGTTATATCATTCCCAACTGACTTACCTTACACTGTTTGAAGATAGTCTAGGTCCAATCTGAGCACTGCCCATGGGTGCTAGAAGACTGGTCTGGCTCTAGACCAGGGATATGCAAACTGTGGCCCTCCAGCTGTTGCAAATCTACATGTCCCATCATGCCTCTGCCTCTGGGTGTTATGCTTGTGGCTGTCAGAGTCTTGCTATGCATCATGGGACTTGTAGTTCTGCAACATCTGGAGGGACACAGTTTGCAGATCCCTGCTCTAGACCAATTTACTATAAAGCTGGTCATCCAGTGGCAGAGTCCTTCAAAATATTTTGTTTTAACCACTTGCCGAGCAGCCGCCATATTTTTACTGCAGCAGGTCGGCTCTATTATAAGTTTGTACGTTTTTAAATTTTTCAAACTTTTTCATGCTTTTCATATGTTTTCAGCCACTTAGGCGTCTTTTCTGCTTTAAAGCTCCTCTCAAAAACGTGAATTTGGGTTTTTGTTTTCTCCCTGTAAAAGCGTATGCCTGTAAACTCCTGAAAAATCCATAATGGGCATGGACACATTGGCAAACATGGAGTTGTTTGCAGACAGATGAAACTAAGAGCTGAAAAAAGCTCAAAAGCCTGTAGGAGCCACTTCTTTTGAGCTTTTTTTGAGATGCAGAGTGCATGAGCCCATTAAAGTTTATGTTTAAAAGTTCGTACAAATGTTTATTTCGAAAATCTACTATTGTATGACTAGCTTTGGCAGAGTTGATTCATCCAACATCCCTACCTCTCAAATCAGAAAACAGTATTTGGGGAAGATGGGTTAAGTAAGTGCCCAGTGGATGTTTAGAGAGCCTGAATATAATCTTCACGCTACTGCAATAAACCACAGGGATAGTGCAGATGGTCAAAGTCATGCACCTTCCTACAGGGCCGTAGCTAATTTTTTTTTCCTGGGGGGGATTCAGCCTTGAGTACTCAGAGAACAATAATTACCACTCCTGCCGCGCTGTGATAAATTGTGGTGTGCATATATACAGTATATACAGGGCCTCCAGCAGGCACATCTGTTAGTGAAGCAAATAGTAAACATGGCTTCAATGTCAGCCGGGCACTGCCTGTCAGCCTCATGGATGAGACAGGTGGTCTTCCCAATGGCAGTGCGGCTCCCGAAGCTGCTGTGAAATTGACCGATGCTCTGGGGGGGTTTGGACCCCCTTGACCCCCCCCCCTTATCTACACCCCTGCCTTCCTATCACTCTACTAGGGAGGATGTAAATGTAGGCATTTTGTATCTGATTTGGTGGTCCATGGCAGTACACATAATTGCAAACAAGGCAGCTTCTCAGTGCCCATTGCCGTCCTTATCAAAATCAATTGAAAGGATTTGGTTAATCTGGTCATGTATTTTTGATGGAGGGGTACAGCAGCCTTCTGTGTGATGGGAGTGTTTTTGTAATAGTTTAAAACATGCACTTGGCTTACAGGGAATGTAAAATCTTTTCGAAAGAACCTTCATGGCACTGCAGTGAACAATGGAGATAGTGAAGTTGGTCGAAGCCATGCAGCTGCTTGTGACTTCATACTAAAAGATGTAGTTGTAGTCAGTGTGGGATTGATTTACTCAAACTGGAGAGTGCAAAATCTGGTGCAGATCTGCATAGAAATCAATCAGTTACCAGGTATTATTGTTAAAAGGGATTGTAAAGGCAGAAGGCAGAACGTTTTTTTATCTTAATGCATTCTATGCATTAGGATAAAAAATATTATCTGTGTGCAGCAACCCCTCTCAACCCCCCTAATACTTACCTGAGCCCATCTTTATCCAGGGATGTTGCAGGAGTGTCTCAGCTGCCCAGGACTCCACTCCTCATTGGCTGAGACAGCAGTGAAGCGTGATTGGCTTCTGCTGCTGTCAATCAAAATCAGTCAGCCAATCAGGAGAGAGATGTGGCGGGGCGGGGCAGGTCGTGGCTCCATGTCTCAATGGACACAGGGAGCTGTGACTCGGCTTGGGTGCCCCCATGGCAAGCTGCTTGCTGTGGGGGCACTAAACAGAAGGGAGGGGCCAGGAGCACATAAGAGGGACCCGAGAAGAGGGGCCACTCTGTCCAAAACTAACTGCACAGAGGAGGTAAGTATAAAATGTTTGTTGCTTAAAAAAATAAAAAAAAATGAGACTTTACAATCACTTTAATTGAACAAACTGGTTAGAAGCGGATTGGCTACCATGGACATCTGCACCAGATTTTGCACTCTCCAGTTTTAGTAAATCAACCACTTTGTGCCTAATGGTCCATAAGAAGAACAGACAATGCAAACAAGGCAGCTTCTTAATGTCCATTGCAGTACTTAAAGGGGTAGTAAACCGCATTCTTTTAAAAAAATAAATAAAAAAAAACTGCAAGACAATGGCATAATGTGCTATTATGCAATACCTTAGAATGAAGCCCTCCAGCAGCGCACTGTCACCGCTGACAGGGCTTCCATCTTCACCCGGTCTTTCTTTCGGGTTCGTGTGTGCGCAGGATTCACAGCTGTGGCACGGATTTCTGAAGGGACGGCATGGGTATGCTGTCCCTTCAGAGAGCATGCACCAGTGACATATCACCTGCTGCATGCCGTGTGAATATCTCCTAAATTGGGCAAGTTTCACTGTACCTACAGGTATTATATTATAGGCTATTATAGGCTTACCTCTAGGTTCAAGTAAAAAAAAAAAAAATTACTACCACTTTAATAATATCAATGGAAGGGAAGGAGTTGCCTAGTCTAGAGTCTCATTCTGCCCTTATCCATTTCTTCAGACACTAATTTATTACCTCCTAAGGCTCTGCAACACACAGAGTGATGACCATAAAGGAAAACTATCCCCAAAATGAAGCTAGTTATGGTGTACGTTTAGTAAACTGAGAAGTTTTCTCTCAGTTCAATTCTCGGCAGTTCTCAGAGAAAAAATATCTCCTCTGGCACCCAGTTTAGAAGGCGGAGAACTTCACTTCTCACAGGGTGATCAGAGGAGAAGTTTTTTCTCTGAGAACTGCCGTGATCTCTGTATAACTGGGTGGACTGCCTGTAATCTCACGAGATTTTGTGAGATTACAGGCACTGCTAAATTTAAAAAGTGAAACTAAAGTTTAAAAGAACTCGTAATGACATGTTCTGACACATGAAAACATATATATACACACACACACACATGCACGGTATATATACATACAGTATATAAATATATATATATACACATACACACACACACACATATATATATATATATATATATATATATATATATATATATATATATATACACACACATACATACCAGTACATACAGTACATACATACATACATGCCAATCTGTATGCAATTGCACTGTATGTTGGCAGATTGCATGCAGATTGTACACCAGACCACAGGCTATCGTTTGTGGTGTGTGGGTGTGGGGACAGTGGGAAGAGTGATCAACACAGGGGTTCTGGCTTGTAGGATAGCTGGAGGAATCCTAGTAGTGTGTGGTAATTGCTAGACTGCTCCCCAACCCTTAGAGTGCATCAGATTGTATGTAAGATTTGTATCTGCCTGTGTGTGGTCAGCCAGCTGGATTGGACTGGAGTCTCCCTCTAGTGGTGACCGAAGGCAGTGCAGGCTGTGAAAGTATTGCAACCAATCTAATTACTTAAGCCCCGTACACACGTACCGATCGTCGGCCGAACGATCGGCTGTCTTTTGTCCCCGGGCTGTCATGTCCGCTGAAAAGTGCAAAAGACTGCACACGAATTTTGTCCGCCGACTGCAGAAGTGATGTCATGTGATGGTTAACTTTCCCTGTGTTTTTTCTTTTATGAGCATGCCCAGTCTTGCAAATCTGCTGTCTGTCGGCCGAATTCTGTACTGACTGGCGAACAATCGGCCGTTCTGGTGTCGGCATACAAACATTTTAATGCTTGCACGACAGATTCTGTTCGGCCGAAAGTGCGCTGTCGGCTGTCGGAAGCATCATACTAACAAGCCTACATTTGGCCGATCGGTCGTCTACCGAATCTTTTCTGCGACAATCGGTACGTGTGTACGAGCCTTTAGTAGGAATTTTCTTTATTTCCGTTATCCCCTTATACTGCCCAGTCACGATTCATCACGTCTCGTTTAGCTAGTCGCCGTGGGCGTGGTTGAATCGTGACAGATTGGTTTCCTCCCACACTCCAAAGACATGCTGGTAGGTTAATTGGATCCTGTATAAAAAATTGGCCCTGCTGTGTATGTATGTGAGTGATGCCTCGTACACACGTACCGATCGTCGGCCGTAAATATTCGGCCGACGACCGATCGGCCGATTGTATGCTTGTTAGTATGATGCTTTCGACAGCCGACAGCGCATTTTCGGCCGAACAGAATCTGTCCTGCAGGCATTAAAATTTTTGTTGGCCAACACCAGAACGGCTGATTGTTCGCCAGTCAGTACAGAATTCGGCCGACAAACAGCAGATTAGCAAGACTGGGCATGCTCAGAAAAGAAAAAACACACGGAAAGTTATTCATCACATGACATCACTTCTGCAGTCGGCTGTTGTTGGCTGACAAAATTCGTGTGCAGTCTTTTGCAGTTTTCAGCGGACAGGACAGCCCTGGACAAAAGACGGCCGATCGGTACATGTGTACGAGGCATTAGGGACCTTAGATTGTAAGCTCCTTGAGGGCAGGGACTGATGTGAATGTGCAATGTATATGTAAAGCGCTGTGTAAATTGACTGTGCTATATAAGTACCTGAAATAATAAAAAAAAAATATATATATATATACATACATACACACCAGTACATACAGTATATATATATATATATATATACACACACAGATATATATGTGATTGTATAGTTAATGTGTTTCTAACCTGCTGTTGATGTATATTTCACTGCAGTAGGGAGAGTTTTTACTTTCACTTTTGGGCACTGGGACATTCACAGCAGAGATCTCCTATTTCTTCCTGCTATCTCCACCTCTGAGCTGGAGAAGTAGGAAGAGGAGATCTTCAAAGAGAAGCACAGTGATCAGGTGACATCATGTGTTTCTAAACTGGCCGTTTCTATTGCAGTGAATGCAAGCAGTTTGTGTACTGAGATGAGAAGAGAAGACTATGTTCTCCACTACTCTTCTCAGTATTTTAAACCTGCAATGCTCTGAGACAAGCCGTGATCATCCAGATCTCGGCTTATCTCAGTTTACTAAACGTACACCTATGTTATATGCATTGAATAAAAGAGTACCTGATAATATTTGCATCTATACTTGAAAAGGTTCCTATGCCTATACATAAAACTAGATATTTATGTATACATATATAATACCAAAAATTTCCAGCACACGTAACAGCTAGCTATCGAAAAAAAAATAACCTCACAGTTTAACAATTTGTGTTAAAAAAGGTTTTAGTTGCATACATTTGCAAATATACAGTGGGTATAAAAAGTCTACACACCCCTGTTAAAATGTCAGGTTTCTGTGATGTGAAAAAATGTGACAAAGATAAATAATTTCAGAACTTTTTCCACCTTTAATTTGATCTGTAAACTGAACAACTCAGTTGAACAACAAAGTAAAATCCTTTAGGTGGAGGGAAGTAAAAATAAAAAAATAAAATAATATGGTTGCATAAGTGTGCACACCCTTAAACCATTACTTTGTTAAAGCACCTTTTGATTTTATTACAGCACTCAGTGTTTTTGGTCTATCAGCATGGCACATCCTAACTTGGCAATATTTGCCCACTCTTCTTTGAAGAAACACTCCAAATCTGTCAAATTGCAAGGGCATCTCCTGCGCACAGCCCTCTTCAGATCACCCCACAGATTTTCAATCGTATTTAGGTCTGGGCTCTGGATGGGACATTCCAAAACGTTATTCTTCTTCTTGTGAAATCATTCCTTTATTGATTTGGATGTATGCTTTGGGTCATTCTAATGCTGAAAGATGAAGTTCCTCTTCATGTTCAGCTTTCTAGCAGAAGCCTTAAAGTTTTGTGCCAATATTGACTGGTATTTGGAACTGTTCATTATTCCCTCAACCTGGCTATGGCCCTTGTTCCAGCTGAAGAAAAGCAGCCCCAAAGCATGATGCTGCCACCACCATGCTTCTCTGTGTGTATGGTGTTCTTTTGGTGATGTGCAGTGTTGTTTTTGCTCAAAAAATATGTAGCAAGGTTTCCAGGCCTGTGGCCTGATGTGGGTCTGCCATTGTTACCGGTTACCCCTCCAGCCCATGTGAGCTGCGACCCTGGGTGTGAGAACTGAGACATTGACAACTCCGGCATCTTTGTTTTGTGGTTTTATTGTAGATAAGGGGATGGGAGAAGGGAATGAGTGGGATACTCCTTAGGCTCAACTAAGTACACTTGGGACTTTATCCAGGAAAAATGCTTTGACGCCAGCCGACACTAGCCAACGCTAACTGACTCTTAGAACACACTGTAACTTGATAGAAGTGCTGAATCCTTGACTTTAAGTCCAGAAGATCCAGGACTGTGGATTATAGAACTACTGACACTGTGGTACTGCAAAGTCACTGACTACATCCCCTCCAGCCTTGCACTGGCATGAGGTAGTCTGTTGTAGGTTCCTGTGTGCCTGCAACTCTCAACTGACACTTTGTACAATTCAGGGCCCCCTTTACCCTTTGTACAAACTGCAGGTGCCCCCTTTACCCTTGAACTCTTCGGGGTTCACTGACTCTGCACCCCCTTCCTAACTTTAGGGTCCTCAACCTAGGTACCTCCTTTCCTCAGCTAGCTGACACTGGATCCTAGAACCTCTTCCGGAGTGGTCCCCTCTGACTCTAGGCAGACTCCCAGGGGAAATCCTTAGTAATCACGACCTGTGTAGGCTTTCCTGGGACTGGACCCCTCTCGCTCTCCACAGGTTCTCGGCACACCGGATCCCCTCAGCTCAACTCAGCACTCTCTGGATTCCCAGGTGACACCTCAAGACATCCGCTTCCTCAGACAGGAGGTGAGACAGCCGTTCTCTCCCTCCTGGGACTCTGCTCCCGCCAAAGACACTGTGTCACGCACTTCCCCCAAACTTATATCCACTCCCAGAATCCTTTGCGTCATAATCTGCCTCCTGGGGTAGTTACAAGCTTGAATGTGTCCCCTGATTGGGCTTCCTTCACTACCCTATGAGAAGCCTCTCACAGGAGCCAGTGGGGAGACTTCCCCTTCAGCAAACACATCTGGAGCCCATGACACCCTAACTAGCAGAAATCATGGCCCTGCTGTTAGGCAGACAAGGCCCACTATACATTTACCTAGCACCTACCTGTAGGGTGCTACACCCACCCCACACCAAAATGAGTCAGGTCCTTCTGACTCTGAGGCAGCCAAATCCTATCAAAACTCTGCCAAAAAAAATCAGACACTGGATCCTAGAACCTCTTCCGGAGTGGTCCCCTCTGACTCTAGGCAGACCCCCAGGGGCAATCCTTAGTACTCACGACCTGTGTAGGCTTTCCTGGGTCTGGACCCCTCTCGCTCTCCGCAGGTTCTCGGCACACCGGATCCCCTCAGCTCAACTCAGCCTCATTCCCAGCCTCTTGTACTTCTTTGGAGCATAATGCATCCCGCGATTTTTTTTGCGCGATGTTACCGCGATTCTGCAGGCGGAAATCGCGGCAACATCGCACAGCGTTTGGGGTGCTATTGCAAATCACTGGCAATGCACATGCGTCCCACGATTTGCAATGATTTCTGTATCGCGGGCGGAATCCCGGTGATTCTGCCCGCGATCAATACGCTGACAGGTGAATGCAGCCTAAGAGCTTCCATCTTGGAGCATATATAACAATGAATGACTTGCAGTAAAATACTAGGGGGCAGCTGAAAACTAACAACTATGGTAATCAATTTATAACTTGGGGTCTTCAGTTGCTATTGTGCTGTGCTGGGATTCGGGTGTTTCTCTGCATCTTAGAAGAGGAATGGGGTACCTCCTGCTATACCTTCCCTCAATTTATTCATTTCACATATATGTCTAACATAATATGCTGATTTTTGCCTCATAAATCCCTATTCTGTGTACCCAGAATAGTTAGCATTAGGGTGTTTCCATAGGGCATATTAACTATATATGCTCCAACACACCTACAACATATCCTTCAGACCCATTGATTGGATGGATTAGGTGCAATGCTCTGGTCAGGAGACTAGCAGCTATTAGTTCTTGATTTTCCATTGGAACTATTAAGGAATACTAAGGAGGATACTTAAAAAAAAAAAAAAAAAACATTTGCACAGCCATCACAAATAATATCTTTAATGTTTTTAATATGCTTTTTTTTCTTATGATTATCAGCTTCAGCTACTGCTATTTTCCTGATAGAGGTATTTCAAGAAAATACCACATTATGGCCAGAAGATGGAGTTGACGATAATTGGGAATAAACATATTAGGCACTTTACAGGGACTATTTGTGACTGCTGTAGAAATGCTGGGACATTCGAAAAGAGCAATCTTTTTTTACAAGTAGACCTCTTTGAGTCATTTATGAGGCCCAGTGACTCTTTGACATCAGACTAGATTTAAACTGGAAGTATATGCAAAGTATAAGTATTCTTAAAAATGCTGCCAAACTATTACAAAACAGATCTGTGGAAATACCTTTTTTTCATCCACTCTAATGCGGGCATGTGGTCCAAAAGCGCCAGCTCTCCTGTACCAGGAAGCGCTTGACAGTGGATCTGAATTCCTAAAGCCATGGCATCACCCGTCTGCTTGCATTACTCATCCGTTGTTGGTGCCCTCTTCCCTGCAGCAGCAGCTCTCTGACACAGGAGATCCAGAGCTTTTGGATTACATTACCGCACCAGAGAGGAATAAAAAAAGGTACTTCCACTTATCTCTTTGTAAAAGCTAGACAGCATAGGCAGGAGGGGGAGGCATCATTTTTGGGAACAAATGTAGTTAGCCTTTACTTCCAATTACATCTTCAAGTGATCTGAACTCTGCACTGCACTGAAAACCAGGACTCTACTTAAGCATTTTTACACTTTTAAAGCTTTCTTTTCTTTAACTTTTTTGTATCTTTTTCGTTCCCATTAAACGATATTTAACCACTTAAGCCCCGGAGGATTTTTCTGCTCAAAGACCAGGGCCTATTTTGCGATTCGGCACTGCGTGAGTTTAACGGACAATTGCGTGGTCGTGCAGCGCTGTACCCTAATGAAATTGACGTCCTTTTTTGCCCACAAACAGAGCTTTCTTTTGGTGGTATTTGATCACCTGTGCGATTTTTACTTTTTGCGCTATAAACAAAAAATAGCGACAATTTGGAAAAAATAACAATATTTTTCACAATATGAATGAAATTCTCAAAAAAAAATGTAAAAATCAAAATTTTTTAACATTTAAGGCCAATTTTTTTTCTGCTACATATTTTTGGTAAAAAAAATCGCAATAAGCGTATTTTGATTGGTTTGCTCAAAAGTTATTGCTTTTACTAACTAAGGGAAAGATTTATGTCATTTTTATTGGTTTTTTTTTTAAACTAGTAATGGCGGCGATCTGCGATTTTTTTTTTGCGGGACTGCGACATTGCGGCGGACAGATCGGACCCCTGACTAACATTTTTGACACTTTTGGGGGTACCAGTGACATTACTTCAGTAATCAGTGCTATACATATGCACTGTTACTGTAAAAATGACACTGGCAGGGAAGGGGTGAACTTTATTAGTGATCAAGGGGTTAAGTGTGTCCCTAGGGGCGTGATTCTAACTGTAAAGGGGCGTGGCTTGTGATGTAACCACAGAGACATATGATCCTACATAACAGGATCGTATGATCTCTGCAGTTACACCAGGGGGAATGACAGGAGGCTTTGTTTACATCAGCCGCCTGCCTTTCTCCCTCTCCAGCGGGAGATCGCATCGGGACATTGGAGCCGCCGGTCACTCGCGCGGGGATGCCCGTAAACGAGCGGGGATGGGAGCGTGCCTCCGGCTTCGCGCGCTCGCCCCCTGCAGGCTCCTGGGCGAGCGACGTAGTACTACGTCGCTTTGCCCAGGAGGGGCTGACTGCCGCAGTAAATATACTGTGGGTGGTCGGCAAGCGTTTAAAAATCATACGGCTGTTAAGTGTGTACATCACTTTTTTTTCAATAATTTACCTTCCTATGCAAAACAAAAAAAAAAAAGAAAAGATTTTGGTTTGGTTTTAAATACACGTTAACGCCTTGGTGCCTAAGGGTAAATCAAATCTTAATGTCTAAGCACAATTTTGCAACTTTGACATGTGTTAGTAAAACTGTACATATTATCACAACTACTTTGTGCATTCCGGGTGGATTATACAGCATTTCTTTTCAGGACAAATTGGGCTAAATGGTAATGGATATCTCCTAATTTTTTGTTTATAATCAAAGGAAAACTGGGTCAAAATATATATATTTTTTTAATTTAGCTGTATATTTCTTGCTACCACCAAAACCTTCCAACAAAGAACAATCCAAAATAAATTCTCCTTCTCCTGACGATCACAGCAATATCACAAATGTGTATGTTAGTTATTGTTTGTACCCGTAGTAGAGCTCAAAAACAATAGTGAGCATGTTCCTTTTTTTTATCCTACCTAAAACACACTGACACTAACTGACACTGATACTATTTACAAAAAAAAATCTGTCAAATAAAATACTGACCCTTACATTTGACCCTGATCTTGACTTTTTACCTTGACCCTGACTGAAACACTAACCCTGGTACTAACCTAGATCAAAAATTGATCTAAGTTTTTTTTTGTGTTTAAAAAAAAAAAAAAAAGTATTATTATTTTATTATTTTTTTTACACACTTTTTTTCTCTGCAAGGAGAGAGATACAATATATCTCTCCCCTCCATACACAAAGAGAGAGAGAAAACACAAGGCGGGCTTCAAAGTGACTGATCACTATGATAACCAATCAGAGGCTATCACATCGATTAGGTGACCCGGAATTAGGAGTTCTGGGTCCTAATTGTTAGTACGGGGCTCGGAGCTCTCGGTGAGACCCTGGTCCCTGTGCTGTGTGTGGTCTCTGTGCTGGGCACACTCCCAGCACAAAGGGAGATACGTAAATATGTGGCCCAATGGAAAAAAAGCCCAGTCCAGTGAATTTGCATATGCTCGGCGCCAGTGGGTTAACATTCTTTACTTATTGCTTATTAGGTGGGCAGGCTCCCTCCAGGCTAACCTGCCCTCAATCTATCCATTACTATATATGCGCTCCTACTATGGAGGTTCTTAAAATGTATAGAGTTAGGATTGTTCGATTTGTTGCAGGCTGGCTGGTAGGCTGAGCAAAAAACAAAAAAAAAACAAAACAAGTATAATGTATAAAATAATTTAAATTTTAATAATTTTTTTTTATAAAACTTATATACAATGTAGCCCTTATACTGAGAAGGTTGGAAACCCCTGCTCCCCAATAAAATTGGAATTATAAGCAAAGTCCATGGGGATGACTTTCTAAAGGAATAGGACTGTTCACTTGTCAAACTGAGGTTGTGCTTACTTTAACCTTCCAATCACGTGAAAGGCAAAAGTCCTGCTTTCCATTTATCTGCACATTATTGGATATTTACTATGCTAAGTGAACATTATCTCTTTGTTTAAAAAAACAGCCTCAATCCATCCATTACTATATAAGTGCTTCCACTATGGAAGCTCTCAAAATGTATAGAGCTAGGACTACTGGGGTGCCTTGTCGTGGCCTCTGCAGCTTATGCATGTATTTGCAAATGTGTGCAAACTAAACCCCTGTTTTTAATGTGAACTGTTAGACAGGACTATTCAGTTTGTTGCAGGCTGGCTGGTAATTTGAGCTAGGATTTTTTCTTGTTTCTGTTTGACATTTGTCACCTTTCCATGTGCTCCTTGCTGTGAAAGCCTGGTATTGGTAGGGGCAGTTGCCATTTGTTCTTACCATTGGTTATTTGGTGGGGGTGCACTGGACACCTTTGCTGCCATTGTGCTATTTGCTGGGTGTCCAGTGTGCCCTTGTGCCTTTAAGGAGGGGTGGGCTCCCTCCAGGCAAACCTTCCCTCGAACTATCTATTACTATATATGTGCTCCTACTATGGGGGCTCTTAAAATGTATAGAGTTAGGACTTCAGATAATACTGGGGTGCCTTGTTGTGGTCTCTGCATCTTACGCATGTATCTGCAAATGTGTGCAAACTAAACCCCTGTTTTAAACGTGAACTGTTAGACAAGACTATTCAGTTTGTTGCAGGCTGGCTGGTAATAAACTGGGTAATTTTCTTTGTTTTTTTTTTTAGAAAGGAGGCCTCTAATATAGAGGGAAACATAGAAACATAGACTGTGTCGGCAGATAAGAACCATTTGGCCCATCTAGTCTGCCCAATATATCTGAATCCTATGAATAGTCCCTGGCCCTATCTTATATGAAGGATAGCCTTATGCCTATCCCATGCATGCTTAAACACCTTCACTGTGTTTGCAGCTACCACTTCTGCAGGAAGGTTATTCCACGCATCCACTACTCTCTCAGTAAAGTAATACTTCCTCATATTACTTTTAAACCTTTGCCCCTCTAATTTAAAACTGTGTCCTCTTGTGGTAGTTTTTCTTCTTTTAAATATGCTCTCCTCCTTTACCGAGTTGATTCCCTTTATGTATTTAAAAGTTTCTATCATATCCCCTCTGTCTCTTCTTTCTTCCAAGCTATACATGTTAAGGTCCTTTAACCTTTCCTGGTAAGTTTTTTCCTGCAATCCATGTACTAGTTTAGTAGCTCTTCTCTGAACTCTCTCTAGAGTATCTATATCCTTCTGGAGATATGGCCTCCAGTACTGCGCACAATACTCCAAGTGAGGTCTCACCAGTGTTCTGTACAGCGGCATAAGCACTTCTCTCTTTCTACTGCTTATATCTCTCCCTATACATCCAAGCATTCTGCTGGCATTTCGTGCTGCTCTATTACATTGTCCTCCCACCTTTAAGTCTTCTGAAATAATTACTCCAAAATCCCTTTCCTCAGATACTGAGGTCAGGACTGTGTCAAATATTCTATATTCTGCCCTTGGGTTTTTACGCCCCAGGTGCATTATCTTGCACTTTTCCACATTAAATTTCAGTTGCCAGAGTTCTGACCATTCTTCTAGTTTTCCTAAATCCTTTTCCATTTGGCGTTTCCCTCCAGGAACATCAACCCTGTTACATATCTTTGTGTCATCAGCAAAAAGACAAACCTTACCATCGAGGCCTTTTGCAACAGATGGGGACTCTGATGTGAGGGAGCTCTGATAGAAACTCTGATGTACGGGGGTATTCAAGTTTATTTGTATTTTCTTTATTTTGATTTCCTGAAGTTTTTTTGTCTGCTGTTCTAAATCATATCATGCTGATTAAAAAAAAAAAAACACAAGTAAAATGTATAAATTAATTTAAATTTGAATAAATATGTAGCCAGATGCTGGCTAAATTGCCTGCGTCATCAGGGGGAAAGAAGACACTCTACAGCTTCAGCCACATGGCGACTGTTCCCTCCAGCGCTCAGCTTAGGTAATACATTGTCATATCCTGAATGCAGAGTGAAATCCGATAGAAGACAGAGGATCTCAAAACATGTCCAGGAAGCTAAGTTGACACAGTGAACGGATCGTCGCCATCTACAAGTGCCAGCCACCTGGAGGGAGAGAACAGAATGCTGGGAGGATTAATAAATAGCCTGGGTTGGCGAGGAGCCGGCCTCTTGGGACTGCGGCTTTCAGGTGAGAGCAGGGACCCGGATGCACGGAGGGCCGCGAGGAGCACTGTGACCTAGTCAATGTGAAGAGCACTTCGTGGATGGGCAAGCAGATCCCCATTGGCAGTTTCCTGATGGCTAAATGATCATCTGTGGGGTCACCTACCTCGCCCTAGACGCAGATTCTGCTGAATCCCAGGGATGCAAGGTGTGCCGTCTGGCACCTATTCCCTGGCGACAGATTCTGCAGGGACCTATCCTGAGACTCTCTATTCCCTTAAGCCTGGTATCATCTGGATTGGTGAGCGGGAAAAAAGCCCACCTTCTATACACTCTAAGAGACACTGCATGCAGACACTTTATTCCATTTCTTTGCACCAAAGTTTAACAAGAGGACACTTTGCACATGCAATTTACAATATTGGATGCTTTTACATTGGGAACGGATGGTTGCCAACTTCAATTCCAGCCGGCTGAAGGGAGAGAACAGAATGCTAGGAGGGGTATTAAATAGCCTGGGTTGGCGAGGAGCCCTTGTGAAGACACCAGATCTCTACATCATCAGGGCTTCTTCACTACCCCCCCCCCCCCTCATTATTTTAAGGACTTTGTGCATAATTTTCACACACATTTAAGGGGACCCCCCGCCCCTGGAAGTCAAGTGTTAAAGTTCTGATATCATATTGATGATACCTGTTCACAGAGGTTCTGGGCATGTTACACCAGGAGTTGGAGGAAGCTGTCTGACATGAGAAGAAGGTCACTTATCTCCTTTTTATGCCTGGGGTCATAGTCTCTATATGAGTCGGATATTGTTGCTGTTGATCTTATTATGATTCTCTATAAATTGCATACCTGTTCAAGTGTGTTGAGAGTGTTGAGAGTCTGAGACTATAACAATATTTGCCTACCTACGTATCTTAAGATTGCTAAATAAAATAACATTTGGTTACTCTATTGCAGTCTGGTGTCTGTACAATTTCATTTGCCATTTAGAAATGTCCGAACCCAGGATGTCAGAGGTGTCGGGAGACTTGCAAGGTCAGGGCAATCCTCTGGGTCAATTATTTTCAAACGGCCCTCACGGGTATGGTGCTACATTTAGAAAACTTTTTTTTTGCCTGTGGATATTTGTAAAGTTTACAATGTGACCCTCATACTAAAAAGTTTGGAGATCCTTGCTCTCCAATAAAACAACAAAAGAAATATAAGCAAAGTTTCAGTAAAAGTCCATGGGGATTACTTTCTAAAGGAGTAGGAATGTTCACTTGTCAAGCCGAGGTTGTGCTTACTTTAATCCTCCAATCACCTGCAAGGCAAAAGTTCTGTTTTTTTTCCTCTGCACATGATTGGATATTTACTATGCTAAATGAACATTCCTTTAGAAAATTCAGCAGCCATGATTAAATCCCTCTCCCAGAACATCCAAAACAATATTCTGAAGCTAAACAGAAGCATTTTTAAAGTGGCACTTCACTCTCCCAATCAACATTGATTTTTTTTTTTCAATCTTCTTGCTGCTAGCTTTAGTAAAACGATAGGAAAGGAGATCATATTTGCTTGTTTTAAATTTTTTATTTATTTTTTTTATATTTCATCAGTTACTTCCTGGTTTCCTGCATAGGCAAATGATGTCATACATCCCATGAGTCATCAGGAGGGGAGGGGAAGAGGAGGGGTTTTCTCAGCTAAGCGCAATCTCCTGCATGCATACTTGAGCTAAGGGCAGGAAGTAAATGCTGCATAAATCATCTGCCCCTACTCAAGATGGCCACTATTAGAAATGCTAGTGTGTATTTTTCAAAGTGATTACTCACCAAAATAAAGCATGGAGACGGGGATGGGTGGGGTATTTGCTTTGAATATTAAAAATGAATTAATTTGTGTTTTTGGTTTGTGGTGTTCAGATGCAGTGAATATCCACTTTAAGGTATTAATAATCTCCATAAGATATTTAAATGCAAATCACTGTTTTTGTGTTATGTTTCCAAGTACCTTTTCCATCCAGCAGTGACAGGTAAGCACTAACACAACAATTCTTCCAATTTCCTTTGTGATTATTTAAAAATTGCCTTTTCCACATTTTTTTTTTCATTTTTAATTTAAAAAGTCTGTTTTGTTTCTGTAATGGAACTAGGGAAGTCGCAAGTTCACTTTGTTGAAACCTATGTTTACTTCAATAATGAATACCAGGGACAAGGGAGAATCGTCTAGTACAACAATATCATTTTATTAATCATTGAATGCACGCTCACAAAATCTTGAAAGTTACATGAAAAAAAAAAAGATAGATGAAGTTATCAGGAAAAAATATAAGGTGCAGAAATTTGTTTCTCAAAGCTGTCCTCAAGTGCCACTAATAAGGTGTGCTCACCAGCTCTTGTCACACACATTCAGAGAATTAGTATGTTCTTTACAATGGTCCTAATTTACATAACTATAGTGAAACTTGGACATCTGGAAAATGTCGTCTTTAGAAATACTTTAGGGAAAGTTAGGGAAACATCAGTTTAATATAAATGTTCGTTAATCCTTTTACAAATTAAGCAACTAAGTAAAAAATGTGTCTTTTGTTAGATTGGCTGTATTTTAAAGATAACGTCTATCATTAACCACTTCAGCCACAAAACGTTTTACCCCTTTTTTTGACCAGGCCATTTTGTGCGATACGGCACTGCGTTAGTTTAACTGACAATTGCGTGGTCGTGCGACGCTGTACCCAAATAAAATGTATGTCCATTTTCCCCCTAAAAATAGAGCTTTCTTTTGGTGGTATTTGATCACGTCTGCATTTGTTTTGGGTTTTTTTTTTTGCACTTTAAACAAAAAAAGACTGGCAGTTCTGAAAAAAAAAAAAAAAAATAAAAAAAATCAAATGTATTCATCAATTTAGGCCAATATGTATCCTGCTACAGTTTTTTGGTAAAAAAAAATCCCAATAAGTGTATATTGATTGGTTTGCGCAAAAGTTATAGCATCTACAAATTATGGGATAGATTTATGGACTTTTTATTTTTTTAATTGTTTTTACTCTTAATGGCGGTGTTCAGTGATTCTTAGCGGGACTGCGACATTGCGGCAGACAAATCTTACGCTAAGGGACACTTTTTGGGGACCAGTGACACCGATACAGTGATTAGTGCTAAAAAAAATGCACTGTTGCTGCATATATATATATATATAAATATATATATATATATATATATATATATATATATATGTATAGATGACACTGGCAGGGAAGAGATTAACATCAGGGGCGATTAAAGGGTTAATTGTGCTCCTAGGGAGTGCTTTCTAATTGTGGGGGTAATGCTGTGACTGGAGGAAAATGGAGATCCGTATTTCTGCTTAGCAGAAACACAAAATCTCTATTTTCCTCCCTCGCAAAATGATGGTCTGCCTTGTTTACATAGATTCCTGAGAATAATCACGGGTGGCCGACAGCCATCTCAGCTGCCAGACCCGCTGATTGGCTCCCGCTGTGTTCAATCACAGCGAGAACGGGTCGCTGGTGGCGCACACATACATGATCTCATGCAGCCGAGCCACCCTGCCACAGTATAAATGTGACAGGCGGTTCGGAAGTGATTAAAGCCCAGATACAGGACCTGACTTGAGAAAGGAGCGCGCGCTGGTATTCCACCGCAGTGCGCATGCTCTGAAACGCGTCGTCATCACGCCGGGAGATCCTGTGGATGGCCAACACGGTCACCCTGCGTTCCACCTTGCGGTCCAAGCCTCATTTTCACGCCCGTGACACCCTTCATTTCCTGCTGGACACCGGAAGGACCTACTGTGCCTACTATCACTTACCTTGATGTAAGTTTTTACTATTGTTTGCCAATTAAAATTACAGTCTTTACTCAGAGGCGCCTGTTTTCTCTCTTTGATTTTGTTCTATGTCTGGAGATTGCTTCCGCTCCCTAATAGGCTGGCCCTGAGCGTATGGACTGTTTCCTGAATCCACTCAAGACTTTATGATAGCCCTAAGGGCTACTATATGGACTACCTCTTAATGTAGTGCTATCAGCCTTACGCCACTTGTCATTTTTTTTCCTTTTTAAACCCCTTAAAGGGCTGGGATGTGCCTCCCCAGGGAGGTTAAGGGAGAGGAGAAGCATTTTCACTTTCCTCATCCTCCACTCCCCAAACAAAGTGGTGTTTTTCCATGCTCCAGCGGTGTACTGTCCCTTAGTGTCACCACACCCACAGGCTATGGACCCTTCATTGGTCTCAATAACTTCAGGACCTTAGTCTGGTGGTGCACAGGTAGGAAGACACTATGGGAATTAATGTTGCAGTACAGAGTAGCGGGTATGTAGATCTTCTTTTTTAAGCTCCCTAGACATAAACTAGCAATTAAAGTGATTGTGAAGTCTTTTTTCTATTAAAATAACAAGAGTGTTATACTTACCTGCTCTATACAGTTGGTTTTGCACAAGGCAGCTCAGAGCCCCCTCTTCTTGGGTCCCTGGCTGGAGCTCCTGGCCCCGCCCTCTTGTTGAGTGCCCCCACACAAGCAGCTTGCTATGGGGCACCCAAGCCAAGCCCCCTCTCTCTCCTCATTGTCTAACTGAGTTTAATTGACAGCAGCGGGTGCCAATGGCACCGCTGCTGTTCTCAGCAAATTAGGAGGGAGAGTCCCGGATGGCCGAGGCATTTGTGCACTGAAATACAAACCCACCAAATACACCACAACATGAACTGAGATGATCTTCTCTATTTGGAACAGCAGTTTCACTGAAAATGTCTAATAATCTTTACTAAGGAGAAATTTACTCTCATTTCCTTTGTGTCTCTGAAGCAGGAAGTGAATTAAAATCTCCCCACACAGACTTTACTTTTTATGCGGAACTCCAGGTGAAACTGGGAGGTTAGAGTAGAGATAAAGTAGGGTCAGAATTTAAAGTTTTTATTGTGGTCAGGGGCGGGACAAGAGGGGGGGCAGATGGATCAGCTGCCCTGGGCGCCAGTAACTTGTGAATTGGGAGGGGCACCAGGATGAGAATTTCTGCTATTACAAGCTGACAGGACTAGTGATAGTGGCATGACTACTCCTGTCATCTTGGCGCTGGATGAGAGAAGCCAAATCAGGAGGAGAGAGCTTGGGGTGTGCTGTGCTCTCTCTCCTATCCAGCTTCACACATTACTGTCACTGCAGCTCTGGCATCGAGACTGTCAGATTAGGACACCTTGCAGAGTGGCAGCAGAGTGGCAAGCACTTGAGCGCTCTCTCTTCTCCTGCACTTGGCACAAAAAAACATCTCCGCCAGACAGGGGAAGTTAGTCCACCCATTGCTGCTCTGACATGATGTCATATCCAGGCTGGGACGTGAGCGGGTGCAGAGCAGCATGGTGATTTCACAAGTTTGAGTGCAGCAGCTGAAGATAGGACCGGCTTAATAGAAAGAAATGATTAACCCCTTGAGGGGAGTGATGGGGTTAATTAACATTTCCATCAATGCAAGGAGTTAATTAAAGCCACTGCTCATTGTTGTATTAGAGGCCAGTGGCAGTGTTTATTACCCCGTACATTACTAGCTAGTGGAAATGTTGTTTAACCCCCTCAATCCCCCTAGGGGTTAATCATTTATTTGCACAAAGCTGCGTTAGTGGCAATTGTCATTGTCATTACCCCTTGCATTACTGGCTAGTGGCAATGTTAATGAACCCCCTCACTTCCCCAAGGATTTAACAATTTGTACAAAGCCGCATTCATGGCCAGTCTCAGTGTTTATTAAACCCGGGTTTGGTCGGTTATTACTGCGCAAACTTGCACCAATACTACAGTTACATAGTTACATAGTTAGGTTGAAAAAAAAGACACAAGTCCATCTGGCTCAATCAATAAAAAAATAAAAAACAGTAATGAAAACCCAACCATACAATCCCATATACACAATGCTATCCCCGCCGTTGATCCAGAGGAAGGCGGAAAAAAAAAACCCCAGCAAAGCATGATCCAATTTGCTACAGCAGGGGGAAAAAATGTCCTTCCTGATCCCCCGAGAGGCAATCGGATATTCCCTGAATCAACTTTACCTATAAATATTAGTACCAATTTATATTATGTACACCCAGGAAAGAATCCAGGCCTTTTTTAAAGCAATCTAGTGAGCTAGCCAGAACCACCTCTGGAGGGAGTCTATTCCACATTTTTACAGCTCTTACAGTGAAGAAACTTTCGCATATTTGGAGACGAAATCTGTTTTCCTCTAGACGTAAAGCATGCCCCCGAGTCCTCTATGTTGATCTTAAAGTGAATAACTCAACACCAAGTTCACTATATGGACCTCTTATGTATTTATACATGTTGATCATATCCCCCCTTAATCTCCTCTTCTCAAGAGACAATAAATTCAGTTCCTTTAATCTTTTCTCATAGCTGAGTGCCTCCGTGCCTCTTATCAGTTAGGTCACCCTTCTCTGCACTTTCTCCAGTTCCCCAATATCCTTTTTAAGAATTGGTGCCCAAAATTGAACTGCATATTCCAGATGAGGGCTTACTAATGATTTGTACAGGGGCAAAATTATATCTCTCTCTCTGGAGTCTATGCCTCTGTTAATACAAGAAAGGACTTTGCTTGCTTTGGAAACCACAGCTTGGCATTGCATGCTATTATTAAGCTTAGGATCTACCAGAACACCCAGATCCTTCTCTGCTATGGTTTCCCCCAGTTCTACTCCCCCTAGTATGTATGATGCATGCATATTCTTAGCCCCCCAGTGCATAACTTTACATGTATTAACATTAAACCTCATTTGCCACATAGTTGCCCAATGAAACAGTGCATTGAGGTCAGCTTGTAAGTTGGAGACATCTTGTAAGGAAGTTTTTCCACTGCAAAGCTTTGTGTCATCTGCAAAGACTGAAATTATACTTTTAATCCCAGACCCTATATCATTTATAAAGATATTAAAAAGTAATGGTCCCAACACTGAACCTTGGGGTACACCACTGATAACCTTAGACCATTCAGAGTAAGAATCATTAACCACTACTCTCTGAATTTTGTGTTTTAGCCAATTTTCTATCCATTTACAAACTGATCTTTCCAAGTCTGTAGACTTTACCTTACACATTAGCTGTGTGTGGGGAACTGTGTCAAACGCTTTTGCAAAATCCAATTATACTACGTACACAGCCACCCCTCTGTCCAAGGTTTTACTTACCTCCTCATAAAAAGAAATCAGGTTTGTTTGACAACTTATGTCTTTCATGAATCCATGCTGTCTGTTGCTTAAAATATTTTTTCCAGCAAGAACTCGTCTATGTGGTCTTTTATTAAACTCTCCAGTATCTTCCCGACTACAGAAGTTAAACTAACAGGTCTATAGTTACTTGGCAAAAAGATCCCTTTTTAAATATAGGCACCACATTGGCCCAACGCCAATCTAGTGGTACTATTCCAGTCCTTAACAAGTCCCTAAAAATTAGAAAAAAAGGCTTTGAAATTACAGCGCTCAATTTTTTTAGGATGCGTGGGTGAATGCCATCTGGTCCAGGCACTTTATCCACCCTTATTCTGTCTAAAGATTTCTGGACCATATCATACTTTTGAGCCATTGTGGATCATTATGGTAATGAGCTCCCCCATGCTCCTTTGTATTCACAGAGCTGAAGAAAGTATTTATTAAATGTGCCTTCTCTTTTTCCCCAGTCACCCACTCCTGAATATTTTGTAATGGGCCTACATGCTCAGACCTCACCTTTTTACTGTTAATATAGTTCAATAATTTTTTGGGGTTTGTCCTACTATCTTTTGCAATCTGTCATTCATTATGAATTTTTGCGTCTTTGATTTTCTTTTTACATATTCTGTTATATTCCTTATAACAATTCAACAATGATAGTGTTCCTTCATTTTTATATTTTTTAAAAGCTCTTTTCTTATTATTTATAGCTTTTGGCCGTGGCCCTTTATTTTTAGGCTTTTAAACGTATTGCCCATGGGAATATACTTTGCAGTAAGTTTGCATACAGACTTTTTGAAAATTTCCCATTTCTATTCTGTACTCATCAATGCCAATATTCCCTCCCAGTCTAAATCCTGGAGAGCAGCCCTCATCCTTGGAAAATTTGCTCTCTTAAAGTTAAGTGTTTTTATATTTCCTATATGCGTTTTTTGCTTACAGCTAACAGTAAATGAAATTATATTATGGTCACTGCTACCCAGATGTTCTTTTATATGAACAACATTTAATAAGCTCTGCATGGTTTGAAATTACCAGGTCCAACAGAGCATAATTTCTAGTGGGGGTCTCACTAAACTGCACCTTAAAATTGTCTTGTAATAGGTTTATACATTTTTGCCCTTTAACTGTTCCAGCAGTGCCATTACTCCAGTCAATGTCTGGGTAGTTAAAATCCCCCATAATTATCACCGTCCCAGCCCTTGCAGCCCTTTCTATCTGTGCCAGGAGCTGAGTCTCCACCTCCTCATTAACACTGGGAGGTCTATAACAAACTTCAGACTCATCACACTCTCCATCAACTAGGTCCTCTTTCACACTCACTTTGAGATCACTTCTCACATAGAGACAGACACCACCACCCCTCCGTTTTACCCTGTCTTTCCGAAAGAGAGCATAGCCAGAAATATTATTAGCCCAGTCATGTTAAGAATGAAGCCAAGATTCACCAATAGCAATTAAATCATAGTTCTCCTCATGCACCAGAGCTTCAAACTCACCTATTTTGCTTGGCAGACTAGGGGTTATTACTGTGTAAACTGGCACCAATACTAGGGGCTATTACTGTGTAAACTGGCACCATTACTAGGGGTTATTACTTCGTAAACTGCCATCAATACTAGGGGTTAAAACTGTGTAAATTGGCACCAATACTAGGTGTTATTACTGCGTAAACTAGCACTGATACTAGGGGTTATTACTGCAAAAACTGGCACCAAAACAACGGGCTATTACTGCGTAAATTGGCACCATTACTAGGGGTTATTACTGTGTAAACTGGCACCAATACTAGGGGTTATTATTGCATATACTGGCACCAATGTTGGGGTTATTGTTGCATATGCTGGCACCAATGCTGGGGCTATTTCTGTGTAAACTGGCCCCAATGCTGGGAGTTATTACTGCGGAAATATGGCACCAATGATGTGGGGTTATTGTTGTAGAAATTGACACCAATGGTGTGGGTTGTTATTGTGGAAACTGGCACCAGTGCATGGGTTTTTATGCAGCACTTGATGCCAAAGCGGAGGGTTATTATTGCATCCACTAACGCTGGAGATACTCAGCTTGCTTACTGTCCTGATATTGCCACAAGGAGTAAAAGGAGATTTTAACATCATAGATAGAGGAATCTCCACTGCTTCTTTTGTACTCACTGGCAACATACTCAAAGATGCACTGAGAACTTAAACTTAAACTTAACTTAAACAAATAGCTCTGGCAAAGGGGCAACCACAACAAGGCCTCCCTTTATAGGCACCCAACAGTAGCTCAAACTACAGAAATACAGAAAGGTGCATCTGACCAAAACTTAAAAAAAGAGTCTAAGATAGTTAAAATTTTTGATGAAAAGTTTTATAAAAATACTCAACGCCTTTCAGAGGCAACTCAATTCTCCTTTTATCAGGGCTCAACACAGGATAAAACTTGTCAGCAACCTGACAGCAATTGCTGAGCGGCAATAGACTCCAAACATTGCTGTCAAGTTGTTTCTTCATGAGGAGAGTTTAATACTTTCTAATATAGATCTGCAAAGCCACTGTTTTCTCTGAGTAATTAAACAATATAAAAATTGCGCTCTCTTTAAAAATAACACAAGTGTAAATTGTCCATATTACACCAAAAGTGCTCCAAAATGTGCAAATAATGGAGTTTCAGAGATCTTCTTTGGTTCCTCTTTGCAATAATTTGTGGTTAGTGCTCTCTTCCACCACCATCAGAAAAAATTCCTACTCACCAGTTTCAAGCATATAAAGCGAATATAGAATATGCTGAGAGATGCACTCTTATATAGCTTATGCTCCCCACTGGCGATCCACTCCAATCAGATGTTAAACTCCAAGAGTGTTATACCATAAAGTCAGGGAAAAACAAAAGGCCCTCTGTGTAGTATTTTAACATTCATTTATTTCTTGCGCATAAATAAAAACATTTACAGAAGATGCAGTTAAGACAAGCTTATCTTGTGTTGCAGGGACGCTGGTTGGCATTCCACTGGCGTTCCATAATGGGGGAAGTGACGTGTCATGCTAGCTACCACCCTAAGCGTTTCATCAGCAGCGTTAGACATCATCAGGGGTCACATACTGTTTTCTCTGAGACCATCCAAACATTACTCCTGTGATCCGTTTTCAGCCAACATTGGGCTAAAACCCGCTGTCGGCTGACGCCAATATGGTCGGTATCCACCCAGAACCCTCGACCACCACCTGGCTCAGCTTCTCAGCAATCTGTTGAGAGTCTGAGCCAGCCCCTCCAGCCTCCTCCACAGCCCAGCACTCCAGTGAGCGCTGGAGGGGAGAGCAGAGAGCTGCTGACTGACAGTCATGACTCTTTGCTCAGAGATGAGGGGGAGAACTGAGCGATTAATGATGTTTGATCGCTCATTTCCCACTGCAGAGCTGGCAGGGGACAGATGCAACATCCGATTAATGTTGCACCCACCTAGGTGAGTAAAAATATTTATTATTTTTAAATCCCGAACTTTTCTTTTTTTTTTTCAAAATTCTTTATTAGAGAGAAAAAACGTACATGCATACCACAGATCAACAACAGGTACAACCAAATTCCAGGTACAGCGAACATATGACAAATTGAAGACAGTGCAGACAGCATTTCAAGGTGTATTAACGTAACACTAAGGCATCCATAGAGCGCATAAGGAACATAATGTACACCCCCTGTGAGGCCAACGGCCTTAGCTGTTAGAGCTGAATAGTGAACAAATAAATTCTCAGGGCACCTTCAGGCAGATCCCCCCCCCCCCGCCCCACCGGCATCCTTCTCATGGCCGGCTAACGGGGAAGGGAGGCCCCCCTCAGGTGCACCCGAGTGCCGCGGCACACCCCAGAGGACCCAATGGCGGTACTTCCCCCAAAGGGGTGTCGCACCGCATCACTCCCGGAAACTGACTGACCAACCTTATAGGGAGCCAAACATATCATAGCCAGTACTCAACAGCGGTATAGAGGATAAATAAACTTATAGACGGTATGCTTAAAGCCAAAAAAGAAAAGGAGGGGCTACAGGAAAAAAGACAAAGAGGGAAAGAGAAGAGGGAAGGGGACCATGGTGGGGAAGTAAGGGAACAGGGAAGCACCAAGGAGGAGAGTGGGGGGAGGCCGGCCGACCCCCGTTCAGCGACCATCAGCGGGTAAGCAACTCTGTATATTCCGAAGTGTATTTAAATTCATGCCAATAGAACCAGCGTTTCAGGAACTTCTCTCGTGTACCGTGCTCAGTGGCTACTAGATTTTCCATTTCATTGAGGCAAGAGACCTTTGCGGAGCCACATGGCTACCGTAGGAGGCTGTGTCTGCTTCCATAGCGGAGGGATGCAGCTTTTAGCTGCCGTGAACAGAAGGGGCAGAATTGATTTCCGATAGGACGCTCTCGGATATTCATGGTGATGAAGGAGGAAGAGTGCTGGGTCTAGGGTGAGGGGATGGTCCGTAAATTTCTGGGCAATGCGGAGGACCTCCTTCCAGAAAGACTGTAAACTCGAACATGACCAAAAGACGTGTAGGTAGGTTCCAACCTCCTCCCCACACCGCCAACAGACATCCGGGCAGGTCGGGAACATGCGATGAAGCCTAACCGGAGTATAGTGCCAGCGGGTCAAGGTCTTATAGCCCACTTCCTGATACCGCGAGCAGCGGGAGGTCTTGTAAGTGAAAAATAATATCCTCTCAACCTGATGGTCTGTAAAAGACACATTCAGGTCCCTCTCCCATTTGGCAATAAATGGGGGCGGAAAGATTGGCGAGGCCAGCACCCGGTAAACCAGAGAGACCGTGTGGCGAAGGGGAGACGTGTCGGAGCAAAGATCTTCAAAGTACGTATGCCGCCTCGAAAATTGAGGCGCCGAAGGAAGAGCTTGTAGAAAATGAGCCAACTGGATCCGCTGCCAAAAGGACAAGGAGGTAAAGGGCGCCGTAGAGTTCATATGGGAGCGCGAAATCCAAGCCTCCGCCCTCACAAAGTGCCGTGCTTGGTGAACCCCCTCGGTCTTCAAGAACCTAAATCCAGGTTGATCCAATCCGGGCCCAAAGTCTGGGTTATCAATCACCGGGAGAAGGGGCGAGGGAGAGGACGCCAACTGGCCGTTGTGGCACAGACGCCTGCCCACCGCCAGCGTGGGTCCAATGGTCGGATGGGTATCCAAGTCCCTGGGAACAGGGCCAGAGCTCCAAAGGGCGGACTCCAAGGAAGTCCCCACTGACAAACGCTCCAGGCGGACCCATTGTTTCATGGAACCGTGGCGATACCAGTCTATAATGCGAGAAAGATGACATGCTTCATAATAGAGGACTGCGTCCGGCATTGCCATGCCCCCACTCAATTTAGGCATCCGGAGCACCCGCAGCGCCAAGCGGGGGGAACCCCGAAGCCACAGAAACTCCCGTAACACCCTGTTCACCCTCTTGAGGTAAGAGGATGGGACCTTAATGGGCAGCGCCTGGAACACATACAAGGGCATGATGTTCATCTTTATAATGTTGCAGCGACGGAACCAGGAAAAAGTCCCTCGGCGCCACCCTTCTAAGTCCTGCTTGATGCGAGTCAAAAGAGGTGGGAAGTTACAATCGAAGATTTTCTCCGGGCAACTCGGGAGATAAATCCCCAGGTACTTGATGTGGGACAAACCCCATTTAAAAGGAAAATCCGCTCTAAGGAGAGTCGACAGAGAGGCCGGTAAACCGACCGCCAGCGCCTCCGACTTTGATTGGTTAATTTTATAGAAAGATAACGACTCATAAACCCGAAATTCTCGCAAGAGATTCGGGAGGGAAGTGAGAGGGCGTGTCAAGAAGAAAAGTAGATCGTCCGCGTATGCCGCCACTTTAGGCGACTCCCCTGCACTTACCGACAGTCCGGCCACATCCGCATTCGCCCTCACTGTCCTCAGAAAAGGCTCAAGAGCGAGAACAAAAATCAACGGGGAGAGCGGCACCCCTGGCGAGTGCCATTTGCGATGTCGAGGGAGTGTGAGAGAGACCCGTTGACCTTCACCCTAGCCGAGGGCCTGGAGTAAATGGCCCTGATCCACGACAACTGGCGTTCCCCCAGACCCACATGCTCCATGTTAGCTAGCAGAAAATCCCAGTTCACCCGATCAAACGCCTTTTCGGCGTCCGTCGACAGGACCAACATCGGGATACGGTGGCTATTAGCATAATGTATGAGATTAATTGCCTTGGCGGTATTGTCCCGGGCTTCCCGGGCAGTAACAAAACCTACTTGATCATCGTGGATCAAGCTTGGGAGCAGGGGAGCCAATCTAGAGGCAAGGATCTTGGTGAATAGTTTTAGATCAATATTCAGGAGAGAAATCGGCCGGTAGCTCGCACATAGCAGTGGGTCTTTACCCTCCTTGGCCAAGACAGTGATATGAGCCCGCAAGGAATCAACCGGCAGGGCCGCCGACTCGCCAGCTGCATTGTACGCGGATAAGAAATGCGGCGATAGGACCTCCTCAAAACACTTGTAGTACGCAAGGGTGTAGCCATCAGGACCAGGCGCCTTCCCAGGTTGCATGCCCCCCAGGGCCGCAGTAAGCTCACCCGAGCGCAAAGGTGCGTCCAACTCTTCCACATCCTCCGGTGAAAGGGTGGGGAGGCCGTAAGCCGTAAGATACGATCGAATCTCCCGGATCCTAGCGTCCCGTGATGCCGGCGAAGGGCCAGAGGACAAATTGTACAGGGAGGAATAGTACCGACGGAGATCTCCGGGATAAACGTCCCGGATCTCTGCTGTCGCAGTGCCCTGGCCAACAGCTTCCCACACTTGTCTCCATGCTCGTAAAAAGCTCGGCGACATTTAGCTAGGGCGGCCTTGGCTTGGAAGAGGACCAGATCTCGGAGCTGATCACGAACAATGAGCTCCTGAAGGGCAGCAATTGCTTGGGACCGTTTGTGGACCCTCTCCAGGCTTCCGATTTTCGCCAGGAGGTCTGACATTTGAGCACTCCTTTCCTTCTTCCTCCGGGATCCGAGCTTAATCAAAACCCCGCGCATATAACTTTTATGGGCCTCCCAGACCATCACGGGCGAGCTGTCCGTCGTGACATTAGAGGCAAAGAAGTTCCTCAGTTCAACACCGAGCTCCCCCAGGATAGCAGGATCCTGGAGAAGGGTGTCGTTAAGCCTCCACTGCCATTGTGACACCTCCGGGGATCTCAGATCTAGGTCGAGGAGAACGGGAGCGTGGTCCGAAATGGCAATAGAACCAATAGAGGCAGCTGAGACCCTGGGAAGCAAGGACTGCGGTAACAAAAAAAAGTCGATACGCGAATATGAGTCGTGCGGGGGGGAGAAGAAAGTATAGTCCCTATGCCCGGGATGGAGAACGCGCCACGGATCCACTAGGTGAAAAGCATGAATCAACTGCTTGAAGCGTCGGAGAGCAGCATAGGACAACTGGGAGGCACCCTTGGAGGTATCCACTAGCGGGTCAAGAGCCAGATTAAAATCCCCTCCCATGAGAATCTGTCCCATAGCGAAGTCTGCCAACTTAGAAAGCACCGCGTCCATACAGGAGATTTGGTTAGTATTGGGCAGGTAGAGATTCACCAGGGTTACCGGACGGAACCCAACTGGCCCTTCCCAAAGAGGGCCCTGCCAGACTCGTCCCTCCACATATCCGAGAACGTCCATGGAGTATTGCCCTGAATCAGGATGCTAACCCCTTTCGTCTTGGAATCAGAAGAACAGCCATGGTAAACCGTAGGAAAACGCCTATTTCCCAATTTGGGGATCTTATCCAGTCTGAAATGCGTTTCCTGCAAGAAACCAACATGAGCACGGAGACGGTGGAGTTCAGACAGCACAATCGAGCGCTTCTCAGGGGTGTTGAGTCCCTTCACATTCAAGGAGACCAAACGGATCGGGTCAGGACGGGGGGCGGCCATATCCTCCCCAACCAGTGGGTCCAGCCCACGGGTCAAAAACAAAAAACCCCCCAAGAGAAGGGGAGGAGGGGAAGGGAGGGAACGGTAGGAGAGAAAAAAAAAAAAAGGGGAGCAGTAAGGAGATAGAAGGATATGAAAAGAGAAAAAAAAGAAAAAGGAAAAAGGGGTGGAAAAAGGAGAAGGCGCGATGCACGCGCCGAACTACAAAGTAGTAGGTTGCCGAAGCACAAGAGAGAATTCAATCTCAAAGGACCCTAGGGCCCAGTCCACCACCCCCGCAAGCAGGGGACAATGAACAGGTATCCAGGGATCACCCTATGTGGGGAACGAGGAGAGCCACTAACCGGGAGAAGCAGGTGACCTCTCCCACGCCCCCCAGACCAGCCCACCATAATCTTAACAACATATAATAGCATAGTAACCAGCAATAAAAAAAAAATGATAACGAACCCAACACAAAAATCAGCAACACAGTGTAGCAGCCCGAGGCCCCCCACTAGAGAGGAGTCCCCCCCCCGCCCGCCACGAGCCAAATCAGCAGTTCCCATGGCACTCTCGTTGACAAACGCCAGATTTAGCACCCGCCCCCCTGCCCGGACTCCTCCCGCCGGGTCAGTAGCAGCAGACAGGAGGGGGAGGCGTCGCACCCACCCTCACCCATATCACCAGACCCTGGGAGGGGAAAACACTAGAAAAAGAAGGGGGGGGAAGTGAGGGGAATGGGGAGGGGGAGGGGGAAAGGAGGTGGGAGGGAGGGGAGGGGAAGGAAGATGCAAGATGGGGGAAGGGGAAAAAGGGGGGGGAGGGAGAGGGAAAGGAGGGAAGGGGAAGAGGGGGATGAGGAGGGGGAGGGGGAAGGGGAAGGAGAGGGGAGGGGGAAGGAGAGGAGAGGGGGGAACAAGGGAGTGGGAAGGAGGCATGGGGAAAAATGAAGGAGAAGGAAGAGGGAGGCGAGGGAAGGGGGGAAGGAAGGTGAGAGAGGGGAAAGGGGGGAGAGATAGGAAAAAGGAGGGGAGACAAGAAAAAAAGGGGGGGAATAAAGAAGGGGGGAGGGGGGAAGTTACGGAGGAGGGAGAGGGGAGGGAGAGGGGAGGGAGAGGGGAGGGAGAGGGGGAGGGGGGACCGCATGAGGATGGGGTACAGAAGGTAAGTAGGCGGTGCCCCACCGGAACTAACGAGAAGCCCAAGTCCCGACAGCCCCCCAACCCGGCACAACGCACCACCAAGTAAAGAAAGGAGAGCAGCACCCTGACCAAGCCAGCGCCCAATACAGGCATAGCCCGGCCAGAGCGCCGCCGGGAAGCAAAACCAGGGAATAAGACAACTAGTATATCCCGAGCCCACTGCAGACCCATACAGACCCCAGTAGCAACTTCAATATAAACCATACATTGTTATAAAACATAGAGATAGATATGTATGCGTCCAGCCGTCCGGTAGGGGGTAACAGCCACCACTGTCACACTCTCTCCAGCAGGGCACCCCCGGAGCCAGAAGTAATGGGAACAAACACTGCACCACATAAGGGAAGGCGGGGGTCGTAGTTCCAGACATCAGAAAAGGGGGAAGCCAGGACAGCGGGACAAGGCATCCGTCTTGCAGGGACAGGGGCAAAGAGCATGGGATACGTCTGCATGAACCAGCAGGGGGTCAGTCAGAGGCAATGCAGACAGCGGGCAGGGCCGGGCAGAGGTTACAGGGCGGCTCGGGCGGAAGAACTGGAGGGAAGATCATGTGGGGTAAGGGAGGGGGCCATTAGGCTACTCACTGTTCCAGGGCATTCCAAGTTCAGTCTTCAGGCGAGGCCGCGGAGGAGCCAGCGGAGCTCGGCCCGGGGGCATAATAAACAGGCAAAAAATTTGGGGGAGCATACCCATGTATTTCTAAAGCTGCTGCAGCTATGAACCAAAAGACATGTATATTAAAAAAGAATAGCGCGCAAATGCAAAAGAAACAACTACCAAATCTGAAGACAATCCATGAATGAAAATGGGGGTTTGGTCCCACCATATGGCCATATCGTGCTCAAGCCCACTACTGCGTCAAAGTACCCCATTATCAGTGGGTCCTACACTATCCATGAAAAAGAGATGAATCCAGCCTTTCTAACCCTTGGAGATAATACTCCTTGCTGGGAAGGATGTGCAAATGCACTACAGGGGACTCCTCCTATATCCACTTGATGGTGGACACTGATTGAGTACAGGTGTGTGTGGGGGGTGGGGAGGGCTGCTCAACCTCGATAGTCTGGTCAGACCGAATACATAATAAACAGGCAAAAAATTTGGGGGAGCATACCCATGTATTTCTAAAGCTGCTGCAGCTATGAACCAAAAGACATGTATATTAAAAAAGAATAGCGCGCAAATGCAAAAGAAACAACTACCAAATCTGAAGACAATCCATAAATAAAAATGGGGGTTTGGTCCCACCATATGGCCATATCGTGCTCAAGCCCACTACTGCGTCAAAGTACCCCATTATCAGTGGGTCCTACACTATCCATGAAAAAGAGATGAATCCAGCCTTTCTAACCCTTGGAGATGCTCTAACCCTTGGAGATGCTCCCCCAAATTTTTTGCCTGTTTATTATGTATTCGGTCTGACCAGACTATCGAGGTTGAGCAGCCCTCCCCACCCCCCACACACACCTGTACTCAATCAGTGTCCACCATCAAGTGGATATAGGAGGAGTCCCCTGTAGTGCATTTGCACATCCTTCCCAGCAAGGAGTATTATCTCCAAGGGTTAGAAAGGCTGGATTCATCTCTTTTTCATGGATAGTGTAGGACCCACTGATAATGGGGTACTTTGACGCAGTAGTGGGCTTGAGCACGATATGGCCATATGGTGGGACCAAACCCCCATTTTTATTTATGGATTGTCTTCAGATTTGGTAGTTGTTTCTTTTGCATTTGCGCGCTATTCTTTTTTAATATACATGTCTTTTGGTTCATAGCTGCAGCAGCTTTAGAAATACATGGGTATGCTCCCCCAAATTTTTTGCCTGTTTATTATGTATTCGGTCTGACCAGACTATCGAGGTTGAGCAGCCCTCCCCACCCCCCACACACACCTGTACTCAATCAGTGTCCACCATCAAGTGGATATAGGAGGAGTCCCCTGTAGTGCATTTGCACATCCTTCCCAGCAAGGAGTATTATCTCCAAGGGTTAGAAAGGCTGGATTCATCTCTTTTTCATGGATAGTGTAGGACCCACTGATAATGGGGTACTTTGACGCAGTAGTGGGCTTGAGCACGATATGGCCATATGGTGGGACCAAACCCCCATTTTTATTTACGGCCCGGGGGCATGTCGCTGACGGCGCCGGCCGGCAGGACCCGACCGCAATGGCCCACCGCCAGGGGATCGAGCATCACGCTCCGGGAGCCTCGCCAGCCAGTCCAGGATCACCATTGGAGCCAGATCCGCAAACCGGAACAGGGCCTGAAGATCAGAATGCTTACGGAGGATAAACGTCGATCCATTTCTGCGGACTATCAGCTGAAGAGGGAAGCCCCAGCGATAGGTAGCGTCTTGACCACGGAGCCGTTCCAGAAGGGGCTTCCGCATCGCCCGGCGCATCAGGGTCCCTCGCAAAACATCCAGAAAAATGTGAATTGTAGCCCCATCGAAGTCCAAAGGGCCCACCGACCATGCGGCCCTCATCACCTGCTCCTTGACCGCGTAACGGTGGAGGCGGCAGATCACGTCCCTGGGTCTGTCGGCATCCTGCGACCTGGGACCCAGAGCCCAATGGACCCTATCGAACTCCAACACCACCGGGGGTTCTGGCGGGAGAATCCGGGTGAGTATGGCCCGGACCGTCTCAGGCAAGTCCTCGTGGCCCGTGGCTTCGGGAAGGCCGCGGAGCCGCAGATTGTTCCTAGGGCTCCGATTCTCAATGTCCTCCATGGTAAGTTGTTGCTCAGCAAGGATGTCCGCGTGAGCTGCCTGGGTCTTCTCCAACTGGGTCACCCGGGTTTGGAGGTCACAAATAGCGGACTCTCCAGAGTCCACCCACTCCTGCACCTGGGTCACCTCTCCTGACAGGGCCTGGAAGTCCCTCCGGTGTTGCTCCGTGACCTGAGCCACCAGGGCCTCCATGTCCATTTTGGTGGGGAGGGATCGCAGCAAGGCCCAAATGTCTCTGTCTTCCCCCGAGTCCCCGGTAAGAGATCACTGGGACGCCATAGGAGGTGCCGGAGATGCCGCCGAAGGCGAGGAAGCTGGGGTGGAGGGTGTTTGAGGCGATGATGAGGTAGCGGCCAGAGCGGGGTCCCCGCGTGGACTCAGTGCAGGGGCCCGGATTCCCGGTGCTGGGGAACCCTGGAAAAACGGGCGGATCGGAGCCGAGGAAGTCGCCCGAGGAGCAGGTTTCGCCGATTTAGTCCTCCTCCGCTTGTAAGAGCTCATGACAGCCGGTAAATGCTAGGTTAAGGCCGATCAGGGAGGCTAGGGAGCGGGAGCACCATGAGAAAACGTCTTCACGCCGCCATGTCCTAGCCACGCCCCTCCGAACTTTTCTTTTAAGCCCTGATGATTTTTTTTTCAACAAATAAAGTTATCTTGTACTCTTTTATCAGATTTTAGTCTGGCACTCCTTTCTGTATATCTATGGCTTGGGCTATTGTACAAGCAGCCATGGAACTTGCATTTGTCTGAATACTCAAATAGTGACTGCATCTGATAGAAAGTGATTAACTGCTAGTCCCTGCAGCATGAGCTGAAATAGGGAAATGGATTTGACTCTAATTTTATGTGACAGTACATTATCAACAAAACGAAATATAGTAAAAATTAATTCCTTATAGCAATATTTTTCTAAAATAAATGTGCAAATCAGGAGTCCCTTTATTGTTTCTATTGGGTTACTATGGCATATTCATTCTTTATATTTAAACATAGAACAGTTACCTAGTAACAGAAATTCTAAATAATCCAATAGCTAAGACAACAGTGGGGGAGATTTACCAAAACTGGAGCACTCAGAAACTGGTGCAGCTGTGCATGGCAGCAAATCAGCTTCCGACTTCAGCTTGTTCAATTAAGCTTTGGCAATAAAACCTGGAAGCTGATTGGTTCTATGCAGAGGTGTACCAGATTTATCACTCTCCAGTAAATAACCCCCAGTGTGACAGCAGCAGGTGCAATGTGTCTTTTAGTGGAGCAAAGTGAGAGACACAAACTAAAGCTTGCCAGAATGTAGTAGATTTTCGAACCAATGTTTGTATGAAAATTCTAAATTCTTAGTACATTGGATAAATGTTGTTCGTAATTACTTCAAAATTTCCTTTGCTTTTAACATTTGATTTCCGAATCAATAGACTTTCTTGAACAAAAAACACTTTTGCTGTTAGAAATTCATTCATTCCATTCTGCTCCTTTGAATTTTCTTGTTATTGTGGTCAAAATAAAACATCAGTTTGACCCCATTAATAATCAGAAAAAATGAACATTTCTAATACAAAACATTTCAAACAAAATTCTACTAGCCAGCTTAACTTGTGGACAAGCAAGAACAGGAATTGTAGCAATAGTAGAGCATAAGCAAGGGCAAAAAGGGACTTAGATGCTGGAACGGCTGTCCAGGGCAAGAAGGAAAAGCCGATGTAGGGACTATAAAAAATGAGTAAAAGCAGACTAAGATAACCACTAAGTGCAAAGGGATGTAGAGACATAAGGGTTAAAGAGACAATGTACACACTGAAAATTGCTGACAGCAACAGAACTCAAACATGCAACACAGACAAGAAGGTGCAGGCTAAAAGCCTCTGTAGTGATGCTTTAAAACCTAAAATGGGGGTCTCCAAACTTTCTAAGCAAAGGGCCAATTTACTGTCTTTCAGGCTTTTGGGGGAGCCGGACTGTGGCTAGTCGGTGTAGAAAATGCCCCAGTATCAGTGTCCCATCATTGGTTTAAATGAGAGAAATAGTGCCCCATTGATGGTGTCAGTAGGGGGAATTGTGGAATAGTGTCAAAAGGGCCAGATAAAGGCAAGCAAAGGGCCACATCTGGCCCTTTGTGACCTAAAGGTTTTTTAGGTGTATTTCTGTACATCCAGTTCTGAGAACTACACAGTTTTGCTATAGAGCACCATTCTATGTAGCAGGCTATGTTGCAGGCTATGTCGCAGTTAAGTAATATTTAACACACATTTTTTTTTGGATAGAATAGGGAAAGGTTAAAACCGTTTTTTTTTTTTTGCCCTCTGTATCTCTAATTAGGGGGATCTTGCTTCACCCCCAGCCTTATACAGCTGTTAAGAGAACAAACGTCCCCTCTATTCCCATTCTGATGGCAACTCCAATTTTTGGATTTATCCTTACTTTCAATCCCAGTGACATTGGTGATCAGGATGATTAGAGAGAACTAATCTCCCTAATGGGGCTAACAGGGACACGGATAGAACTGAAACCTGAGACCCCCATGCAGTGTCGGGACAAGGTCATCCAGTGCCCAAGGCAAACATTCCAAACTGCACCCCCCCTTCCCTTAGGGTTAGAGTCAGGGCACCCCCATCGCTGCAATAAACCATTATGCTCAAGACAGCCGCCCTTCCTGCCCACCCCTTGTCCCGGTCCTGCCCCCATGCCAGCCTGTGACTGGAATGTGAACGAGAAACAGATGAAAAAATAAGGATTTCATTTGTGCTGGCTTACAGCTTTAATTTTCCCACTGGAGGATAAATATCTATCCCTCCCACAAGGCTAGGACAAAAGGTGTCACACTTTCGTAGTTGAACTTCACAATAACTTGCCTATTCTCCATTTTAGAAAACCCAGCAGTTGGGTGAAGCAATCATTTATTCCTGGTGAGTACATCTAGACTCTGAAGTTAAAGTGGTAGTAAACTGCATAAAAAAAAATAATTAAAAAAATTTGGGCCCTGGGCAATTTAAGTCATAATGTGCTAGTATGTGGGAGTCGCTGTTTACGGCACGGCTTTGAAGGAACAGCACGGGTATGCCGTTCCGTCAGAGCGAATGCGCCAGTGACGTTTAGGAGATATTTACTGTACCTATAGGTAAGCCTTATTAGAGGCTTACCTACAGGTAGACATAATACATGGGAGTTTACTCCCAATTGAAGACGATTCTTTTTTTTTTTCCGCCAGGTCCCATCTGAACTGGTCAAATTTCAATCCATCTATGGCCAGATTTAATATCTTAGAAACTCAGATCTTGTTCAACTTGCCTAAAACCTCACAAAACCAAAATATCTGTATTGGTAGTCACCTAACATAGAAAAAATTACATTGATATATGGATATTAGAAAAGAATAGCGCACACATGCAAAAGAAATGACTATCAAATATGGAGACAATCCATAAATTAAAATGGGGATTTAGTCCCACCATATGGCCACATCGTGCTCAAGCTCACCACTGCGTCAAAGTACCCCATTATCAGTGGGTCCTACACTATCCATAAAAAAGGGGTGAATCCAGCCTCTCTAACCCTTGGAGACAACACTCCTTGCTGGGATGGATGTGCTAATGCACTACAAAGGACTCCTATATCTACTTGATAGTGGACTCTGATAGAGTACAGGTGTGTGTGGGGGATGGGGTGCTCAACCTCAGGAGTCTGGTTAGACTGAATACATAATAAACAAGCAAAAAATTGGGGGAGCAAACCCTGAACATGTATATCTAAAGCCGGTGCAGCTATGGACCAAGCGACATGTATATTAGAAAAGAATAGCGCAACCATGCAAAAGAAATGACAATTAAATATGGAGACAATCCATAAATAAAAATGGGGGTTTAGTCCCACCATATGGCCATATCGTGCTCAAGCCCACCACTACATCAAAGTACCCCATTATCAGTGGGTCCTACACTATCCATAAAAAAGGGGTGAATTTTTTGCTTATTGATATATGGATAGGAGGTATTCGATTTTATCATATTAGGTTACTGTCCTATGTTGTCAAAGTCAAACACACCACATTGATTGTCATAGAGTCCAGGGTGAATTTGATTATATCCTATTAGGGTAACATAAGATAAAAAAGTATTTTTTGGAATTATTTCATATTTGGGTAACATGTTATCTCTTGCTCCCCAATGTATAATAATTCAATATAAATGTAGACCCTACAGCCATTGCTGTTGTGCTCTTATTGCATCTTTAATGATTTAGGGAAGTCTGAGATAAATGAAGCCTATACATTATATGGGATTTTAGAAATCTGTCTACAATTTTACTTTTCAGTAACACATTGACATAGTATAATGTTCTAAATTCTCCTACACCAAGTACTGTTAAAGCTGAAATCCAGCATGATATTCAGTATTGCAAAGTTGTCCAGGCTCCTCTCCTGTAATCAGGGCCGCTGTTAAGGCAGTACAGCCAGCCCTCCTGTGCTGGGCCCCGGCCCATCAGTTCAAAAAGGGGGCCCAGGCACCTGCTGAGTAGGAGGGCCGGCTGTGCTGTCTTATTGCAGAAACTGCCCCTCTTCTGTCTTCCACTGCAGCACTGACAGCTTTTCCTCCTCTCCCTCCCTCCTTCCTGCTGCACTGCAAGGGGATTGGTTCTAGCACATGCATCCCTTCATCTGCTGTCTGGGCCCCCCTGTGTGCCCCTTTTCCCCACAGCGCTTCTGGCTTCTCTTCTCTTTCACCAGCAGCTGCAGCGTGCACACAGGGGGATGTAATTTACTGGCCCCATCCTTTCCTGAATGAACACAGTGGACGATCAGTACCAATCACTCCTGTGTCCATTTATGAAGCATAGTATACTGTTCACTATGCTTCAGTTTCTGAATGAGCAGGAAGCCTCAGAACGCTTTCTATTCATTCATCTGTGCAGCTGAGGCTGTAGAGAAAGGGACTGATAAATATTTGTCCTCAGTCACTTTCGGCAGGGTGGGGGGCTGCCAGGTCGGCTGTATGGGGCTCCGTGATTTCTAACAACAGCCCTGCATGTAATGCAATTACTTGCTTCGATTTTACTGCACAATGTAAGCTTTTAATTGTGTGCGTTAGTAGCTGCAACAATTCCGATAAAGCTTGCTTCATTTCCTGCCTGGAGGACAACCAACATATTCTAGCACTTTTCCCCCATTACTAGCCCGCCCCTATTATTCATTGGATCTCAGTTCATTAAATCATGGAGGCTGAGGATCATAAATATATAAAGTCTCTTTAACCAAAAAACTCCACCCCCCCCCTCCTTCCTATTGGAGCACCCCTAAAACATAAGGTATAAAAATCACAGGTCCTCTTCACCTCTTCTTTCTCTGGCAGTATGTGGATCCTAAATGCTTCAGGCAGCAGAGCCTCATAATGACATTTTTGTCAATCCAGGAAGGCAACAGGCCCATGACACCCTGGGTTCCCTGGGTGTCAGACAAGCAGTACTGCATTGGTAAATGCTTAAGACTGTTGGTGTGCAGAATAGGGGATAAGGTGAGTATAGGAGCTGTAGCTGCTATTTATATTTTTCAGAGGCTGGGGCTGGAGTCTTTCCTTTTTTATTCAAGTTAGATTTGGCCTATACCTTCAGTTCTGCTTCACAAATTTAGTTTTTAAGAGCCAGTATCTAAGAGTACCTTTAAAAAACACTTCTACTTTTTTAGAAGCATGTTGTTGCTGTATTATCTTGCATATTGATATTCTTGGTAACATCCTTGAGTGCATGTTGATGATTACAATTGAAGTGGCATAGAGATCACATAGGTGAGAGAGAACCACACACAACATTATTTACTGGTGCATTAATAGGTCCTTATAAATGTGAGGGAGCATGCAGAAAAATATAACAACGCACAAAAGCAAGCCTAATTGCCTTGGATAAACATACAGAGGTGGAGTATGTGAAGTGCATAAACACAACAAAGAGAGAGCCTAAATAGACAGAGCCATATTTACCATAAGGCACATCTAGGTCAGTACCTGGGAGTCCAGCAGTATAGGAAGGGGCAGCCACACACATCTACATTTTTTAGCTGCATTTTTCATATTTTTTTTTCATTTTCTAGCAACCTATAGACCTTTGTTAGTAAGTTCAGCAAAATTGCTGTAGGAAAAAGGCAGGGCCGTGCAGAGACCTTTGTATGGGCGGGTGCTCAAAGTATAAAAGGGGCACATGGAACAGGGCTTTAAATAGGGCAGGTGCAGCGGGTAATCAGTGGTTGAGGAGATGGTGCGGGGGGTGATCAGTGGCTGGGGACATGGTGCGGGGGCGTGATCAGTGGCTGCGGACATGGTGCAGGTGGTGGTCTGGTCAGAGGCAACTAACATGGTGCAGGGGGTGGTCAGAAGCTGTGGACATGGTGCAGGTGGTGGTCTGGTTAGATGCAATGGACATGGTGCAGAGGGTGATCAGAGGCTGCGGACATGGTGCAGGGGGTGGTCAGAGGATGTGAACATGGTGCAGGTGGTGGTCTGGTCAGAGGCAGGGGGTGGTAAGAGGCTGTGGACATGATGCAGGGGTGGTCAGAGTCTGCGGACATGTTGCGGGGATGGTCAGAGGCTGTGGACATGGTGCATGGGGTGGTCTGGTCAGAGGCTGTGGACATGGTGCAGGGGGTGCTCAGAGGCTCAAGACATGGTGCAGGGGGTGGTTAGAAGCTGTGGACATGGTGCAGGTGGTGGTCTGGTCAGAGGCAGGGGACATAATGCAGGGGGTGGTAAGAGGCTGTGGACATAATGCAGGTAGTGGTCTGGTCAGAGGCTGTGGACATGGTGCAAGTGGTGGTCTGGTCAGAGGCTGTGGACATGGTGCAGGGGGTGGTTAGAAGCTGTGGACATGGTGCAGGTGGTGGTCTGGTCAGAGGCGGGGGACATGGTGCAAGTGGTGGTCTGGTCAGAGGCTGTGGACATGGTGCAGGGGGTGGTCAGAGGCTGCAGACATGGTGCAGGGGGTGGTTAGAAGCTGTGGACATGGTGCAGGTGGTGGTCTGGTCAGAGGCGGGGGACATGATAAAGGGGGTGGTAAGAGGCTGTGGACATGATGCAAGTGGTGGTCTGGTCAGAGGCTGTGGACATGGTGCAGGGGGTAGTCAGAGGCTGTGGAGTGGTCTGGGGTCTGGTCTTATCTGCTGATGTGACAATAAGGCACCTTTGTTGCGTTGAAACCGAGTGCCTCACTTTAAAAAATGGCGCCAGGTGGCACCATTACGTCACTGCCCACCCTGTTGAGCATGTACGAGCCATCCCGAGCCCGGCAGGTTTCAGAACAGTGCATGCGCAGTTGCACTGTCAGCCCACAGCCATACTATTTGCGCCACTGCAGAAATTTTGCCTTCACAAAAGGGCACTTTGGGCATCAAGGGGCAAAGGGGCAGGTGCCCAAGTACCCCCCCCCCCCGCATGTGCCTGGGAAAACGTGTGCACGAGTTGCTTAGGTAAGTCAAAAGACCTTCAGTAAAGTGTGGGACCTATAAGTCAAGTATCTGACTGGTGATCCTAGATATGTACCCAATTAAGGTGGTTTCAGGATGAGGGGATTCGGAATGTGAGGTCTTATCTTATCTTCTCCATCTTTACCTCCCCCTCTTCTTTTTCCCTTCTCTGTCTTTGCTACCACATTTTCTGAGTTTTCTCGCCTCTCCTTATTAAATTTAGAAATGATACTGCTAATTCAGGGAGAAGGCTTGCTTCTATGTGAAGAGTTGTGCGGCTTCCATCCCTTCCCCTGCTGCCAGGCCATTCAGAAAGTGCAGCGCGCATGCGCAGAAGGGAAGCTGCAAGGCTTCACTGACAGTTTCCCTTACAAGGGAAAGCTTACAAGGGAGCTCCGCTTTAAGATCGAAATTGTACTATGCAGTTGCATTGTGGGCTATGGCTCTTAGTATACAGCAGGCCCAAAATGTTTGATGTTAATGTACAATTCAGTGTTTCGACAAAGGTTTGGAGTCCCCCCCCCCCCCAAAAAAAAAAAAAAATACCCATTTTATAGTGTCTGTGAAGCTTTGTGGAATACGCCTTTCAAACCTCTTTTGTTTTACAATTTTTAGATGAATACATATTTTGTATGTATTTTACATAGTGGAGGATCTGCATCTATTGTCATAACTTTTGTATTCTCTTTTGTAAAAATAATTCAATAAAAACATTCTGTAGCTGAAACAAAAATAAAGTGGAACTAAAGGATTTTATTTTTTTTAATGCTGCAATATTCACTTTTAATCCACAGCTGCCTCTGCCGCACTGCTTCTCTAACATTAGATATTACCAGTCTTCTTGGCTGAATGATGGTCAATGTTATCCCACCGAATTCCTGTGAGCCCAGAATCTCAAGGACCTGCCCCCTGGGGTGGTGTCATCACACCAACTGAATTAAAAAAGGAGAGAACAGAGACTGTTGTCCCCAAAAAGAAAGTCTCAAGAGGAACGGGGGAAAAACCGGAAGGGTAGTTGGACTTTCTTTTGACAGTTACAGGCTCACCATTCAATTGATCACACCAACTGAAATGACAGAACTCCTGGACTAAGAGGCACTTACAGGTCAATACTTGCGTAATGCTCAATCCAGGAGGAAGGACCACCTATTGCCACCACCGAGGAGGGAAAGGAGGAAGGGATGACCTCATCAGTCCTGTCTGAAAACTGCTAGTAAAAGGTATGAATAGGGTGTTTTAGATCGAAGGGGTGCTTCAGGGAGGAGCCAGGACGGGGTAGTGGGGGTGGTAAAAAAGGGTTCCACTTTAACTCTTCTACCCTTTCTCTTGTTTGATGATCTGCACAGTTATATAGTAGTATCAAGCAGACAGTGGGTTGATTTACTAAAACTGGAGCGTGCAAAATCTGGTGCAACTGTGCATGGTAGCCAATTGGCTTCTAACTTCAGCTTGTTCAATTAAGCTTTGACAAAAAAAAACAAAAACAAACTGGAAGCTGAAGTTTTTCTGCACAGCTGCACAAAACTTTGATCTCTCCAGTTTTAGTAAATCAGCCCCAGTATGTCATCCAAAGTTGTTTAAGCGCTTAACGACCGCCCACCTGAACCGGCGTAGCTATACGTCGGTCGCATGCAGGCAGCTAGGGGGGTGAGCGCGCGCCACCGGCGGCATGCTCCCGCCCGCGCTCGTCAGCGGGGAAGTCAATGCAGCGGGCAGGTGGCTTTGATTGCTCACTGAGAGAGAAGAACGGTCAGCTGTTGTAAACACAGCTGACCATTCTTCTTTCTGGAATGATCACAGAGCTCCTGTGATCCTTCTATATAGGAACACAGGTCTCTGTGGTCATTTCACAAGCCACGCCCCCCACAGTGAGAAACACACCCCTAGGTACACATTTAACCCCTTGATCACCCACTGAGATAACCACTTCCCTGCCAGTGTCATTATTACAGTAACAGTGCATATTTTTAGCACTGATTACTGTAGTAATGTCACTGGTCCCCCCCAAAAGTGTCAAAAATATCAGTCAGGGGTCTGATCTGTCTGCTGCAATGTCGCAGTCCCGCAAAAAATCGCAGATCGCCGCCGTTAGACGCGATAACTTTTGCTCAAACCAATCAAAATACGCTTATTGTGTTTTTTTTTAACCAAAAAATATGTAGCAGAAAACAAATTGGCCTAAAATGTTAAAAAATGTTGATTTTTAATTATTTATTTTTTTGGGATTGTTATATAGCAGAATGTGAAAAATATACATATTTTTTCAGAATTGTCGCTCTTTTTTTGTTTATAGCGCAAAAAATAAAAATTGGAAACAAAAAAGGGGGAGGGGGAGATAGCCACACTTAAATAACCAAAGGCAGCCAATACACCAATACATAGGTAATATCAGACCAAAACAGTACAAAAAAATGTGTACAGCGCCAGAAACTTCATGAATTGATTGCAACAGAAGTATAGATCAGTGGTCCTCAACCCTGGTCCTCAGGGCCCACTAACAGGCCAGGTTTGCAAGATAACTGAAATACATCTCAGGTGATATAATTTGCTGCTCAGTGATTGCAGTACTCTAGTCTGCATCTCCTTAAGGTAATACCTAAAATCTGGCCTGTTAGTGGGCCCTGAGGACTGGAGTTGAGGACCACTGGTATAGATAGACTAAAAAAGTCCAAAAAAGTCAGTAAGGCCAGGTGCTTAGGGTCAGTAATGAGTAGAAAAAAAAAGCTCCAAAACCATATAGCTGAAATCCCAAATCTTGGAGGAACCACGGGCACAAGTAAAGTAATCCCCTTACCGGAAAATTAGATCCCTGGTTAAGGAAGGTCAAACAGGCATGGATCACGGAGACCACAGATTAAGCGGTATTCCCAAAGATAACTGGCACCAGGTCCGTCACACTTGCTTCATCAATAATGTTGGATTGTCACAAATTCACACTTCCTAAGTTCCTTGCAGCAATTGGTAAAGGGTGCCCCTCCAAAAATAGATGGAACCCAATAGTGAAGTACGTACGTTTATTGACATTCACAGAAAGAACAAGGTAAATAACTCACATGTTGTTGCATGATACAAAGCACATGTTCAAAATGGCTGTGGCTGGGGGCGTGTCTGCGTGCGGGCAGGCTTAACTGACGCGTTTCGTCACAGCATAGGATGTTATCAAAGGCGAAGCCCACACCAAGAAGCACGCCTTAAATAGGGTCTCCATTAGTAGTGTCCACTCCCCCTTTCTTAAGGGACTCAAGTCCTTATGTTGTTGGATGATGTGGTGTGGAGGATTTGCAGCAGTCATATTGGTTCCTGTTCCACTTTCTATGCTGGCCAGAGATAAAACTTACATTACAGCAGATAGAATCCAGTGAAGTACTTAGCAGGGAAGCTACACAGCTAAGGTATAGATCTGACATCAATTGTGCACTTTAAAGCTCAAACACATAAGTCAGGTCCATAAATATTGGGACATCGACACAATTCTAATCTATTTGGCTCTATACACCACCACAATGGATTTGAAATGAAACAAACAAGATGTGCTTTAACTGCAGACTTTCAGCTTTAATTTGAGTGTATTTACATCCAAATCAGGTGAACGGTGTAGGAATTACAACAGTTTGTATATGTGCCTCCGACTTTTTAAGGGACCAAAAGTAATGGAACAGATTAACAATCATAAATCAAACTTTCACTTTTTAATACTTGGTTGCAAATCCTTTGCAGTCAATTACAGTCTGAAGTCTGGAAGGCATAGACATCACCAGACACTGGGTTTCATCCCTGGTGATGCTCTGCCGGGCCTCGACTGCAACTGTCTTCAGTTCCTGCTTGTTCTTGGGGCATTTTCCCTTCAGTTTTGTCTTCAGCAAGTGAAATGCATGCTCAATCAGATTCAGGTCAGGTGATTGACTTGGCCATTGCATAACATTCCACTTCTTTCTCTTAAAAAACTCTTTGGTTGCTTTCGCAGTATGCTTCGGGTCATTGTCCATCTGCACTGTGAAGCGTCGTCCAATGAGTTCTGAAGCATTTGGCTGAATATGAGCAGATAATATTGCCCAAAACACTTCAGAATTCATCCTGCTGCTTTTGTCAGCAGTCACATCATCAATAAATACAAGAGAACCAGTTCCATTGGCAGCCATAAATGCTCACGCCATGACACTACCACCACCATGCTTCGCTGATGAGGTGGTAAGCTTTGGATCATGAGCAAGGGTGTAGGAACCCACACAAATCTGGGGGGGACAGCATTTTTACTCGCCAGGTATATGCTTTTTCAGTAAACTGCGAGAGAGAGAGTGTGTGTGTGTGTGTGTGTGCAATACAATTAATTCATCGTATTTGTTTATTATATCCCACATAACCCACATAGCATTAATAAAAATGAACCCACATAGCATTAATAAAAATGAACCCACATAGCATTAATAAAAATGAACCCACATAGCATTAATAAAAATTAACCCACCTGGCATTAATAAAAATTAACCCCCAAATTAATCCCATAGCATTAATAAAAATTAGTGCTGGTGCTGCTGCTTGGCTTGCTGGCTGGGCTGGCATATGCTTGCTGCCAGTGCCTTGCCTTGCGCTGCCGCCGGAACCTCCTCACTGTCCGGTCCCGGTCCCCGACACACAGTGGACAGACTGCTAGGTAGTCAGTCAGTACTGTCCATGTGACGCCACTCCCGCATGCGCTTTAGGCCTGGCCGCCTAGGCTGGGTGCTTGGTGCGCGCCGCGCACTCTCCCTATGCTGGTGAGACGTCTTGCATGATGCCACTCCGCTGTGCACGCCCCCCTCCACCCGCCTGCCAGCCTGTGTTTGTAGGACAGAACAGGACCCCCAGGGCAAGACAGGACCCCCCAAAGACTGGAAAGGACCCCTCAGGATAAGAGAGGACCCCCCAAAGGAACAGGACCCCCAAGGACAGGACAGTACCCCCCAAGGACAGGACAGGACCCCCCAAGGAACAGGAAAGGACCCCCCAAGGAACAGGAAAGGACCCCCAATGATTGCAGAGTGCCAGCCACAGCATTGCCCCTAATGATTGCAGAGTGCCAGCCACACATTGCCCCCAATGATTGCAGAGTGCCAGCCACACATTGCCCCCAATGATTGCAGAGTGCCAGCCACACATTGCCCCCAATTGCAGAGTGCCAGCCACACATTGCCCCCAATGATTGCAGAGTGCCAGCCACACATTGCCCCCAATGATTGCAGAGTGCCAGAACACAGCATTGCCCCCAATGATTGCAGAGTGCCAGCCACACATTGCCCCCAATTGCAGAGTGCCAGCCACACATTGCCCTCAATGATTGCAGAGTGCCAGCCACAGCATTGCCCCCAATGATTGCAGAGTGCCAGCCACACATTGCCCCCAATGATTGCAGAGTTCCAGCCACACATTGCCCCCAATGATTGCAGAGTGCCAGAACACAGAATTGCCCCCAATGATTGCAGAGTGCCAGAACACAGCATTGCCCCCAATGATTGCAGAGTGCCAGCCACACATTGCCCCCAATGATTGCAGAGTGCCAGCCACACATTGCCCTCAATGATTGCAGAGTGCCAGCCACACATTGCCCACAAAGATTGCAGAGTGCCAGCCACACATTGCCCCCAATGATTGCAGAGTGCCAGCCACACATTGCCCTCAATGATTGCAGAGTGCCAGCCACACATTGCCCCCAATGATTGCAGAGTGCCAGCCACACATTGCCCCCAATGATTGCAGAGTGCCAGCCACACATTGCCCCCAATGATTGCAGAGTGCCAGCCACACATTGCCCCCAATTGCAGAGTGCCAGCCACACATTGCCCCCAATGATTGCAGAGTGCCAGCCACACATTGCCCCCAATGATTGCATAGTGCCAGAACACAGCATTGCCCCCAATGATTGCAGAGTGCCAGCCACACATTGCCCCCAATTGCAGAGTGCCAGCCACACATTGCCCCCAATGATTGCAGAGTGCCAGCCAGACATTACCCCCAATTGCAGAGTGCCAGCCACACATTGCCCCCAATGATTGCAGAGTGCCAGCCACAGCATTGCCCCCAATGATTGCACAGTGCCAGCCACACATTGCCCCCAATGATTGCAGAATGCCAGCGATCCCCCCGCACTTACCTCTCTCGCAGCTTCTCTTCAGTCCCCGGCTCCATGCGTCTCCGAGTCTTCAGTCCTCCCGCGGCGCCTCCTCCTCGTCCAATGGCACGGTGTTTGCCTTTCGGCCAATCAGGAAGCGGGAGGACCCGCTCCCTGATTGGCCGGGAGGAGGATCTGTGTGACAATAGCGAATTCTCATTCGCTATTGTCACAGAATGGGCGGGTCGGGCGCACTGCTGCTCCCTGGCCGCCACGTCTGCGGCTGCGCGGTCCGAGCGCAGTACATTCAATTGTACTGCGCTCGGACGCGCCACGGCTAAACTGGGGGGGATTTCAGCATACCCGTCCCCCCCGCATTATTTCCTGGGGGGGATGTGTCCCCCCCGGTTCCTACGCCCATGATCATGAGCAGTTCCTTTCCTTCTCCATACTCTTCTCTTCCCATCACTCTAGACACACAAGTTGATCTTGGTCTCATCTGTCCATAGGATGTTGTTCCAGAACTGTGAAGGTTTTTGTTAGATGTTGTTTGGCAAACTCTAATCTGGCCTTCCTGTTTTTGTGGCTCACCAATGGTTTACATCATGTGGTGAACCCTCTATATTGAGTAAAAGATATATACTAAATAAGTATATACCCTCGCGCCTCTGGAAAGCCTAATTTAAGAGAGTGCCTAAATAAATAAATAAATAAATTGTGTATCTAGTGATGTGTATAAATATATTAATATATTGATAAATAAGTGAATAAATATTAATTAGCAGCTGCTATAGTTTAGAGTATATAGAAGTTTAAATCCCAAAGGTATTAATATAGCGCTTGCTTCTAATTAGTCAGGGGTGAGCAATTCCTTGTTCACACACCTGAATAGTGAACAGTCAAGTGAGGAAAATGTATTTCCTAAAGGTGATAGCAAAATATATACATATAAAAAAGTGCAAAGTGCTAGATGAAGTTAGAATACATCAATATATAAATATAATTAAAATAGAATTATCAAAATATTATAACAGTCCCAATGTGAAGTTCCTTCGTGATCTTGTGCAAATAGTGTCCTAGTAAGGTTTCTCCAATATTCCAACTGCTGGTATAATTGGCATAACTTGTAACATAAGGGGTGCACACTCACCGGACTTGGTGGGTCTTGAATACCGTATAGTAACAAGACCTTACGAGCTTGTGGCTTCCCAAGCCTGTAGGTAACTGCTGGGCTCTGTGGTTCACTATGGTCCGTGATACTCCTGTGTTTGGAAACCGATCCTTAGGCTGTGCCTTCTACATTTACAGACATAAAAATAAAATGCAGGCTTCTCCTCTCACCTCACAGTGAGAGGAGAAGCTTGTATCTCATATTGAGAGTTGACAGCAACAGATTCCAAATGCAAATAGCGCATAAAATGAACCCTGGACCTTTTACCTTTTATCTGCTCCTTGTAAATGGGCAGCCAATCGTCCCATTACTTTTGGTCCCTTAAAAAGTGGAAGGCACATATACAAACTGTTGTAATTCCTTCACCTTTCACCTGATTTGAATGTAAATATCCTCAAATTAATGCACATCTTGCTTGTTTCATTTTAAATCCATTGTGGTGGTGTATAGAGCCAAAAAGATTAGAATTGTGTCAATGTCACAATATTTATGGACCTAACTGTTTGTGTGTGCGTGCATGTGTATTTATACTGACGGTGTCAGTAGAGTAGTAAACAGTAGGGCAGAGATTGGTGTCAGTAGGGGAGTGGATGGTGTCAGTAGTTTCTATTTTTATTATTTTCTACTTTATTTAGGAGCCCCGTTAGGGGGTTTTTGTGAAATATCAGGGGTTTAAACAGGGGGAATCTGTGCCACAAGGTTAATTAGGGTGTGCCCAGGCACACCTGGCACACCCTGTGCACATGCCTATGTCTGACATGCTTTTCCAGGTGGTCTTAGATCTCATGATTTTTTTTATTATTATTATTTTTTTCCACATTTTTTAGGAGCTAGGAATGTATGGTCTTTTTATTTCTCAGCAGCAAAGAAAACATTACCTCAATAAAGGGGGAAGGCAGTCAAAAAGGGGTGTCCAACTCCAAACCTTGCACCGGGGCCCCAGAGCTGTAGTGGTGCCACTGCGCTAAGAGTATGCATCATGTTTCAAATAAAGTCTTGTGTAAAGGCAGGGGAAAGTTCACAATGAAAGAAGAGGCAAGGAGATTGAATGGCCCCTCTGCCTCAGGAGGTTATTCCAATACACAGCATATCATCTTCATTTGATACTGAAGAATTTTTTGTAGGTCATTCTTCTTCCAGTTTATTCTGCTATCACACACCAAAATCATAATCAAGTACAAAAACAACATAGAGGCATATTAATAATGCAGTGAATAGGACATTCAGATTAATTAATCACCGTTATCTTTATAAACGGTTTGTAAATGCCACAATCACTTGTAAACATGAGCCTAGTATATTTTAATAAAAATATATATATTTTTTTAAATAGTAGATTTTTACTGGGTTTATGTGGTTTATTGCTTGTATACAAAATTAATTAATTACGTGACTACACTAGTTTTGTATGTAAAGTGCACAATAATGTTAATAACAAAACAAAAAGGTAATGCAAGGCTTTACTGATGTTTTAATTGCATTTGTAAAAAAAGACGTATTCCCACTACAAAAAATGTAAAAATGCATTGATTATTATTTAAAATAATGTAAACATTATAGGGCATGTATGGCTATATACTATATTTTAAATGTGTTAAAGCAAAAAAAATGATTTGAAGATTGACATTAAAGAGGAAGACTTTTAAAAAATTAAAGTATAACTAAAGGCAAAACTTTTTTTTTTTTTTAGTTTTGGATAGAGTGGAGAAGGATTAGAATGCTTGTCGGTTTTTCTTTTTTGTTTGTGTCCCATTAATGAGATTCCCCCTCTCCATTTGTCCTGTTTACTATTATTATTGAAGGTGAAAGTAAAAGAGAATCTCAAATTTTGGGTTGTCCCCAGAAAAGTAATAGAGGGGAAATCTTCCAATGAGGACACTAGTTCTGGTGACCTGGGGGTCCCCAAGGGAATTGCCTTAATTTGCAGGGATTTCCTTTCACTTCCTGTTCGGCTATGGGACAGGAAGTAAAGGGTAACCCCCGCAGTGGAACACAGGTGACAAAATAAAATCTGACAGAGGTTATAACCGTCCCTTGCTCTATCCAAAATGAAAAAAAAAAAAGTTTTACCTACATTTCTACTTTAAGACTTCCTCTTTTACCTATACCTTTGTTTGTTTTAAAGACTTTAATGTACTAAACGCTTAAAAGGACATTACATTAATAAAACACGGACATTACATTAATAAAACACACACAATAGTGTCAGCTAAAGAGTTTTAATACTTTTTTAAAGTGTTGTTATAGAAACATAATCTCATTATTATGCTGTGTGTTTATTACATAATTTACAGGACTTTATTGGTCACTTATCTTTTTTTTTTTAACTTTAAATATTCAATAAAAATTGTATCAATTCAATTATTATGGTATATTCGATTTAATATAGTTTTTTTTTTTTTTATCCCTGACTTGAGCTAATAATGTAACATTTAATATAGGACATCTAAATTAAAGTGCACATATTAAAAGAAGCGGTCTGTATTTATTATTTTAAAATACGACTTCTACTGCTACTACTATCGCTACAACTACTGCAACTAACCTTAATAATATTCAGGTACTAACATTACAAACATAGTAAATAAAAAAGTGAAAAAAAGTAAATTAAAAAAATAGAGAAATAGTGAAAAAAACTTTACTTTTTTAAAAGGCAAGCTTCATTTGTAAAGTGAAGGTTGCAAAGTGTGTTCGCTTCAAATGCCCAATCAAATTAAAGAAATATTTTATACTATAAATAACAATTACATTTCATAATGTTTTAGTTTTTTTAAAGTAACACTTTTTTGAACAGAACACATATTTTCTACTTTTTTGAACATCTCTTAAATCATTCTCAGCTTTTGTATTGTTTTTTAACCTTGTTAACAATAGTATGAATTTGTTTATTATTACTAATTAGAAAAGTAGTTAGTCTGTTAAGTATATTAAGTATCCCAGGGCTAAATGGGTACATTCATCAAAGTGGAATTCACCTACGTCTGCTACGTTTTGCTTCTTTTTCTTCTTTTTTTTCTTTTCACCTGTTGATCAATACAGATTTTGAAGGTAATAAAATTAATCTAGCAATTCAGACATGGCAAATTCCATTATTTCCCAAGATATATTTCTGTTATAGACTTTTTTTTAAACTTTTCAATCATTCTACCCACAGAAAACCTCTTAATTATACCATCAACACCCTTCTATCACAGTAGCAACATATTCTGCTTTCTTTACTTCTTTCTACATAGTGACTGTCCTTTAATTATTCTTTCTTTTGATATATATATATATATAAAGATTTTTTTCCCTGCAGATCAGATTGAAGCGGACAGGGGAACTTTGCGTTAATTGGTCTATGTGCCGCAAAGTTATTTTATGAAACATATAAAACTAGTGTAAAGACTGTCCTATTAAAGAAGGCAAGTTAGCCAGAAACTGCAGTGAAAAGTGCTTTGTATACAACAAATAGGAGGAAGAGAAAGGAAGAGGGACTAGAATGAAAGCAGTGGTCATAAGAAAATAAGTTACAGACAAGGCTCTTATCAGGATAATCTGGGCATTTTTATTCCCTCTCAGACAGCCTTTCTTATTCAGAGTGAAAGTAAATATGTGCCCTTATCGGCAGGAGCATGGCTCTTTTCAGCAGGTCCAGGGGGGGAGATAGTGACTGTGCAGCCTTGAATTGCCTGTCCTATCTCACGCAGGGCAGGTGGATGCAAATGAAATCTTGCTGGAAAACATCCTGAATAATGCAAAACTGACGATCTCTATCACCCAAGTCTTCCAAGGTCTGAATAGATCCTTGCATTCCCCATAAAACTGAATCAATCATTTTACTTATTTAATTTGTGGTTGTAACTCACTTTGATGCATCCCTTGGTTACACGAGGGGGGGGGGGTGTAAGAAGAGGGGGGCAGGGTCAGTATAGGAGGGGGATGTTGGTCACTGCATGCCACCCAGGATGTTATTCACAAGTAACAATTGCCATTATCTGTTCCCACTTTGGGCTAATCAGACAGAATATGTAAAGATGAATCTTGTTTCCTGTTGTCATTGGGAGGTAAGAGTTATCTCTGGGGAGGAGTGAGGATAAGTGAAGGTAAAGGGAGGGGGGCTTCTGTTCCCATTAGGGTCTTAAGCACTTGACTCACATTGGTACTTAGCATCCCATAGACAGGGACGGTCTGAAAGCAGTTAGTTTATGTTTGGGTGTAAATGGGGTGGCATGTTTATATAAACAGCATCTCCCAGTAAGTGATACTAATATTTAGGCTGTACTGGGAGAAGAAGGAACTAAGTGTGGAACCAGCTCCAAGGAGCCATCCAACTCTGTGGCTGTTTCCTAGTTCTTATCTCTGAAGGACTTCATCCCTCTCTGGCCATGTCTTCCTCCAGCAGCCTTAGCTTCACAGTTCGGAGGATTCTGGATCTGCCAGAGTATGAAGACACAGAGCCATCTATGAACTACCCCAGGAGCCCATCTTACCAGGATTGGGTCAAGAGTGACAGGAACCGCTATTTATGTAAGTATCATCTTCCACCATGCAAATATTTTATTTTGCTAAATGTACAGAACAATTGCATTGATATATGGGACTGATCTTCATGTATTAGATTGTTTATTTATTTTTTTACATTGACTTTAATTTAAGCGCCATCAAACCAACAATACATTATTTAAAATAGTTTGTTAGTTTAGGATGAAATTTTATTTTTGTAAAATGTATTTGATGTGATTGAGTGTTTCAGCCTAAGGGTTGCTTAATGAACTGGCAAACCCTTTTGCATACAAATGGCAAATCTCTTTTCAGTTTCAAGGTAAAAATGAGTTTTGAGTAAGTTATTTTCTTTTTAATTTTTTGATAAACAGAAGGATTGTTCTTTCTTTCTTTAGGGATGCTTGATACAAACAACAATGCAGACATTTGTCCTTTCTGATGCGCATTATATCTTGTTTACAACACTTTTTCTTGCAATCCTACCAATATCTTGACTACTGTATTTTCTGGTGTATAAGACTACTTTTGAACCTCAAAAAAATCCCCCAAAAATGGGAGGTTGTCTTATACGCCGAGTATAATATCTCCAAGGTAACCTAAGTATAAGTATTACCGGTAGATCATGTAATAGGGGGGTCGTCTTATACGCCCAGTTGTCTTATACGCCGGAAAATACGGTACTTCTATTGTCAATGAAAATATGGCAGTATAGAATTTGCATCAGTTATTAAATAACATTTTGTGTGACAAAAAATAAACAAACTTTTTGGAAACTTAAGATATGTTTTTTAGTAATTAGGCTTTGTAAAAAAAAAAAAAAAGTAGTATTATATTGCTGATGATCTTAGGGTATCCATTATGCCCATGTAGGTCAGATTTTTCTTTTGGAAAGTTGAAATTTTCACTATACATAAAAAAAAAAAAAAACGTAAGACATCTACATGCAGGTCTTCTTGACTCTTTAAGTTTATTAAATTACAAATGGCAGTACAAAAGAAACACTTATATTCTAAACAGCAACTTTTTAAGCAATGTTTAGCCCCTTTTTCAAGCTATGAGCAAACTACCAATAGTATGCTCATAGTTTGATATGTGCTTTGCATATTATTTATTACACATATTCTATAGCACTTCCAATTGATGCAACTCCTTTTATTAATATTGTACGTTCACATCAGTCTCTGCCCTCAAGGAGCTTACAATCTAAGGTCACTCACTAACTCACATTCATATATGTACCCATACTAGGGACAATTTAGACAGGAGCCAATTAACCTACCAGCAGGTCTTTGGAGTGTGGGAGGAAACTGGAGTACCTGGAGGAAACCTGCAGGGATAACATGCAAACTCCAATCAGCTAGTCCCATGGCTGGGATTCAAATCAACAACCTCAGTGTTGCCAGACAGAAGTGATAACTACTTAGCAATTGTATTTGAAGTTTCTCTGAGTTGCCAAAGAGGTTTTAGCCAGATACCAGGCAACTGTGGGTGTTCTTATAATATTCATTAAATTGTTGTATATTTCTTACAGATCACAATGATGCTTAACATAAAAGTAACTCATGGATAGTACTTATTTTATTTTAAAAAGTAAAAATATAGAGAAAATATAATATAATCTATTTTAAAAAGTAAAAATAGAGAGAAAATATAATAGAATCTATAAAGTAATCTATAAACCTATTAATATGAAAATGTTAATACTGCTGTGAACGTTTCCTTTTTTTTTTTTTTTTGTGCATCTACACTGCTTTTATTTTCAAGCATCAGAGAAGCATGAATAAGATGAAAGAGAATGCACACATAGGTACTAAATGATAAAGTTGACCACAGTGACTAAGTCAACTTAGGACTTGATTTATTAGCATAGTATGCACATTGTATGGTACACAGGGCATTTAAATTTTTTTTAATTTTAATATTTTGCAGCTTCGGATGAAAGCAGTTCAGAGGCCACTCTCACAGACACTATGCAGAGATCAGACAAGGAAACAGACCACCACGATGAGAAGAAAAAGAAACGCAGGGTCCTCTTCTCAAAGGCGCAGACCTTGGAACTTGAGAGGAGGTTCCGCCAACAACGCTATCTCTCTGCCCCCGAGAGGGACCAGCTAGCACACATCCTCCAGCTCACTCCAACCCAGGTGAAGATCTGGTTCCAGAACCACCGCTATAAGATGAAGAGAGCCAAACCCGAAGCATCAAGCTCTCCGCCTCTTCTGAAACACGTTATGGTGCCAGTACTGGTTAGGGATGGTAAGCCTTGCCAGACCTGCTCCCCCACCAACTCTACTGATAAAATGCCCATCTTTCCTGCACTGCAACCTACAGGTGCATTCAGCTTTGTTAACAACTACCATAATAACCAGCATATAGCTCATCCAGCCAGCCTCTCCTGGAGATGGTGAAGGGAATCTACAGTATGTAAAACAACGCATCTCCATATTATAGTTTATATACATTTGTGAGAACTCTACAAGGCGCAGTAGTCATATATTTCATGAGCAGCAACATGGACTCATAACTGTGATACAAAAGATGAGGACAAATATGGTGAAAAAAAACTGCTAAATCCTAAATAATAGTTTTATGTTGTTTTTGTATTTGGCTCATGGAAGTTTGTAAATAATAAGAAATGTATGTATTTGTATATATACCTCTGATAACACGTGATGCTCTTTGTTTTATTGCAATTTTATAGCAATTTAAAATGTTATTTGCTGCAAACTGTAAAATATGTTCATATTGAATAGAATCAATGGAGATATCTCCACATATTGCAAATAAACTGACTTTTGCAGTTTTCAGAGTCTTGTATTTGTAGGATTTAGGCAACAGACAAGATTTTCATGCTTGCTGGAAAAGTAAATTGACCAAAGACTTATATCACTCAGAGAACAGCTCCTTATCCCTCAGCATTCTCATTTTATTAGAATTGTGACCATTAGGAAGCTCCTACATAAAGTAGCATAATGAAAAATACCTGGGACTTCCAGCTGGGGGAGGTCCAGAAAATCTCCTTTTGTGACCTTGTTTAGGAAGGTAGAGACACAAATATCAGGGAAAGGACACTAATTATACACAATAAGGATAATTCCAAAAATGAATCATTAGTTTGGGATGAAAATAGCCTAAATTCACAGTTGTATGGTTTGCTTTATTTGGGATATTTATTTGTTCACTATAGTGCACAGGATTAGGACGACTTAAGGCTCGTACACACTATAAGAAAATCTGGCGAATATTTTCATCCAAAGAATTTTCGTACGATTTTCGTATAATGTATACACAACTTTCTATAGCCGATTCAGAATTTTCCTACAAAAATTCTCAAAAGGACAAACTCCAAAATTTTTCTCATACGGGAAAAAATGAACGATTTTCGTTTAATGTGTACCGCTTTCGTACGATTTTTGTACAAGAAAAATCAGAAAAGAAATACTGCGCATGATCAGAAACAATAAACAACAAAAAAAAAATGCCTTTGAGAATTGTCGTACAAAGTTTCGTTCATCGTTTCTGATTTGCTGTGAAATAACGAGGAAAATCGGACAATTGTTCACCCGATTTTCTTATAGTGTGTACCCCACTTTAACTGTTGCTGCTAAACAGGTTGGCACTGGGGTTGATTTACTAAAACTTGAGAGTGAAAAAATCTGGTGCAGCTCTGCATAGAAACCAACCAGCTTCCAGTTTTTTTTGTTCTTTTTTGTCAAAGCCTAATTGAACAAGCTGATTGGTTTTTATGCACAGCTGCACCAGATCTTGCACTCTCCACTTTTAGTAAATCAACCCCCCGGTGTGCTAATCATCAACTTGAAACGACAAGTCCCAGCATTCCGTGATAGTTACAAAACTGATTAACGTCCAAACTGGAACTGTTTAAAAACTATATATACAGCCTATAGCAGGGTTTCTCAACCAGGGTTCCGTGGAACCCTAGGGTTCCTCCTGAGGTTGCTAGGGGTTCCTTGAGCAATCGGCAATTTCTGCCTCACAGATAAGTTTCCAATGACACCATTGTTCCTTTTAGCTCTCTGTAAGGAGGGTAATTCTTCCCAATGATGGCAAGAGTAAGGAGCATTCTTCCCACTGACTGTCACACTAATGTGTCATAAGTTGTGGAATTTTAATTTTTAGCAGGGGTTCCCCGAGACCAGAAATGTATTTCAAGGGTTTCTCTGTGTTGAAGAGGTTTAGAAAGGCTGGCCTATAGACATAAGCAGTACCATGCAACTCCTAGCATGATTCACATTCACAGCTAATAGTCATTACTTGCAGAAATCCCTGAAACGAAGATCCGTCCCCTATATGGGTAGCCCACATAAAGTCTAAATTTACAGTATCTTTTATTATGCATTTTATTTTTGTGTTGATGTTACGTTTCACTTTAATTCATTGATTCTTCTCCACTCAATACTACGAAACAATTTGTTACTTAAAGGGTAACCCCTTTCGTGGGGGGGGGGGGGGGGGGAGGGGGGGAATCAGCAAATAAAGAAAAAACAACATAGGGTATACAATTGCGACACAAATCATATTGTAATTGAATGTTATTAAAAATGACCTTTCATTTTCAATCTGCACCCACTGTAATTTTCTGGAAATGCAATGCAATATGGCTACCTGGAGCTGTTCTGTACACAGAATGTACTGACCACACCCCAGAAAAATCATCTCCTGCTTGTGTGATTGGCTAACCAATTTTCCCAGAAGTCTGCCTAAGATACAAGTCAGATTTCTGGCATCCCCTGCAACAAAAATGTCATTTTTGGTGAGATACTCCCAATAGAAACATGCGGGATGCAGGCCCAGCAGCTTTCCTCATTAGAGCACTGCAGCTGCCACAGCAGATAGATAATTATGAATCCACTCCCATTTGACCCACTCAGCACAGATGCAAAGAGGAACAAATAATGATTTCTTTAGAATAACAAAATGTAGGGATCCGCAGCAAAGTTTGTTAAAATCCCTGCAATGTACAGAGATCACCCAGAGGGGAATGTTTTTTCTCAACAAAAGTGGAGTTATGCTTTAATGTCCTAAACCATTAGCCAAAACTATTTCTGAAACTATAGTAAAGTATGTTCCCAAGCTTTCACTTGGTTTTCCCGTCACTCCCTATTCTAAAACAAAAACAAGAGGAACTTTTTTTTTCAAAGTAAGGGAATTTCAAAGTAAGGGAATCCTATCCTACGCCACTTTCACCAGAACAGGTGTCAGCATTGGTAGACATTAGCAGTAGCAACAAACACTTGACACTTGAGTGTCTAAATCTTCCCTATTCTATCCAGAACTAAATATAAAAATTTTGAGTAAAGATACAGGTTCTAGGCTCTTTCACACTGGCAGTAATACTTTCTGTCCTCTAAAAAGTGATCTGCAGTGGATCGCTTTTTAAAAGGGTGGATTATCAGTGACTGGCATGCGTTCAGGAGGTGCTACTGTCACCTACGGATGGCTGTTTTATTCATTTTTTTTTTAACAGCAATTTCTCATTGAAGGACTGCGACCCAAACTAAAACATTTGGCTTGCTACTGCAGTGCAGCCCTATTAATCTTATAGGGCAAGTTTGACAGGCGGTGCCACATGTCAGACTCTGCAGCCCGAGTTAGACCCCATGCACACTGGTTTCTTGAAAACACTGTTTCTTCTGACAGGAGAAAAACAGCGTTATAAACTCACCTAAGCTGCATTTTTTTAAACCAGTGTAGGTGAGTTTAGCAGAGTCTAGCAGTGCTTGGAGTGTGGGCATTTATTTTTTTCATTGGCCAGAATTTTAATTTTTTATGGTTATTGAAATAAATAAATGCTGAAGTGCTAAACGTGCCTTGGGTTTAGGCACCTTTAACGGCATTTACACAGGTTGAAAGTAGTTGTAAAGGCAGGTTTTTTTACCTTTATGCATATGCAAAAAATGGGCAGTTTTGGGACTTTAGATGAGACACCAGGAGGACTGCTCAGCGTCTCCATCCCTATACATAACAAAATTGAAAAGCAAGGGGGATTATAGAAGGTGTGTGGGAACCAGCCGGTCCCTAGTTTGATATACTTACCCACCAGTCTGCTAATAGACCAAATATACCTGTCTAAAAAATTAGGTTAAAAACAGGGGTTTAGTTAACACACATTTGCAAACGCATGTATAAGCTGCAAGGCCAACAACAAGGCACCCTGTGTATCTTGCAGTCCTAACACTTCCTAACACTACTCAACCTGAGTGTCTGAGAGTCTCCACAAGGGAAGTACATGAATGCTGATGGATGGATGGGAAACAGATGGGCTGGAGATCGCCCAATCCTCCCCCCACCTGCTCCAATTCATGACTGCTAATGGAAAACTAATGGCTGTGTAATAGCCATAGAGTGCAAACTAAAAGTGATCAGCTGGGAAACACACCCCCCCATCCCTTTAGTAAAAAGGGGGGACTTTGAGTGAGACACCCGCCTGTAAAGCAAGCGTCTCCATCCCTGACAAGGTACAAAAAATGGGCAGTTTTGGGACTTTAGATGAGACACCGGCGAGCACTGCTCAGCGTCTCCATCCCTATACATAATGAAATTGAAAAGCAGGAGGGGTAATAGAAGGTGTGTGGGAACCAGCCGGTCCCTAGTTTGATATACTTACCCACCAGTCTGCTAATAGACCCAATATACCTGTCTAACAAATTAGGTTAAAAAAAGGGGTTTAGTTAACACACAATTGCAAACGCATGTATAAGCTGCAAGGCCAACAACAAGGCACCCTGTGTATCTTGCAGTCCTAACACTTCCTAACACTACTCATCCTGAGTGCATATGCAGGAAGGTAAAAAAACTTCTGTGTGCATCTCCCCCCAGCACCCCTAATACTTACCTGGACCCCTCTTGATCCAGTAATGTCCATGAGAGCCTTTTCTTTGCTCTCCAGGGACTCGCACTCCTAAATGGCTCCCGCTGCTGTCAATCACAGCCAGTGAGCTAATCAGGAAACAGAGTGGGCGGGGACTGAGCTGCCGCTCCTTGTGTAAATAGATGCACAGAGCCCTGGCTCATGAGTGGGCCTGCTTGGGTGCCCTCACAGCTAGCTGCTTTCTGTGGGGGCACCCGGCAGGAGCGCCGGTGTGGGACCCGAGAAGAGGAGGATCCAGGCTGCTCTGTGCAAAACCAACTGCACAGAGGAGGTAAGTATAACATGTTTGTTATTTTAGGAAAAAACAAGACTATAACATCACTTTAATAGTGTCCAGCGTTTTTGTGGTCAAAATTCTCTCTCCTGAATGAAATTTTAGGGCGTTCAGAAAACATCCTCTAAACGCCCCTGCTACTAAAATGCTAAAAACATCCATGGGTGCAGCACAGTGGCAAAGTGGTTAGCACTCCTGCCTAGCAGCACTCAGGTCTTTGGTTCAAATCCCAACCACAGCGCTATCTATGTTCTTCCTGTGCTTGTGTGGGTTTCCTCCGGGAACTCTGGTTTCCTCCCACACTCCAAAGACATGCTAGTAAAACTGAGGTTCAGCAACCTTTTTCTATTAGAAAACAAATATAGCAAGATACATTTGACTCTGCTTTTCTTACTTATATCAGCACTGGTTATGAGAATTTTTATATGATTTATTCATATATCTCCTATATTGTAGTACTTTGGGTTGATATTTTGATATACTGCATTCCCTTCTTTATTCTGTTGACTTGCAGTGTTTTGTTTAATCTTTTGTTATCATTGTGGAAATGCAGCTGCACACTCATTATCTGTAGGTGCGATGTTTCACTATGACACGGAAGTGGAAGGAATAAAAGCTGCAATTGCTTTATTTTTATATGGAAATGTCAAGTTGCTATAAAAAGGGCTTATATAGCCCAAAACACATAAACAAAGACATGTATCACCGTCTGTATTTAAAGATGAAAAAAGATGGCTCTTTTATATGTTGGGATCTTTCTTTTATTTTATTTTTTTTTTTATATCAATTAGAGAATCTTTGTTTGGATCTTTGTTTTTTCCTTCCCATGTGCCAAAACTATCGTTTTTTTTTTTGTGCCCCCGCCATCCTCCCTGCTCCATTCAAATACACATGTGTGTTCATGCAAACTGAATGTTTATGTGACATCTAGATGACAGATGAGATTCTGAGAAGTTGAATTCTTCTTAGATCAATGAGCAGATTAAAACAATAAATAAACATGCCTATCAAGCTTTCACATATAAAATCTGGAAAAGCTGATCAAGGCCTTTTTCTCTTCTAATTGGACTGTATATTCTGCATTTTAGCTTGGCGTCTGTGTGCGCATGGCAAAATGTTTAGGTGTTTGAATAGCCGAAATGTTTTAAATTAGTTTAGCAGCGCGTTCACGGATTAATTAAACAGACTGTGCGTTCAGATCCGTGGACACGCTCCTGCCTGCATTTCAAGCTTTGACATGAGATTGTGTCCATGCAGCCTCTGCATTTGCAGCCACTTCTATGGGCTGCCTGCATGCAACTCTAAGGCCCCTTTCACATATGCGGACCGTTTGTCCGTTTTTCATCCAACCGTTGATAGATGAAAAACAGACATTACCATACAGGATACTTGTCTAAACTTCAAAGATCTTCCTCACCTCAATCATCTGCTCCAAGACAGTGACCCCTCAGGTGGTTCATCCTGCTGCCCAATGGATTTTGGTGGTGCTAGTTATGACATGTTCACCATTCCTTTGTCCCATTCCCCCCCCCCCCTTCCTTTTCCCACCTTGTGTTTTTTTCTGCACCTATTCAGATTGTACTGATGGTTATCCTTTGATTGTTGCGAGTTCTGTCATGTTTTAGTATGTAGCGGTTAACCATGATTTTCCTGCTTCTTGTATTGCGAAAATCTCAATAAAATATATTTAAAAAAAAAAAAGAAACAGACATCAATGCATCTCTATGGAAAAACGGATGTAAATGGAGGATCATTCATTTAAATCAGTTTACATCCGCACCCGTCAACATCCATTTTTTGAAACAGATCAAAGCTCTCCATCAACATCCATTTTTTGAAAAAGATCAAAGCTCTATTTTTCTTTGGTTAAAAAAAAACGGAACAGTAAATAAATGGATGTAAATTAACAAATGGTCCAATTTCCATCCGTTTTTGCATTGGTAGTGGATGTAGAAAAACTGATGAGCAGCTGATGAAAAACGGATGAAAACTTCATCCGTTTTTTTCTTTGAAAAAGACGTGACTAAACTGATGAAATGAAAGGTCTGCATGTGTGAAAGGGGCCTATGGGTCCTTTCACACAAGCATTCTGTTTGTTTCATCAGTCCAGTCATGTTTTTTTAAAGAAAACATTACTCTGTTTACGGGCCCTTTCACAAGGGCGACTCCGTGGAACACAATCTGCTTGCTCAACAGGAGATCACTTCGCTAATCATCTTTAATATCCATTGGACCCTGGGTAAACATTTTCTTGGGCCCTCCAAAATTCCAATTATCAACTATTAGCAGGCAGTGCGAACTTAAGGGGCAGCTGTTTTGGGCCCGACAATGATGACTGGGCCCTGGGCAGCTGCCCCTTTTAAACTGCGTTAAAGACAGCCCTGGATGACAAGTCCAACTCCTCCCACTGTGCAGAGGGGAGAGGGACCCAGTCTCGCTCTTCTCTATGGGGAAATCGGGTGAAAATGGACCTCATGTCCGTTTTCATCCAATCATATCCGATCCGACCTGCCAGACGGATGGAAAATAGGACCACTATCTTTCTGGATTTTGCGGACAGGATTCGATTGTACAGCAGCGGATGTCAGTGGAAATGTCATCATTGACATCCACTGCTCCCTAGGGGAGACTGGAGGGTCCGATCAGGTTTGCCTAAAAAACGAACCTGATCGGACATCATTCTCATCATTTTCTTATCAGTTTCTCATCAGTTTCTTATCAGTTTCTCATCAAGTTCTTACCAGTATTTTTTACATCCACTACCAATGCAAAAATGGATGCAAAATGGTCCTTTTGTCTGTTGACTTCTGTTTGTTGTCCATTCTGTCTTTTTAACTGAAAAAAATAGGGCTTTGATCCATTCCAAAAAACAGATGTTGACAGGAGCCGATGTAAATGGATAAACGTAAATAGATGATCATCCGTTTACATCCATTTTTCCATAGAGATGCACTGATGTCTGTTTTTTATCCGTCAACGGATGGATGAAAAACCGATGCCCGTGTATAAGAGGCACATGCGGACCTTGTTTACATAGGCAGACCGCCATTCCGCCTCTCTGCTCGATCATCGGCGGGTGCCAGCGATGTCCGCGGTACCCGCAGCTGGGCTCCTGCTGTGTGTGATCACAGCGGGAGTGAGCCACTGGTGGTGTGCATGCGTGCCCCCTACCCGGAAAATCCGGATCACGTATACCGTGTTTCCCCAAAAATAAGACCGGGTCTTATATTAATTTTGGCACCAAAAGACACAGTAGGGCTTATTTTCAGGGTAGGTTTTATGTGTAATGTGCTGTCTTCTCTCCCTCTCTGCCTGTCAGGATACACCTGTGTGAACCTAGTTTAGTGTTTGTAAAATCCTAGAATCCACTTTATGACTGTTTTATATAAAGTCCAGTGTGTTTCTGTACATTATTTAAAACAGTATAAAAGTGGATTCTAGAATTTCCAAACACTAAACTAGGGCTTATTTTTGGGGTAAGGCTTATATTGCAGCCCTCCCTGAAAATAACAGTAGGTCTTACTTTCAGGGTAGGTCTTATTTTCGGGGAAACACGGTATATATACGTGAAAGGGCGCACACAGGTGCCGCACTGTAGCAGTAAAACTGCTATAGGGCGGATGGGAAGTGGTTAATTTCCCGTCTGAATGAGCCCTTAGTAGGAAAGGCCAAAAAACCCTTATCTAGGTATTTTTTGGTTTTTGTATCCCACTGGAGGATTTTTTTTACTTCCTGTACTGGACATGCAAAGTGAAGGGAATCCCCATCTTAGACAGTTGCTACCAGACTGACTATCTCCTACTTTATCTACTTTTAGGCGATCCCTAAAAACTTTTCTCTTTAGAGAAGCTGATCCTGAATCCACCTAACAACTGTACTTTTATTTTCTCCATTTGCTCATCCCCTTCAGTTATTACCTTTTGTATCACTTGACCCTTCCTATTACATTGCAGGGCCCTCTGATTCCTCCTGTATGGAATTGTATACTGTACTGTTTTCCCTAACGTGGTAAAGCATGGGTGTCCAACCTTTTGGCTTCTCTGGGCCACATTGAGTGTAGAGAAATTTTCTCGGGCCGCATATAAAATATACAGTATACTATAGTTAAGGTATATAAGTAATAAAACGCCGCAGCACCCTTCCCGCGCCGCCTCACCAGTGCGTGCCCATCCAATGCAGCCTGATCAGTACCCATCCAATGTAGCCCCACCAGTGCATGCCCATCCAATGCAGCCTGATCAGTGCTCATCCAATGCAGCCTCCCCAGTGCCCATCCAATGCAGCCTCACCAGTGCATGCCTATCCAATGCAGCCTCATAGTGCATGCCCATCCAATGCAGCTTCACCAGTGCGTGCCCATCCAATGCAGCCTGATCATTGCCCATCTAGTGCAGCCTCACAAGTGCATGCCCATCCAATGCAGCCTGATCAGTGCCCATCCAATGCATCCTCACAAGTGCATGCCCATCCAATGCAGCCTGATCAGTGCCCATCCAATGCATCCTCACAAGTGCATGCCCATCCAATGTAGCCTCACCAGTGCTTGCCCATCCAATGCAGTCTGCAATAAAGAGAGAGGAGAGCTGCTGGATTACACAGAGCAGGGATCTCCTGCTTATCCGGCGACCGCTGTCATACGAAGTCCTGCCTCCTGAACCGGCTCCTATGATAGACGTCACCAATGTGCTGTCTATCATTGACAGAGGCTCCAAGGCAGCCTCTGTCTACAGTTAGTTGGAAGCCGCTGTGGCCGTTCCCCCGACTCGACTTCCTTCCTCCCCAGCAAAAAAAAAATAATTGTCAGGGGGCAGTGGGCCGCATTGCCTGTGGTTCTGGGCCGCATGCGGCCCTCGGGCCACAGGTTGGACATGCCTGTAGTAAAGCGTTGCACAAACTGATGGCGCTATATAACACCTGTATAATAATAATAATGATATTAATAAATTCATATTTTGTCAGAGATAATGATCTTCATCATTTTGTGTCAATAGTGACTTTTTTAACTAGTTTGAACTTTGCTTAAAAAAAAAAAAAAAAAAAAAGAAACTTTTTAAAACTGCAAATGGTTAACAAAGTGCAAAGTTTGAAAAAGCTTAAAATTTATAATTTAACTATATATTTTTTTTTTATTCTGCTTAAAAATCATAAAATGGCAACCATTGGTTAGAGGACCTTGGACTGCCCGCAAACCCACCGAACCAAAAGACTGGGATTATAAAAGCCAATTCTTTTTGTAACGCTTTCCAGCCTTCAGCTCGTTGAACGATTTTATAGCTGTAGACCCACAAATGCAGCCTCTGTGCTGTAAAACAAATAGTGCATTGTTGCAGGTTGTATCTGTTTGTTTATATCCCAGTATGAGGGAATTTATAGTACATGTATAAATGTCTCCCAGGGCCATAAAAAGACATGTCAGTCGTGTAATACAGGGCATGTACGTGGGAGGTGAAGCAGTGTATCTTAGGGAGAAGCTCAGTGGAGTGTGAATAGGACAAATTGTCAATGTAAAGGCTGAAATGCAGGAGGCGTGCATATCAATGAGAGGGTCAGGAGAAGGGGGGGTCTGATGGAATAGGGTTAGGGTTAGAGAAGTGATGTTCTCCCTTGTTTTCAGGCAGTAGTATAAGCCTATAACCCTGTAGCTGTCACCTGGGACTAGCATTTCAGCTGGTTGCCACCTTGCATCACATATGGAAGAGACCATCTTTGGAAGGTCCTCCCAGGGATGTCTCTCCTTAAGTCTCCCATTGTCCACCAACTTGAAAAGGTTTTTGTTGAGCATTAATTGGGCTGGGACAAAACAAATCCTCCCTGTTTCTATTGGAGGCTGTTAAATCTGTCCCCTGTGACAATTTTATGGGTTTTAGGTAGGACAATAGTATCTATTTGAAACATGGTGGCCTTCAGCGTGACAATAGGACAGAATTAGATAGTTTAAGAAAGCCAATTAACCCCTCTGCCTCATAGAAGCTGACCACACTTAGATAACACTTCTGGCCATATCATGGAGTATACACAAACCTCTCACTTAGGTTGACAGTTGTAGATACATCTTCCCACACTCAGGCACATGTCCTCTTGTGCACCTTCTTCAGAGACACTCAACGTAACATGTCTGTAAACACAGTTAAGTAAAGTCCTACACTCCAAGGATCTCCCTTGTAAAGCAGAGCTGAATGTTAGGAAATTGCTGTTTTATATGTGTGTTATTCTATAAAAGTGGACAAAAGAAAAGTGGATTTGTTGATCGTACTATCCAAACGGATTCCACCTGAAATTCTGATACTGCACTTTGAAAATAAAACAACGGAGCATCTATTTGGTTACTGTACGCAACATCTCTACTTTGCCTTTTCTTATCCTATTGTAAAAATGATGGTACTATTTGATGACATTGGAAATTCACCAAACATCAACAGTAATTCATTTTTCCTTCCTTTTCCCAATGTAAGGTATTTTAGCCTAGTTACAAATCACAAAAAGATCCTGCGCTAGATAAATTGGTGATTGAACGTGTAAAATGATGATTGTGAAAGCAGCTGAAAACACTTGATCAATAGTAAATCAAATAATATAAAACGAAAAAGTAGTGCAGCGCTAACAAATATGGTGCAACCCATACAAATGTGAGATAAAAATGAAAAATATTTAGATGAATAAAACTAAGTATTTGAGTGAGTAAAAAGTCCATTAACCACTTAAGCCCAGGAAGATTTTACCCCCTTCCTGACCAGGGCCTATTTTGCGATTCGGCACTACGTTGCTTTAACGGACAATTGCGCGGTCGTGCGACGCTGTACCTAAACAAATTTCACGTCCTTTTTTTTCCCCACAAACAGAGCTTTCTTTTGGTGGTATTTGATCACCTGTGTGATTTTTTGATCATGCGCTATAAACAAAAAAGGGCATCAATTTTGCAAAAATAACAATATTTTTCACATTTTTTTATATGAAATTCCCCAAAAAAAAAGTAAAAATCAAAATGTTGTAAAATTTTAGGCCAATTTATTTTCTGCTACATATGTTTGGTAAAAAAAATCGCAAAAAGCGTATTTTGATTGGTTTGCGCAAAAGTTATCGCATTTACTAACTAAGGGAAAGATTTTTGTCATTTTTGCAGTAATGGCAGCGATCTGCGATTTTTTTTTGCGGGACTGCGCGGGGGTCCGTGAGTGAGCGGGAGCGTGCTTCTGGCGGCGCGCGCTCGCTCCCCAGAGCCGGCTCCTCCACACACGCGGGACGCCGCGGTTTGCTTTGTCTCTGATGTGCCTTCGTGCAAGTCAACTCATTGTAAGTGCAATTTTAATAAATTTTGTGTGTATTCAAAACGGGATTACGCTATGTGCTACTTATTTTCCCTCACACATATATGATATTACGTCTGGAGTCTAAAATTTCATACGGTGTAGTGGAATATACTCGGTTTCCTGGTTCCTGAAGGATGCGATTCACTCAGATTTACATCTAAGCGTGTGTGGCCATTCCATTAAGTTGGAGGCCTCAGCTTCTGGTAAGCTGCCACTTTGATACATATATCACGGGTGTATTCCTGCCTTTACCTTGGGATTCAAACCTCCCGCTCTGATACCACCTTTCTGGGACTTGTGTATCTTTGTTGGATTCACATTCACCATTTAATGGACTTTTTACTCACTTAAATACTTAGTTTTATTAATCTAAATATTTTTCATTTTTATCTCACATTTGTATGGGTTGCACCATATTTGTTAGCGCTGCACTACTTTTTTGTTTTATTTTAGCCTAGTTCTTCATAAGACTCAGAATAAACCAATTAAAACAACTGAAAATGTCTTGTTATACAGCATTTGATAAGTGCAAGTAAACTGTTGATCCTTTCAGAAATCTAGCTCTTACTGCTGTCCTGTGCTCTCCGATTTGTTATATGAAGCAATGCCATCAACCCAGTTCACCTCCATGATCTACAGAACACCCCACTATATTACTGAGATGGGAGGCAGCTCTGTAGTCCTAGCAAACTTCGGGGTTGGATTTAATAAAACAAGAGAGTGCAAAATCTGGTGCAGCTGTGCATGGTAGCCAATCAGCTTCTAACTTCAGCTTGTTCAATTAGACTTTGGCAAAACAAAACTGGAAGATGATTGGTTTCTATGCAGAACTGCACCAGATTTTGCACTCTCCAATTTTAATGAAGCAACCCCTTCCTGTCCTAGGCTTACAATACATATAGTACGGTGAGCATTGTCATTTTAGGACAGGGAATGTATTGCTGGCATGGTCACAAGGTAACAAAATAAAGGCCAAAAAGTCCTGAACAAAAAGAAAACTAATAGTCACTACATTCAAGAACTGGAAAGCTGCAATATATTACATTTTTGTTGTTAGGTTAAGTGCTTTTGTATTGTATTTACATTGGATGGGATGTCAAGAGTTTCTCCCCGCAGCAATAGATCATGCTAAAGTCTGATTGCAGCTAGCAGAAGATCATCTTTAGAAGTGATTTGTTGTTACACAACTGCATGGCTTTCTGGATCTGGCCTCCAGTAAACAGATTCAGACATACCCCATGAAAAAAAAAGTTTATAAAGATTAAAAAAAAATAATAAAATAAATAAATAATCACACAGGGGTCTTCTTAGAAAAAAATAATACATAGCAATTCACCCAGGGAACGTACATTACATGTACATTCATTCTGGGCAAAAGCCCCCCCCCCCCCACCCAATGTTATTAGGCTATTTCCTTAGCTGTTCAAATATTTTACATTTTTTTTAAATGGAAAATACTACGTTGGACCACCATATGGTGGTGTTTTCATTTTTAATTCAATGGAAAATATTAAACAGCACAGAATATAGTCTAATAACATTGAGGTTTTGCCCCCATTTGTATAGAATAAGTAAACATGCACTTTCACTGGGCGAATCGCTATGTGAATCCCTTCTTTTTACTTGTACACCTCATACTGTACAGGGCATATATCCTATCAATAAATAATGTATTTCTTCCCTAAAAGAAATAACCGGGTCCTAACAATGATTTTGAAAATTCTGCATGATATTTGCGTCCCCTGCAGCAAGCATCAAGCGCTCATGTAACAGAATGCAAAGTCTTTTGGAATTATTTGTGATTGCAAACATGTAAAAAAAATTGCCTTCCTGCTAATTTTTGCCATCAATGACCCACATTAATCCTATTTTTTTTTTGTTTTACTCTCAATTTATGCAAGCCAATTTTTTCTACTGCATGTGCTGCAGTGAATGGCTGAAAGGGGAACACAACTCTCCTAATGTAAAATGCATGTATTCACTTTTAGACTATTCTGCTATGATAAAAAAAAAAAGTTGCATTATGTGATATTATTTTAGCCAGCAGAATTTGTTGATTTTATGTTGTGGTAAATATATGGAATCACCCAGTGGCTCAGGCAGCAGGGAAACGATCCAGAACACACCAAAAAAAAAAATGGGATTGCAAAGCATGTAAATGCTTCAATGGGAAAAATTACAGGAAAATGCATTTTTTTTAAATTTTTACTATTTATTCCTAATCAAAATAAAAATATTAAAACACATGAATCCAAATTTGCTACCTAACTATCCTGAAAAAAAAGCAATGTATAATATGTTAGTTTTGATTGAAACGCTAAATGGTGTAAAATGCAGAACTAAAACATTATCTAAAACAAAGAAATGCTCTGGGACTCTAGGGGATTTTGGAAGAAAAAGTTCTGGGGACTCAGGTGCTTAGACAGAATTATAAATCAAAATATTCTGTGAACTGAAAATGATAACCAAAAAACTATGCCACAAAAAAAAAACACATTTTACTTTAATGTTTTTATTAAATTTAGAATGTAACAAAGTAAAAACAATAAAGTCACACTTCATTTAAATAAAGACGTGGTTACAGATGCCTATACTTCAAACCAGTGTTTGATTTGATGATGTTGATATTTATATATGACCCACTTACTATTTACCAAGGACACTAAGGAGGAAAATTGTAGACTTTGTTTGCAGTTTACGACACAATTCTTTTACTAAAGCCCCGTACACACGTACCGATTGTCGGCCGAACGATCGGCCGTCTTTTGTCCAGTGTTGTTGTGTTGGTTGAAATGTGCTCTAGACTGCACACGAATTTTGTCGGCCAACAACAACCAACTGCATAAGTGATGTCATGTTCTGGTCTACTTTCCGTGTGTTTTTTCTTCTCTGAGCATGCCCAGTCTTGCTCATCTGGCTTTTGTCGGCTGAAATCTGTACTGACTGACGAACAATCGGCCGTTCTTTGTTGGCCAACAAAAATTTTATAGCCTGCACACCAGATTTTGTTTGGCCGAAAAGTCGCAGTCGGTTGTCGGAAGCATCATACTAACAAGCCGACAATCGGCCTATCGGACGTTGGCCGAATATTTACGGCCGACAATCGCTACGTGTGTACGGGGCTTAACACTACTAAGAGCATTAGGCACAACACACACTCTCATTATTTGATTCACATTGTGGGAACACAATTAGGTTGTATGCAGCCACCCATTACAAGGCAAACCATATATTAGTACCTATAAGGTAGCATGGAATATCCCACACTTTTTGTTAGGCGTGAAGAAATGCTGTAAAGTAGGAATGCTTTCAAAAATATATTTTATTGTTTATTTTTGTCAATTTACAAAATGGAAAGTGAGCGAACAGAAGAAAAATTGAAATCAAATCAATATTTGGCGTGACTACCCTTTTGCTTTAAATCAGCATCAATTCTTACACTTGTACACTTTGTACACTTGCACACAAAGTCAGGGATTTTGTAGGATTAGAGTCAGGTTTATGATTAACCAATTATAACAAGCAGGTGCTAATGATCATCAATTTCACATGTAGGCTGAAACACAGTCAAGGAGGCTTAAAACTAGCTGATATCTAAAAAACAAACACAAAAAAGTATGAATAAAATGCTTGTTCTTATATGGAAATACGTGTGTGTGTGTGTGTGAGTGTGTGTGTGTATAACTTCACACTTGACAATTCACTTTAAATCACAAAAGTGCTGTGTTACATAAAGTGCAGAATATATTAAAGTGCAATAAAGTTCAAAAAAGTGTCCATTCCACCACATATTTTTAAGTGTATTGACCATAGATAGATGACCAAATAATATTCCTTTAAAAGATGCAAGAAAATCCAAGTTTCAAGAAAGTGCTCCACCCAAAACTGGATTTTTACTATGACTATATTTCTATGACTACATAAAATTAGCTGCTCCTAAATTGGATAGTTCATTTTCAGACATTGTTTTTCTTGCACAGTTAAGAGATTAGCGCTGCCTCACCTATTTATATATTAAAACTGGGTGAGGAGCAGCAAAACTCTGCCACAATGTCACAGGTCATACACCATGGAAAGACTGAGCACAGCAACAAGGCACAAGGTAGTTATACTGCATCAGCAAGGTCTCTCCCAGGCAAAGATTTCATGGCAGACTGGGTTTTTCAAGATGTGCTGTTCAAGCTCTTTTGAAGAAGCACAAAGATATGGGCAACGTTAAGGACCGTAGACACAGTGGTCAGCCAAAGAAACTTAATGCAGCAAATGAACCATCCCTACTTCCTTTCAAAATTGTAAGATGTCCATCACTGCCATTAACACAGATCTGGTGGAAAGGAAACCAGTGGGACCCAAGTACACCCATCTACTGTCTGGAGAAGTGTGGCCAGAAGTGGTCTTCATGGAAGAAATGTGGCCAAAAAGCCATACCTCTGACGTAGAAACGAGGCTAAGCAACTCATCTATGCACAAAAATATAGGAACTGGGGGTGCAAAGAAATGGCAGCAGTTGTTCGGGACTGATGAGTCAAAATTGTAAATATTTGGCTTTAGCAGGAGGCGGTTTGTTAGTCGAAAGGCTGGACAGCGATACAATAATCAGTGTCTGCAGGCAACAGTGAAGCATGTTTGGGGGTGCATTTTTGCAAATGGGGTTGGAGATTTGTCCAGGATCAATGGTGTCCTCAATGCTGAGAAATACAGGCAGATACCTATCCATCATGTCATTCCATCAGGGAGCTGTGTGATTGGAGCCAAATTTATTATGCAGCAGGACAGATAGATATTTGCATGAACGCAGAAATGCAAGCACGTGAACAGGCGAGCGCGTGACGTATGATGCCGCCAGACGGACTATTTAAGAATGCCTCTGCCTGTACTCTAATGCTGACTGGTCTTCATCTGTTCCATGTCCTGTGTACTTCCAGTGTAGTTTCCCTGGTTGCTGACTCGGCTTACTCTGTCCTGATCTCGGATCCTGCTAGCCTTATCGTTATTCCTGACCCGGCTTGTCCCTGACTTGGCTCTGCTCCTCATTTGGTACCTCGCTGCCCGGTTGCTTGACCCCGGCTCTCCTGTGACTTCGCTTCTGTCTTCAGTCCTGGCCTCCCAACTTTTTTCCGAGTGCCTGTCTGACTACCTGTGACCACAGTTCTGCGATCCACTGGCTCAGACCTGTCACACACTCCGTTCCTGCAGTACAAGTGGAGTGCTTCCTTAAACTCAGCCACTTCACTACTGCTCCCAAACTGATGGTTCTCCTCTCTCCCCGTAATTGCATCTCCTGCTGCAAGCTTCCGGATCTGTACCTACAGGCACTTGTGTTCCTACTGTCCCTCGGCACCCTCTTTTTCACTCTCAGTGGGTCCTGGGTAAGAGATACAAGAGGGGCTGACCTCGTCATTTCAGTCTCCCTTCAGGTACGTGACAGGACCAACCTCAGGAGGGTTCCGACATGGGAGAAGTCAGTGAGGACTGTACCGTAATTGCCATGGACTTAATGCTAATGGACCTATGCCATCTCAGGTATGGGCCAATCTATGCTCTCTTGCACCTGTTCTACGTAAAACCGCTAGTGTACCAGTTCAGCAGCACAGCCAAACTAGCTCAGTCAAATTGTGTAATCAATTCGTATACAATCATCTGTGCATGTATGTGTAGAATATACATGTGAACCTCAAGTTTGGCAGTAAAAGAACATTATTTAAGTGAAGAAGTGGTTGGTGTCATTTAATGGGAGAAGAGTATAAGTCAAGAACAGGTACAACCTTGGTGTAGCAAAAAAATATTATTTGGGAGTTAAAGTCCAACCATTTTGGATAAGCAGCCATGTGCTGCTGCAGAACATTTGTACCAGGTTTGGTTGAATACATTTGAGCAAACACTCATTTGACCTTCAAGGTTGGAACACATTATACAAGAAAAAGCAGCCAATTAGAGAAGGAAGTGGATGACAGTGGCAGGTGACAGCTGCCCTGTTTGTGAGAGGACAGGTGCACTTCATGTTCCTACATAGACTCCTCAGCTCCCAGTGCTCTCTTCCCAGTTCCCAGCACTTTTCCCGATGGTAGGCATAACTTAATGCGGCCAATCAGCTGCTTGCTTGCCTCTGGCAGTCAACAGGAGTCCCCCTTTGCCTAGGACAGGCCCTCTTCAGCTGCAGCAGCAGTCAATTTAAGCCTTAGTTTAACCACTTCAGCCCTGGAAGGTTTTATCCCCTTAATGACCCAACCATTTTTTGCAATTCGGCACTGCTTTGCTTTAACTGACAATTGCGCTGTCATGCAAAGCTGTGAACAAATACAATTGATGTCTTTTTTCCCCCTCAAATAGAGCTTTTTTTGGTGGTATTTGATCACCTCTGTGGTTTTTTGTTTTTGCGCTATAAACATAAAAAGAGTGTAAATTTTGAAAAAACACCAATATTTTCTACTTTCTGCTATAAAACATTCCCAATAAAAAAAAATGTTAAAAATCTAATTTTTTTTATCAGTTTAGGCCATTTTGTATTCTGCTACATATTTTTTGTAAAAAAAATCCCAAAAAGCATATAATATTTGGTTTGCGCAAAAGTTATAGCGTTTACAAACTACGGAATAGATTTATGGACTTTTAATTTTTTTTATTAGTAGTAGTATTTTTATTGAGACTGTGACATTGCGGTGGACAAATCTGACACTGAAGCCCCGTACACACGTACCGATCGTCGGCCGAACGATCGGCCGTCTTTTGTCCAGGGCTGCAGAAGTGATGTCATGTGATGGTTAACTTTCCTTGTCTTTTTTCTTTTCTGAGCATGCCCAGTCTTGCTAATCTGCTGTCTGTCGGCCGAAATCTGTACTGACTGGCAAACAATCGGCCGTTCTGGTGTTGGCCAACAAAAAATTTTAATGCCTGCACGACAGATTCTGTTCGGCCGAAAATGCGCTGTCGGCTGTCGGAAGCATCATACTAACAAGCCTACAATCGGCCGACAATCGGTACGACAATCGGTACAATTTACGGCCGACAATCGGTACGTGTGTACGGGGCTTAAGTGACACTTTTTGGGGTCGAGTGACATTAATACAGTAATCAGTTCTAAATAATATGCACTGTTACTGTATAAATGACACTGGCAATGAAGGGGTTAAAACTGGGGGTGATCAAGAGGTCAAATGTGTTCCATATATGTGCTTTGTAACTGTTTTGGGGATGGATTGAACAGAGGCACAGAGAGATCGGCGATTCAGCTTAGCTGAATCACACGATCTTTCCCTGCCTCTCTGACAGGAGAGCCGTCTTACATTGTTTACATTCCAGATGGCTCTCCTGTCAGTTTTGCCACAGATCGCAGGAGGCCCGGCAGCGATCAAACCCGCTCCTCCCGCGGCCTGCCTCCTGCTGTGTCTAATCCCAGCGGGAGCGCGACTCCGGCAGCATGCGTGCTGCCAAAACCACGTGCACATAATCATGTAGATCTACATGATTATGCGCAGGCGATCCGCCCTGCCACAGTAAATCTGCGTGGGGCGGTTGGCAAGTGGTTAAGGAAATTTTGCTGCTGGGTTGAACGAAAAAAAAAACATTGACAGTGTGTACCAAGCTTTACACTTTAACCATTTTAATTCTCCTGATCTACGGAACCGAGCCCACTGACTCCACCGCCCGAACGTTTCTACATCCTACATCTGGCCTCTTCAAGACAAGTATGTCTGGCACTCTAGCTCCTATAGACTTGCTAACCACCCTAAGTCTGGCAGAATATTGTAAAACGTTACACGCTTCAGGGCAAATATGTATTCCCCTGGCAACCTTGGAGGGAATGTGTACTCTTCAAAGGGTTCCTCGCCATATATAATCTCTCAAATATAAAGACATTCTGTTCACACACATTGTGAGCTGCCTACTTACAGTATACCAAGGTGTGGACTAGGGAACTGGAGATGAAGATATTTCCTGAGGAATGGCATATTGCTTTCATGTTTATACACAAATCCTTAATCTCCTGCTATGCCCTGGAGAAAAACTTCAAAATATTATCCAGATGGTACTGAGTCCTGGTTACCCTGAATCAGATCTTTCATAATTCTTCAGACCTTTGCTGGCGCTGTCATGGTGCGCGGAGCACCTATCTCCACATCTGCTGGGGGAATGTGATTGAATATGTCCATTTTGGAAACAGGTCTTCCAAACATATAACGAAGTGTATGATGAGTCTCTCACCCCCTCCTAATATATACAGTGCCTTGCGAAAGTATTTGGCCCCCTTGAACTTTGCGACCTTTTGCCACATTTCAGGCTTCAAACATAAAGATATAAAACTGTCATTTTTTTGTGAAGAATCAACAACAAGTGGGACACAATCATGAAGTGGAACGAAATTTATTGGATATTTCAAACTTTTTTAACAAATAAAAAACTGGAAAATTGGGCGTGCAAAATTATTCAGCCCCCTTAAGTTAATACTTTGTAGCGCCACCTTTTGCGGCGATTACAGCTGTAAGTCGCTTGGGGTATGTCTCTATCAGTTTTTCACATCGAGAGACTGAAATTTTTGCCCATTCCTCCTTGCAAAACAGCACGAGCTCAGTGAGGTTGGATGGAGAGCGTTTGTGAACAGCAGTTTTCAGATCTTTCCACAGATTCTCGATTGGATTCAGGTCTGGACTTTGACTTGGCCATTTTAACACCTGGATATGTTTATTTGTGAACCATTCCATTGTAGATTTTGCTTTATGTTTTGGATCATTGTCTTGTTGGAAGACAAATCTCCGTCCCAGTCTCAGGTCTTTTGCAGACTCCATCAGGTTTTCTTCCAGAATGGTCCTGTATTTGGCTCCATCCATCTTCCCATCAATTTTAACCATCTTCCCTGTCCCTGCTGAAGAAAAGCAGGCCCAAACCACGATGCTGCCTCCACCATGTTTGACAGTGGTGTGTTCAGGGTGATGAGCTGTGTTGCTTTTACGCCAAACATAACGTTTTGCATTGTTGCCAAAAAGTTTGATTTTGGTTTCATTTGACCAGAGCACCTTCTTCCACATGTTTGGTGTGTCTCCCAGGTGGTTTGTGGAAAACTTTAAACTACACTTTTTATGAATATCTTTAAGAAATGGCTTTCTTCTTGCCACTCTTCCATAAAGGCCAGATTTGTGCAGTATACGACTGATTGTTGTCCTATGGACAGAGTCTCCCACCTCAGCTGTAGATCTCTGCAGTTCATCCAGAGTGATCATGGGCCTCTTGGCTGAATCTCTGATCAGTCTTCTCCTTGTATGAGCTGAAAGTTTAGAGGGACGGCCAGGTCTTCGTAGATTTGCAGTGGTCTGATACTCCTTCCACTTCAATATTATCGCTTGCACAGTGCTCCCTGGGATGTTTAAAGCTTGGGAAATCTTTTTGTATCCAAATCCGGCTTTAAACTTCTCCACAACAGTATCTCGGACCTGCCTGGTGTGTTCCTTGTTCTTCATGATGCTCTCTGCGCTTTAAACGGACCTCTGAGACTATCACAGTGCAGGTGCATTTATACGGAGACTTGATTACACACAGGTGGATTCTATTTATCATCATTAGTCATTTAGGTCAACATTGGATCATTCAGAGATCCTCACTGAACTTCTGGAGAGAGTTTGCTTCACTGAAAGTAAAGGGGCTGAATAATTTTGCATGCCCAATTTTTCAGTTTTTTATTTGTTAACAAAGTTTGAAATATCTAATAAATTTCGTTCCACTTCATGATTGTGTCCCACTTGTTGATTCTTCACAAAAAAATTACAGTTTTATATCTTTATGTTTGAAGCCTGAAATGTGGCAAAAGGGAGCAAAGTTCAAGGGGGTCGAATACTTTCGCAAGGCACTGCAACTTCTATCTATTCTTCTGGGTTTGGCTAGGTTTTTAAAATCTAACCTTCTTCGATTTTTACTATCAGCTGCCAGACCTTTCATTACCAGATTTTGGAAAACCACCGTTTCTCCCTCCCTCAATGCTTGGGTAGATCTCATAAATGACATCATGCTCATGGAAGAAAGACAAGCTAAGGAAATAAGACACATGGGAAAAGCATAACAAATTGTGTTACATTTAGATACATTACTCAACTTCTGATAAGTTCTGTAGAAGATATACAAGTACATAGATGGTAATGTTATTATTCTTTTAAAACTTTATATCAGCGCTGCAATATATTTTAATACACAGATGAATAAATGTTACTCATATTTACAGTTAGGTCCATATATAATTGGAAACAGGCTCAATTTTTATACTTTTGGCTCTATATGCCACCAGAATAAAAATGAATTTGAACTGCAGACTTTCAGCTTTAATTTAAGGGGTTGAACATAAATATCAAGTACAAATTTTAGGAACTGCAGCCATTTTTATATACAGTCCCCCCCCATTTTCAGGGGCTCAAATGTAATTGGACAAATAAATATAATCATAACTAAAATGTTCATTTTTAATATTTTGCTGAGAATCCTTTACTGCCAATGACTGTCGGAAGTCTGGAACCCATAGACTTTACCAAAGACTGTAAAAGAGGGGGGGGGGGTCAGGTAGATGGTGCTGCCTAAAATTAATAGTAGTTGTATGTCTGGGCAAAGACGGGTGTACTAGGGCACTTAAGTAATTAAATCACAAAGACATGTAAATATCACATACAATAAATAAGTGAATACGTGAAAGTGCCAGAGTAGTACAAATGGTGATAAATGCAGAAATAACGGAATACAGGTGATATATTTCTCATCAACAGTTGGTGAGAAAAATAACCAAATAAATAAGGCGAATAAGAGCCTGTAGGTACAATGTGCAGTAAGAGAGTTGGATAATAAATAAATAATAGCAAACCGCAATCAATAAATAAATATGAATCCAAAGTGATCTCCAATGTATTCTATTAGCAATATTTTACTATGTGAGGCTCTTCTTCCATCCATGCTCCGGATCCCCCCACCCCACTGATCTGGTACTGATGCCCCTTGGAGCCATATCGTATATTACTAATTGAAAGTGTCCCTGTTCTGGAGTGATGTTCCAACCAGATGACATGAAACACTGAGCAAAGGGCGCTTTTTCTAAACAGGATTATACCCCAGGAAGGTACAACGTCTTCTACCCCTATAGGGGTACAGTGTTCTGGTGAGTGTGGGCTTTACTGAGAGGGGAGCACCTTGTATTCCTCACCTGCACATCTGCAACAGATCACCCCAAGACTCACCTATTGCTTGGAAACAACACCAATTATCACCTAATGGACTTTCAGCCAAAATTTTAGTCACTATTTATTTAGCCCCAGCTATATGGTTTTGCACCTGGTCCCTATAGCACCAGTCACTTTATTTATTGCTATTTTTTGCCAAATGATTACATTGGAGATCACCTTGAACTTTGAATTTTTATGTATTTAAATATTTATTGCTATTTGCTATTATTTATTTAATATCCAACTACCATATTGCAAATTTTACCTACCGGCTCTCAGTCACCTTATTTAATTATAAGGTTTTGCACTTGGTCCCTATTGCACTAAGCCACTTTATTTATTGCCATTTATTGCTAATTGACTACATTGGAGATCACCTTGCACTTTGGATTCATATTTATTTATTTATTGCGGTTTGTTATTATTTATTTAATATCCAACTATCTTACTGCACATTGTACCTACAGGCTCTTATTCACCTTATTTATTTGGTTATTTTTCTCACCATCTCTTGGTGAGATATATATCACCTGTTTTCCGTTATTTCTGCATTTATCACCATTTGCACTACTCTGGCACTTTCACGTATTTACTTATTTATTAAATATTTCATTCTATGGTATGAACCAGTGTGATATTTACATGTCTTTGTGATTTAATTGCTTAAGTGCCTTAGTACACCCGTCTTTGTCTTTTAGGAAGCGCCATCTACCTCACTCCCCCCCCCCCCCCCCACTTTTACATCTTTCGTATCTCTCTTTGAGCTACACTTTGGAGGTAGGCAGCAGACAGTTATATATTTTTTATCCTTAGCGCGGATCTACCCCTTTCTATTACCAAAGACTGGGTTTCCTCCTTTCTGATGCTTTGCCGGGCTCTAACTGCTGCTGTCTTCAGTTGTTCTTTGTTTGTGGGTCTTTCTGCCTTTAGTTTTGCCTTCGGCAAGTGAAATGCATGCTCAATTGGGTTGAGATCAGGTGATTGACTTGGCCAATTCAGAATATTCCACTTTTTTTCCTTCAAAAGCTCCTGGGTTGCTTTTGCAGTGTGTTGTGTCCATCTGTACTGTGAAGCGCCATCCAATCAACTATGCTGAATTTGGTGGAATCTGGGCTGACAGTATATCTCTAAACACTGCAGAATTCATCCAGTGGCTACTGTCAGCTGTCACATCCCTAATAAACGCTAATGACCCAGTGTTACCTTTCAGAGGAGGGATGGGCCACCTCCAGGCTCACCTGCCCCCTATCTATCCATTCGCTTCCATGTGCTTCCACTGTAAAGGCTCTTATAAATTCATTAGAGTAGGACTGCAAGTAATACAGGGAGCCGTGGAGTGGCCCTGCAGCTTTCACATGCGTTTGCAAATGTGTGTTAACTAAACCCCTGTTTTGACGCAAACTGTTAGACAGGTTAATTTGGTTGGTAAGCAAACTGGCTGGCAGATTGAACTGGGAATTTTACCTTTGTTTGTTTCAGTGCCACTGGAAGCCATGCATGCCCATGCCATCACACTGCCTCCACCATGTTTAATGGATGACGTTGTGTGCTTTGGATCATGAGTTGTTCCAAGCCTTCTCCACACTTTTTTCTTCCTGTCATTCTGGTACAGATTAATCTTAGTTTCATCCGTCCAAAGAATGCTTTTCCAGAACTGGTCTAGCTTTTTTAGATGTTTTTTGGCAAGGTCTAGCCTGGCTTTTTTTATTCTTCAGGCTTATGAATGTTTTTCACCTCTGGTAAACCCTCTGTATTTGCTCTTGTGAAGTTTTGTTTTGATAGTAGACTTTGACAATGATACACCCATCTCCTGGAGAGTGTCCTTACTTATCTGGATGTTGTGAATGGGTTTTTCTTTACCATAGAGAGGATCCTGCAATCATCCACCACTGTTGTCCTCCATGGACATCCAGGCCTTTTTATTTTGCTGAACTCACTAGTGCGTAAAACTGTAGAGACTAGTTGCCATTTTTAGCTAATGACCCTAAAAACGTTATATACAGTATATGTTGCAATTTTGTGATGCAACAATATATTTAGTTTTTTTCTCACATATTAATACAATACAGATCAAATTCTAATTTATTGACTATTTTTAAATCTACCTTATTCAGTGAAATTTACATTTTGTAATTTTTTTTTTTACATTGTATGGCTTTGTATAGCACTGGAAATAATATTTTCGATCATTATAAGATTGATTCTATTACTTTTGTGTCCTAGACAAATTGTTTAATCAGGGTGGAAAGTGTTTCATGTATTTTTTTGTACATAATTTGGGAGATGTTCAAATTCAGGAACCTCAAACTAATCTGTCTTTTTTTTTATTAAAGCGGAGTTCCGGCCTCGGAAACAACTTTGGGCCATCCGCTTGCTTTAAATCCCCTAAAAAAACAAATGGATACTCCCGATTTTTTTTTTCTTTACTTACCTTGTTTTCGAAGAAAGTATACTTACCTTCCTCCTCCCTCTGCAGCCGTGGCCCGCGCTGTCACTTCCTGCTTGCGTTGACTCCTGGGAGCTGAACGTCATTGCTCCCAGGAGTCAATGCGCCTGCACCGGCCCCTCTCGTCAGTTCCAGTGCAGGCGCGTCATTCCCTGCTAAACAGCTTCTGGGCATGCCCAGAAGCTGTGCAGGGATGATGGGCCTGCACCAGAAGTGACGAGCGGGGGCCGGTAGGGCATTCTGGGACGAAGAGGACACAGAAGAGGACACCGAAGAGGACGCCCTGGCTTCAGCTGCCCACACCTGAGATGGCAGCGCTGGACAATAAATTTTCAAGGTAAGTATTTCTTCTGAAAGGTAAGTGCAACCTGGGACAGTTCAGAGGCTATCCATTATGAAATGTATTAGCCCTGACTGTCCCGGGGGTATTTTTATTGAAAAAACTTTTCCGAGGCCGGAACTCCACTTTAATGTTAATGTTTTATATTTCATACTATTTACACAATATTGCTGATGCCATGGCAAAATAAAATATAAAAATGTTATCATTTTTAAATGCAACAATCCCAACAGTTCAGCTTTGTAAGATCCTTCAGACATTTTTTCTTTAAAGCCTATGTTTCTAGAGGGACAACATAAATCCTAGGTTTCCTATTTGGAAACAACCCAGTCTGTTATAAATTTTGCGGTAATTGTGCAATTTTTTAAAACAGAACTAAAATATTGAATTTATTTTGGTGATAACCAGTTTTGGCATCACTGGCAATCATTAGGTATTGTAGTGTGTTGACTTTCAGCCATAACTGAGGCAAGAACTGAGTTTGTATGATTTGTGCTCTCCTATAGTAACTAATCAGATTCTCCAAATATTCTTCCCATATTGTCTGATGATGACTACAGAGATTGCTATGCAGCAGAGGAATTGTTTGCTCAGATTTGTCAGCCTGCTCCCTGAGAAGTGGACCTGGCTGCAGCCAATCAGCTCCTAACTTCAGCTTGCTCAATTAGGCTTCGACAATAAGACCTGGGAACTGATTGGTTTCTATGCATATACAAGAAAAATACAAGAGTCCAATTGCCCCCCGAAACAATGCCAGAACAGGTCAGAAGCACAGAGGTTAAGAAATGATAAGCTCAGAGTCCTGTCTACAAATGCTCGCAGTTTAGGTAAAAAAATCAATGAACTTGGGTCAATAATGGCATCTGAGAATGTAGATTTAGTGGCTGTTACGGAGACATGGTTTAATGAAAGAAATGACTGGGACATAACCATACCAGGCAGGGCTGGCCTTAGGTGATCAGGCGCCCTGTGCGAGCTAATCCTGTGGCGCCCCCCCCCCCGCGCGCACATTTTCTTGCACTTTATTTGACTTTTCTTTTTTATGATCACTAATAACTTAGCCCCCCTTACATCAGAGCCCCCCCCACACAGAGCCCCCCTTACATTCAGAGACCCCCCCATACAGAGCCCCCTTTACATCAGAGACCGCCCACACAGAGCCCCCTTTACATCAGAGACCCCCGACACAAAGCCCCCTTACATCAGAGACCCCCCCACACATCAGAGACCCCCCACACAAAGCCCCCCTTACATCAGAGACCCCCCACACAAAGCCCCCTTACATCAGAGACCCCCCCCCCACATATCAGAGACCCCCCCACACAGAGCCCCCCTCACATCAGAGACCCCCGACACATCAGAGACCCCCCACACAAAGCCCCCCTTACATCAGAGACCCCCGACACAAAGCCCCCTTACATCAGAGACCCCCCACACAAAGCCCCCCTTACATCAGTGACCCCCGACACAAAGCCCCCTTCACTTTAGAGACCCCCGACACAAAGCCCCCTTACATCAGAGACCCCCGACACAAAGCCCCCCTTACATCAGACCCCCCCTCCCCACGGAGCCCCCCACATCAGAGAGCCCCCCTCACATCAGAAACCCCCGACACAAAGCCCCCCTTACATCAGACTCCCCACGGAGCCCCCCACATCACAGACCCCCCACACAAAGCCCCCCTCAGATAGAGCCCCCCCCACACATAGCCCCCCACAGCAGAGAGCCCCCCCTTACATCACAGACCCCCCACACAGAGGACTCCCCCCCCCTTACATTTTTTGAAGGAGACCTACCTTACGCTGTCTGCAGCCTTTTTTTTCTTTAGACTTCCCGCCCACACATCCCCGGGAGTGTGGGTGGGCGGGCGGCAGGAGGAGAAGGGGCGGGGCGAGGAGGAGCTGACGATCTCTCCTCCCTCCCTGCACTGACGCCAGAGGAGAGATCGTCACTCGTCAGCTCCTCCTCGCCCCGCCCCTTCTCCTCCTCCCGCCCGCCCACACTCCCGGGGATGTGACCGAGGCACGGCGATCGAGGCACGGCCGCACAGCGGGAGGTAAGCGGCGGCCTGTGTTAACCCTGTCCATGCCGCGGTCGCCGCTCACCTCCCGCTGTGCGGCCTGAATCGCCTGATCCTCTGCGAGCTGTGATGGCCGCACGGCGCCCTTGTTGCCCATGGCGCCCTGTGCGGCCGCACAGCTCGCACACCCCAAAGGCCGGCCCTGATACCAGGGTACTCTTTATACAGAAGAGACAGAGAAGGCAAGAAAGGAGGAGGAGTGGCCCTGTATGTGAAAGATAGCATTAAATCTAACCTAATACAAGTTGGTGAGGCCAACATAGAGTCAGTTTGGGTTACGTTGCAGTTTGCTAATCATGCAGTAACTCGTGTAGGTGTGATATATAGACCACCTGGTCAAGTTAAAGAACTAGATGATCTACTAGTTGAAGAAATAGCTAAAATGACAATGAAAGGAGAAGTTATCATTATGGGAGATTTCAATCTTCCAGATATAAACTGGAAAACCAAAATAGCAAGTTCTACCAGGAGTACAGATATTCTAAATTCCCTACTGGGGTTGTCTCTGTAACAAGTGGTTGAGGAGCCAACCCGGAGGGAGGCCATTTTGGATTTGGTATTCACAAATGGGGATTCGGTATATGATGTCTTTGTAGGCGAAACCTTGGGATCTAGTGATCACCAGTCAGTGTGGTTTAATATAAGAACTGTGAAAGAGTCACACCACACAAAAGCAAAAGTTTTAGATTTTAGAAAAACAGACTTTTCAAAAATGAAATTAGTCATAAATGAGTCCTTATCAGACTGGAACGGATTACATGGAGTCCAGGAGAAATGGGACTACTTAAAAGGTGCATTATTGAAGGCAACAGAAAATTGCATTAGACTTGTCAGTAAAAGCAAAAAAAGGAAGAGACCACTGTGGTATTCAGCAGAAGTGGCCCAAATCATTAAAAATAAAAAGCTAGCATTTTGTAATTATAAAAAAACCCAGAGCAATGAAGATAAGGAAATCTACAAGATTAGGCAGAAAGAGGCCAAGCAAGTTATAAGAACTTCTAAAGCGCAGGCAGAAGAAAAACTAGCTCAGTCTATGAAAAAGGGGGATAAGACATTCTTCAGATATATAAATGAAAAAAGGAAATTAAAACAAGGAATAACTAAATTAAAAACAAAGGACGGAAGGTATGTAGAAGAGAATAAAGGGCTAGCCGACTGCCTTAATGAATACTTCTGTTCAGTTTTTACAGAAGAAAAAGAAGGAGAAGGACCTCCACTTGAAAGGATGACTAATGAATCGTTTGATGCATGTGTCTTTACAGAGGAAGACGTTCTAAGATTGCTGTCTAAAGTGAAGACAAATAAGTCACAGGGTCCTGATGAGATATACCCAAGATTATTAAAAGAGCTTAGTGGTGAGCTGGCAAAACCATTAACAGATCTATTTAACCAATCATTAGTAACAGGAGTCGTCCCGGAAGATTGGAAATTGGCAAATGTCGTGCCCATTCACAAGAAAGGTAGTAGGGAGGAATCGAGCAACTATAGACCAGTGAGTCTGACATCAATAGTAGGCAAATTAATGGAAACCCTATTAAAGGATAGGATTGTGGAACATCTTAAATCCCATGGATTGCAAGATGAAAAACAGCATGGGTTTACTTCAGGGAGCAAATGGGAGAAGAGAGAACCGCTCAGGTGAGGGGATGATCCCACTAACACATCCAGCACAGGTGCAGGCAAAGATCCGCGATCCAGACAGCAGCAACTTGTGAAAACAGAAAGCCGCACCACTGGTTGAAGATGTGCAATTGTAAAATCCAAATTTATTGAAATCCAAGGATAAAAACATTCAAGATATCACCACAACAGACAGAGACATGGGAGAAAAGCACGGCGGTTGACGCGTTTCACTGAGTCTTCCGCTTAGTCGTAACCATGAACCGTGAAACGCGTCAACCGCCGTGCTTTTCTCCCATGTCACTGTCTGTTGTGGTGATATCTTGAATGTTTTTATCCTTGGTTTACTTCAGGGAGATCATGTCAAACAAATCTTATAGATTTTTTTGACTGGGTGACTAAAATAATAGACAGTGGAGGTGCAGTAGACATTGCATATCTAGATTTTAGTAAGGCTTTTGACACTGTCCCACATAGAAGACTTATCAATAAACTGCAGTCATTGAGCATGGACTCCCATATTGTTGAGTGGATTAGGCAGTGGCTGAGTGACAGACAACAGAGGGTTGTAGTCAATGGAGAACATTCAGAACAAGGTCATGTTACCAGTGGGGTACCTCAGGGATCTGTACTGGGACCAATTTTGTTTAATATCTTCATAAGTGATATTGCAAAAGGCCTCGATGGTAAGGTTTGTCTTTTTGCTGATGACACAAAGATATGTAACAGGGTTGATGTTCCTGGAGGGAAACGCCAAATGGAAAAGGATTTAGGAAAACTAGAAGAATGGTCAGAACTCTGGCAACTGAAATTTAATGTGGATAAGTGCAAGATAATGCACCTGGGGCGTAAAAACCCAAGGGCAGAATATAGAATATTTGACAAAGTCCTGACCTCAGTATCTGAGGAAAGGGATTTAGGAGTAATTATTTCAGAAGACTTAAAGGTGGGAAGACAATGTAATAGAGCAGCACGAAATGCCAGCAGAATGCTTGGATGTATAGGGAGAGATATAAGCAGTAGAAAGAGAGAAGTGCTTATGCCGCTGTACAGAACACTGGTGAGACCTCACTTAGAGTATTGTGCGCAGTACTGGAGGCCATATCTCCAGAAGGATATAGATACTCTAGAGAGAGTTCAGAGAAGAGCTACTAAACTAGTACATGGATTGCAGGAAAAAACTTACCAGGAAAGGTTAAAGGACCTTAACATGTATAGCTTGGAAGAAAGAAGAGACAGAGGGGATATGATAGAAACTTTTAAATACATAAAGGGAATCAACTCGGTAAAGGAGAAGAGCATATTTAAAAGAAGAAAAACTACCACAAGAGGACACCGTTTTAAATTAGAGGGGCAAAGGTTTAAAAGTAATATGAGGAAGTATTACTTTACTGAGAGAGTAGTGGATGCATGGAATAACCTTCCTGCAGAAGTGGTAGCTGCAAATACAGTGAAGGAGTTTAAGCATGCATGGGATAGGCATAAGGCTATCCTTCATATAAGATAGGGCCAGGGACTATTCATAGGATTCAGATATATTGGGCAGACTAGATGGGCCAAATGGTTCTTATCTGCCGACACATTCTATGTTTCTATGTTTCTATGCATAGCTGCAACAGATTTTGCACGCTCGAGTTTTAGTAAATCCCTCTCACAGTGTCTTTACTCTGCATGCCTCAAATAAAGAGTTAAATGAGTAAAAGGTCCTTTGTGACCATGACAATGAGATGCAAGTCTTGTTGTTGTCATTTATCTCTTGCAGGATAAGAATAGCAATCAGACTAACCTATACATATGTTTGAGAGCAGTTGACAGAGGAATGTCCACTGCACTGAAGCAATGATGAAGACATGCTATTGCCACCCAAATAAGTTTGGAAATAGCTGAACCCAATGACTCCAGAAAAGCATATTTAAAGAGACGCTTGGCCTGGGAAATTGACTCCTTTGTTTCATGCGAAAATGTAAGGATCTGGTTGTTCCAGGGGCCTCTCATGAGTACTAGCTATCCATGTTCTTTCCATTATTCTGCTTTTTTTCTATTTCCCACTTTCCCTCTTTTTCTTTCACTATTCTCTTTGGAATGCTTTTTTCTTTTCTCTACGTTATTTTATATCAGGTATTAGAAAGATTTATTTCTAAAAATGTTAATGCAAGTGTATCCTTACAAACTATGGATGTATCTATTAGGTCTTATGCCTACTGAATCCCTGGATTTCCCTAATGTTTCTTCTATTGTATTCGAATAGGGATTATTGAGTGTATAGTTTGTTATGCGTTCTAAGCAATGACCACTCTTGCCTCACGCTGTACTCTAAGTATTTCACTTTAGGCATTTGGGTCTTTTGCTATATGGCTGTTACAGGATACATGTATGTTTTTTTTCTTTTTGGATTACCTGTAATGCTTTCAAACTCATAATAAACAATAATTCAACAGAAAGAGACGCTGGGGACTTTCAAACTTGAATGTGTAGTCAGATGAAGGAAAACCTCTAACAAGCTCTATAGCTCTAGCAAAGTGGCTTCTACGCAGGAAAGCTTCCCTCCTTGGGCGCTGATAGTGGCTAAATCCATAGAAATACAGAAAGCTGTGCCAAATTAAAAACAGATAAAAGAGCCCACGATTATTTTAACTGTTGGTAAATAGATCCGTTAAAATAGCCAACACGTTTAAGGGGCAACACCACTTCTCCTTCATCAGGGCTCAACACAGGGTACAACTTGAATGGACTTACAGATCTATTTTAGAACCAGTAAAAAATTCTCTCAATGGAGTAACAACAATTGCTGGGCAGCAATGCAGATTCAGCTTCTGTCACATTTTTTGAAAGGGTAAAGGAAAACATGTTAAATGTTTTTATATAATCTATTTACCAACAATTGAAATTATCTTGGGTTCTTTTACCTGCTTTGGTCTGGTGCTCTTTGTTTTATTTTTATGGAATCAGATGACTATCATTCCACAATATTACATACATTCCAATGAGCGCCAAACAGCCTCCTTTCCTGCATTTACCAACACTGGTGTAACCTGCCCTCCTGAAACTTCTCAATCAGTAAATGATAGAACGAGTCTAATACGCCAACACTATTGCAGCAAAAATAGGGGCGCAGAAAAGTAGAAAGACAGTGTGCCACATCCTAAAATAGTCGAGAATGGAAGAATGGAGGGAAATGGACTTTCTAGGCACGATGTTTAAAATAAAACACTTTTATTAATGATTGTCATAAAATCAGAAAACAGAACCCCCAATAGGGGGAAATACTGGTGGGTGAGAATACATGTACAACGGGACAAAATATACCATGCCAGGAGGGCATAAGCATACAAATAGTGTTACACAAAATGCATGATACAAACAAGATGGTAAGTAAGGACGCTATACGTTACGTCCTGCGTGACTCAAAGCCGCTGTCAAGGGCAACGCAGAGCGTCCTTTGGTGGAGTGGGTACAACTTGCACATAGGGGAAGGTTCATGTAGCCAGATGCCCTACATGTTTCGCTTAAAATTCAAGCTTCTTCCGGAGCTATTAGGATACAAGTTCCCTATACAGGCAAATGTGATAGTCACAGTGGCCAGAGTATCAACAAAAGACGAGGTAGAAAAGGTACCAAAACAAATACGGGGGATGATCTGGTGGTTTATCCCCATCCGGGGGTCCTGATCTGCGGCGCTGCGAGGTGTATACTGAAGATTCATTGGCTGGTTCCCTTTTATCAGAGGGACTATGTCAATCTTGGACTAAGTTATCCAAGTATGTCTCTGCTCCCCATTGGTTACCGCCGTTCGGCATAGCATGCAGACAAATATTCTGTCTAAAACCTACCTACAGCAATTTATCTCTCAGACTCGCCTCTGCAGATCATCCCCCGTATTTGTTTTGGTACCTTTTCTACCTCATCTTTTGTTGATACTCTGGCCACTGTGACTATCACATCTGCCTGTATAGGGAACTTGTATCCTAATAGCTCCGGAAGAAGCTTGAATTTTAAGCGAAACATGTAGGGCATCTGGCTACATGAACCTTCCCCTATGTGCAAGTTGTACCCACTCCACCAAAGGACGCTCTGCGTTGCCCTTGACAACGGCTTTGAGTCACGCAGGACGTAACGTATAGCGTCCTTACTTACCATCTTGTTTGTATCATGCATTTTGTGTAACACTATTTGTATGCTTATACCCTCCTGGCATGGTATATTTTGTCCCGTTGTACATGTATTCTCACCCACCAGTATTTCCCCCTATTTGGGGTTCTGTTTTCTGATTTTATGACAATCATTAATAAAAATGTTTTATTTTAAACATCGTGCCTAGAAAGTCCATTTCCCTCTATTCTTCCATTCTCAATCAGTAAATCACAGTGCTGTTGTATTTCGTATTTGCTCACCTAAGTCTGTTTAACCACTTTCAACCCGCCCTATTTAAAAACACAGCCCGGCAGGTACTTTCTACTTCAGGGAGGATGCCCTTGGGTGCGCAGCAGCACAATTATGTGACAAAAATTAATGGTGATCTGTTCAAGCAAAATCTAATAAATATCATGATTGCATAAATAAATTCCTTATACTGTTCCATAAAACACTGTGCTCAGTGATATCATACACATACAGTCAGGTCCATAAATATTGGGACATCGACACAAATTTAATCTTTTTGGCTCTATACACCACCACAATGGATTTGAAATGAAACAAACAAGATGTGCTTTAACTGCAGACTTTCAGAATTAATTTGAGGGTATTTACATCCAAATCAGGTGAAAGGTGTAGGAATTACAACAGTTTGTATATGTGCCTCCAACTTTTTAAGGGACCAAAAGTAATGGGACAAGTGGCTGCAGAGCTGTTCCATGGCCAGGTGTGTGTTATTCCCTCATTATGGCATTTACAAGGAGCAGATAAAAGGTCCAGAGTTAATTTCAAATGTGCTATTTGCATTTGGAATCTGTTGTTGTCAACTCTCAATATAAGATCCAAAGACCTGTCACTATCAGGGAAGCAAGCCATCATTAGGTTGAAAAAACAAATCAAACCCATCAGAGAGATAGCAAAAACATTAGGTGTGGCCAAATCAACTGTTTGGAACATCCTTAAAAAGAAAGAATGCACCGGTGAGCTCAGCAACACCAAAAGACCCGGAAGACCACGGAAAACAACTGTGGTGGATGACCGAAGAATTCTTTCCCTGGTGAAGAAAACACCCTTCACAACAGTTGGCCAGATCAAGAACACTCTCCAGGAGGTAGGTGTATGTGTGTCAAAGTCAACAATCAAGAGAAGACTTCACCAGAGTGAATACAGAGGGTTCACCACAAGATGTAAACCATTGGTTAGCCTCAAAAACAGGAAGGCCAGATTAGAGTTTGCCAAACAGCATCTAAAAAAGCCTTCACAGTTCTATAACAACATCCTATGGACAGATGAGACCAAGATCAACTTGTACCAGAGTGATGGGAAGAGAAGAGTATGGAGAAGGAAAGGAACTGCTCATGATCCAAAGCATACCACCTCATCAGTGAAGCATGGTGGTAGTAGTGTCATGGCGTGGGCATGTATGGCTGCCAATGGAACTGGTTCTCTTGTATTTATTGATGATGTGACTGCTGACAAAAGCAGCAGGATGAATTCTGAAGTGTTTTGGGCAATATTATCTGCTCATATTCAGCCAAATGCTTCAGAACTCATTGGACGGCGCTTCACAGTGCAGATGGACAATGACCTGAAGCATACTGCGAAAGCAACCAAAGAGTTTTTTTAGGGGAAAGAAGTGGAATGTTATGCAATGGCCAAGTCAATCACCTGACATGAAACCGATTGAGCATGCATTTCATTTGCTGAAGACAAAACTGAAGGGAAAATGCCCCAAGAACAAGCAGGAACTGAAGACAGTTGCAGTAGAGGCCTGGCAAAGCATCACCAGGGATTAAACCCAGCGTCTGGGGATGTCTATGCATTCCAGACTTAAGGCTGTAATTGACTGCAAAGGATTTGCAACCAAGCATTAAAAAGTGAAAGTTTGATTTATGATTGTTAATCTGTCCCATTACTTTTGGTCCCTTAAAAAATGGGAAGCACATATACAAACTGGGTGCAGTGCCTGCTCACCTTAAATTTAGACCCATTACAAGTCTTGCTGCGCCTTTAATATCTTATGCTGTTTGTCCAGTATGCTTCTGACTAGGTAGCCTCCTCTTGAAAAAAGCTTTCAAATTAGACAAGCTCCACTTAAGAAAGAATACTCCGGATATGTGAAAAAAATATTTTGCCTTATAAATGATGTAATTTTAATGGATTAAAAATGACCTATAAAAATGCTCCTTGTTTAAGTGCCGGTTCACACTGATGCGCTTGTACTGCGAATGCGTTGCGTTCTAAAAAGTCTCCAATCGCATGCACTTAAAAAATACATTGCATTCGTGACGGTCGTTCACATCTATGCGTTGCGATCTAGATGCGAATGTGATGCGATGAAAAAAAGGGTCTTGTGCGAGTTTACAGTGCTGCGTTGCGAATTTAGTCTCCATAGACATCAATGTAAATCGCTCTGAACTCGCATGTACAGTTCAGATATGTGCGAATATGTGTATAGTTTGTCCCGACAGCTACACCCCCCTATTTCCTGTCCCGAGCCTGCATGTGACATCCACAAACATCTTCATCAACAAACAACATGGCACCCAAACGTGTTGGGATTGACAATGAGGAGCTGATCAGGCTTGTCCGTTCCAGGCCATATATATGGGACAGCCGTACTGCAGAGTACAAAAACAACGCTATGAAGAAAAGAGGGTGGGAAGAAATTTGTGCAAGCCTGTATGAGGACTGGAGTGGATTCACAACTCAAGAGCGCAAAAAGAAAGGTATGTGTATATATTCTCCTATGGGGGGGGCCATGTTTTAAGGGGATCTATGTGGGGGGGCCAAGTTTTAAATGGGGATCTATGTGGGGGGGCCAAGTTTTAAATGGGGATCTATGTGGGGGGGCCATGTTTTAAGGGGATCTATGTGCGGGGGCCAAGTTTTAAATGGGGATCTATGTGGGGGGGCCAAGTTTTAAATGGGGATCTATGTGGGGGGGCCAAGTTTTAAATGGGGATCTATGTGGGGGGGCCAAGTTTTAAATGGGGATCTATGTGGGGGCCAAGTTTTAAATGGGGATCTATGTGGGGGGGGCCAAGTTTTAAATGGGGATCTATGTGGGGGGGCCATGTTTTAAGGGGATCTATGTGGGGGGGCCAAGTTTTAAATGGGGATCTATGTGGGGGGGCCAAGTTTTAAATGGGGATCTATGTGGGGGGGCCAAGTTTTAAATGGGGATCTATGTGGGGGGGGCAAGTTTTAAATGGGGATCTATGTGGGGGCCAAGTTTTAAATGGGGATCTATGTGGGGGGGCCAAGTTTTAAATGGGGATCTATGTGGGGGGGGCCAAGTTTTAAATGGGGATCTATGGGGGGCCCTGTGGAAGACAATGCATGCTCAGTATGTAACCACAGACGAAAAGAAATGCATTACGCAATGTTGAACATTTGAACAATAGTGTATTTATTGAAACAAAGCACAGTAAAAATTAATTAATACTCTTTATTGTATGGAATCAAGCTGCCATGGCACTTGACCAGCAGGACTCATAAAGTAGTCAGTGAAATTCTCCCTGATGTTGGCCCCTCTGTAGTTTCCCCTGGTGTGGATCCACTCTGCGCCTTCCATATCATCCATCAGGGAGTCCTCGAAGAGGTATCCATCTCGCGATCTAACAAAGTTGTGGAGTACACAGGCAGCTTTGACGGCAATTATGGCGTTATCCGTGGTTAGAGTCAGTGGCGTGTGTAGAAAGCGCCACTTATTTGCCAGAATACCAAAACTGCACTCCACAACTCTGCGCGCTCTTGTGAGCCTGTAGTTAAACACTCTCTTTTCAACAGTCAGTGAGCGATTAGCATACGGGCGAAGCAGGTGTTCCGAAAGTGCAAAAGCCTCATCACCAACAAAAACAAATGGGAGGCTTTGCTGAGATGTTCCAGGCAGTGGTCGTTCATGTGGGAGGTCCAGGCTTTTTTCACGCAGCATTTTTCCAAAACTGGAGTGGGAAAAAATACTGGAGTCGGAACTGCTCCCATATGAACCAACATCTATGTAGGTGAATGAGTAGTTTGCATCCGCCACTGCCAGCAAAACCAAAGAAAAATATTTTTTGTAATTGAAATATTTGGTGCCGCTACCAACTGGTCTCACAATCCTAATGTGCTTGCCATCTATAGCACCGACACAGTTAGGGAAGTTGCAGCGTTGCCAAAAAAGATCAGCTACAGAGATCCACTCCTCTTTGATTGGTTTTCTCATCACCACATCTCTTAGGACCTCCCAGATGGCAATACAGGTATCACGAACAATTGTGCTCACAGTGGATTTCCCCAATTTGAACTCGTAATGCAGGCTTGCAAAAGAATTACCAGTTCCAAGGTACCTGAAATAAAAAACAGAAAGTTATTATTAGTCATGTTTTTCTCTTACAGAATTACTAATACGAACAAGATGGCGTAGCCTCAAGGATACCCTGCAAAGGTACAAGAGACTAGAACGTGAGGCGAGAAGTGGATCCGGTGCCCCCCCTAAGCGTCCCTATGCCTTTGCCAGATGTCTGGATTTTCTGCTACCGGTTCTAGAAATGCGGAAGTAAGTTTATTGTCAAATTCTCTTTCACTATTAACCCATCCTTCCTTCCCCCTCCCTCTTCACCCCACCCCCAACCCCCTCACCTTCCAATCCCCACCTATCATTCAAATTATATATTGGAGCAGATGATGAAAAGTTGTTTCATGTTTGTCATTGCAGCACACAAGCAAGTTGGAAGGAGGTGGAGAATGTGCAGGAGGAAGGGGAGGAGGAGGAGCATGCAGCTCAAGTTGATGAGGAAGAAGGCGTCGCATTTGCATGTTCGAATAGTAGTTCAAATATTCCTAACGTTGAGTCACAGAGTTTGGATGAGTCAGGATCCGCTCAAGAACCAGAACAGGAGTTTGAGGAAACGGACGTTTCCACGCCTTCCACCAGGCCTCAAAGTCGAGGCTCTACATCCCACAGGAGGAGAGTCAGCAGGGCAACTGCTGAGGCGGAAGACGAGCAGACAAAGCACTTAGTGGACATTATGTCAGGCATCAGCCAGCAACTAGATGCACATAAATGTCCTCACACATTATTTGCTCATAGCTTGGTGCCTCTTCTCAAAGAGGTCCCGTCTGAAAGGTATTTCGACATGAGAATGGCGGTACAAAACTGTATACATTCGTTCTCTGTACCACGACAGTTACCGCAAGACACTCCATGGTCCCCTCATTTCACACCCAGTCATTCTGCCATTCCAACAAACCCTTATCCGTCAAGTTTTGACCAATATCGGAGCATCCATGAGACCCCTAGATCCCAAATCCCATATCCTATTCCTTCCCCAATTCCCTCTGTAATCCCCCCCCCACACTAGAACACCGGATGTCTCCACTTCTTCCCATTTCCCCCCCTCCAGCAGACCACCACCACCACCATCACAATCTAGTGCATTTTCCCCAAAAATACCTCCACCCTATCCACAATATAGGCCCCCAAGTGGACCGTCACATAGAACTCCATCCCCGCTTGTGCCATGGCTATATCCCAACACCTTGGATCATACACCCTCAGGCTCTTCAACACCACTTGATCTGGAGAGTTCACCAAATTTTTTGGATCTATAGTACACTTGCCACTGTATTGCCACGTTGACCTAAGTTGTCTTTTTTGACCTAATTTTTCTGGATTTTGTTCCTTTGTTCTTGTTACATGCAACAAAATAAAACTCAACTTTGCCATCATATCTGTCTGCATTCACTGTATTGCTAACTATGGAGAAAAAAAATACATGACTTTTCACAAAATATATCACACTTACCGTAATGTAACAAGCAATCTTTCAGCAGGCACAACACTGTTCCGGAAGGTGGTGTTCTGACGCTCCAAACGTGAAAAGAGCAGCCCAAGTAATTCGTCAAAACTAAAAAAAAACACAACACACATAAGTGGCAAGCAAAAGGGGGGCGTGGGGAGCTTCAGGAATGGTTCGGGGGTAGATATAGGTGAAAACAGAGAGAGAGGAAAAAGAGAGATGGGGAAAAAAGAGATATAGAGGGAAGCAGCAAAAAGAGAGAAGAAGAAGGAGAGACTCCCTCTCACATACTAACCTATTAACAGACATCCGAGTATAGTTGAAAAACTTCTCTTCATGTTGCCGGAGATCATGATAGAGGACATTGAACTGACCTCTCTGTTCCCTGTTTGAAATTATGGGATGAACCCAATACCTTCGTCTTCTCATCATCATCATCCTCATCCTCCTCCTCCTCCTGTCCTTATTGATCAAGACTGCAGCAGTGGCAGTAGCAACTGCTGCCATGACCAAAGGCAAATGAAACATAGTGGCAATACACCAAAATACAGCACACTCTCCACAACGTAATCTCCAAACAAAACCACAGCTCACACTCCACGGTGTACTCTCCTCATAAAGACCAGGAAGTCCACCGGAAGTTAACACCCATTTCATTTGGATTGGCTGGAGCAAAAATCGCACCTGAGCTAATTAACATGATTATACGCAATGCGATTTGCATTGCAATCGCGCTGTACTATGGAAAAACGCAAGGTAAACTCGCACCGCAAATTCGCATTACAATCGCAAGCGCATCAGTGTGAACCGGCACTAAAGCACATAGGTAAAAATCCACAACAGCAGATCGCCTCCTCGCTGCGGCTTCCAGGTCCTGGAGACACTGGAAGTGATGTCACTAGCTGCACCAGACGTGTTGCACGACTTGTCACGTGACTTCCTCAGGGTAGCCTACCCTACCCTGATGAAAAGAGGAAGGTCTGCCGAACCGACTCCAGTACAAACGGGCCAAATGTTGTCTGGGTTCTATTAAATCGGCCGATGCCAATGGCTGAGAGCTCAGACTGGAGTGTTCGGGGGGGGGGGGGGGAGCTGTCCAGCTGCCAGAACACAATAGCTCAGAATCCAAATCCAGCGCCTCATTTATGCTTGTGTTTGATCTCACAACTTTAGTCAGCTTTAATTCAATTGAGAGCTTAGGAAACTCCGTGGTCATTATTTAAAGCAGTTTTCCACTTTACCCATAGACTTAGCCCACTCATTTTTGAATGTCCTTATAATAAAAATATACTATTTTCACATTGTGCATTATAAAGCTCATCATGCAAAATTCTCATTGTATTCCCTTCTAGTCTTCTTTCCCATGAGAGTGTGGGCAGTTTAGCAGTATCTCACCATTCTGAGGAATTACCAGGAGAACAAAAACTCACGGATAATCAATTTTTTCTCACCCAGCAGCATTATTCAATAGGGCTGCTCTGGTAAGAAACTAGTTGGTTCAGAAAGTATTGTACAACAGAACAACTGTGTGAATTGGAAACAGTCATAAACAAATGAGCTTCTAGTTTGTGATATGCCCCATATTTCCCTGCCAAGCAGCAAATACGATACATAGTGATAGCTTTTTTCAGTTTGTATTGTGTGAAAACAACAAAGGCCCCCTTATAAAGCAACTTTGCATTGGGTAAAACAAATTGAGATAAGGTAGAGTCTACAGAGCATACATGGTGAGTAATGTGTCGAGTGTTTCCTGTACTGAAAATTATTGGGTATTTCTCGGGGCTCTGGCAGCAGGCCAAGTAGTGTGGGAGCACTGGAAAGGTGTGTGCATTCCGCTCATGTTTAAATATATAAATGCAATCTTGTGAGCTGCTATGTACACCGCTCCAAAAATTAAAGGAACACATTGAAAACACATCAGATCTCAATGGGGAGTATGCTGGATATCTATACTGATATGGACTGAGTAATGTGTTAGGAAAAAAAGGATGCCACATTGTTTGATGGAAATGAAAACAATCGACCTACAGAGGGCTAAATTCAAAGACACCCCCAAAAATCAAAGTGAAAAAATGATGCAGCAGGCTATTCCATTTTGCTGAAATTTGCAGAAACTCAAAATGATAGTTTGTATGGCCCCCTCAAGCTTCTATGCATGCCTGAAAATGTCCCTATTGAGATGAAGGATGGTGTCCTGAGGTATTCAGATCTGGTATAAAATTGTTGAATATCCACGCTCTCAAAGATTAGCAGCCAGAATTAACCACAATGTGATAAAAAACTATAGACAAAAAACGCAGCGCTCATAAAGTAACATATGGTGTAAATGAATATATGAAAGTCCACTTCAAGCTGTCGAAATGAGTTGTATAGTCCACCGACAACACCCTTAACGAGTGACAATCCATCTATGAAATAACAGGGACAGTGAAGACCTCCACCACACACAAAGTAGCCTGCTGGCCTCTTACCAGATGGGTATGACCACCGCTCTCACCATTTTCACACAACGCTTGTTGTTATAAAGCTTGATAATCGACCCTGAAAGCCTTCCAATAGGTGCTCCCAATTCAAATGTCGCATCCCAAAGTAGAAGTAGCCAGGCACAATCACTCCCAAAAGTTAAAAAACAGGGGGAAGACCATGGTGAAGTACGTTTTCACAGGTGTATGTTTATTGAAAGTAAAATGCACTCACCAGATACATCATCATAAAACAGCCTTGAATCAATAAAACCACTGTAGTAGTAAAGCACTTCCAGCTTGTGACGTCGAACCGTGCTGAAGCTCCGCCTACATGTTTCGCAGGCAACTGCGTCATCGGGGGGGGGGATCTGGACCAGGGCATCACAGAGCTTCTGAACAGACTGAGGTGCAACCTGGTGATGTTGGATGGACCGAAACATAATGCCCCAGAGGTGTTCTATTGGATTTAGGCCTGGCGAACATGGGGGCAATTAAATGGTATCAATTCCTTCACCCTCCAGGAACTGGCTGCATACTCTTACCACATGAAGCTGGGCACTGTTGTGCACCAAGAGGAACCCAGGACCCACTGCACCAGCGTAGGGTCTGACAAAGGGTCCAAGGATTTCATCCCAATATCTAATAGCAGTCAAGGTGCCATTGTCTAACCTGTAGAGGTCTGTGTTTCCCTCCATGGATATGCTTCCCCAGACCATCACTGACCAAGCACCAAACCGGTCATAAAGGGAACTCTTAAGGCGTCAGCATACCAAGACATTTTGAACAATTTAATGCTCTCAACTTTGTGGGAACAGTTTGGGGATGGCCCCTTCCCGTTCCAACATGACCGCGCACCAGTGCATAAAGCAAGGTCCATAAAGACATGGATGAGCAAGTTTGGGGTGGAGGAATTTGACCGGCCTGCACAGGGTCCCGTTAGAACACCTTTGGGATGAATTTGAGAGGAGACTCAGAGCCAGGCCTTCTCGTCCAACATTAATGCCTGACCTCACAAATGTCCTTCTGGAAAAATGGTCAAACATTCCCATAAACACACTCCTAAACCTTGTGGACAGATTTCCCAGAAGAGCAGAAGCTGTTATAGCTGCAAATAGTGGGCCAACTCAATACTAAACTTTACGGACTAAGACTATCATGTCATTTAGGTTCATGTGCGTGTAAAGGCAGGTGTCCCAATACTTTTGGTAATATAGTGTATGTAGCACCCTCCTAGGTAGGTGCTAGGAAAACCATAAGGGAGGCCCTGTCTGCTAATCAGGGGGGCCTAATTGTTCCGCTAGGCTGTCATGTGTTTTCCAGGTGTGCCTGTTGAGCTTGGGGAGTCTCCCTACTATATCCAATGAGGGCTCTTATTGGACAGTGAAGGAAACCTGACCAATAGCACACCAGGGCTTGTATCTATCCCAGAGGGCAGAATCTGCCGCAATGCATCCTGGAATGGGGTATAAAACTGAGGGGGGCACATGACAGGACGTCTTTGGCGGGAAGCAGAGTCCCAGGAGGAGGGTGACGGCTGTATCTCCTGCTGTCAGCTTGAGGAAAGTGTCCTTGGCAGTCAGCCTGGAAGATGGATGGTTAAGCTGAGCTGCAGAGAGGGATCCAGTGTGCTGTGGACCGAGTGGAGTTGCTTGGCAGAAGTTTCCAGGAAAGAAGTGTCGTGAGTACTGCAAACTGCCCAGGGGTCTGCCTAGGATAGGGGACCATTCCAGAAGGTCAGAGGGATCCAGGAGCCAGCTAACCAGTAGAGAGAGCTTAGAAAAGGGGAAGCCAGTGTCTAAGCCCTGAAGATAAGTGTGTAAGAGAGGGTGCCGGTGTGGGCCCTGAAGCGTACAAGTGTTCAGCAGTGCAGCAGTATAAAGTAAAGTGATACCTCAGCAAGGAGTGCCAAAGGGAGCTTCAAAAGGACTTAGTGTCACAAGGAGGTGATCAGGAGTCAGTTCAGTGTTAACAGGCAGCAGGCCAGCGTTAACCAGCATTAACCAGCGTTGACCGGCATCAAGCCAGCATCAAGTCAGCGCCAACAGGCATTTTTCAGTTGTCCCCAGCAAATTGTGCATAGTTGAGCCAAAGGAGTATCCCACTCATCCCTTCTCCCATCCAAGTTCTAAATAAACATAAATCACCCAAAGATACTGGACTGGTCATTGTCTCAGTGCTCACACTTGGAGAACATGCTTAAATGTGCTGTTGTTGTTAGCGGTAACCCAGGCGGACCCACATCCAGCACAGTGGCTGGGAATTCTGCTACATATATTTCTGTGTGCAGCAACTGTCCCAAACCAATGTATGTAAACCAAAATTAACACACAGTATATTATGTGCTAAAACAGCGCTTGCAAAGTTATTCCCCTTTAGTAATGCTGTGATAAAATATTACTATCGTGATGAGTATTAATTATTATATAAAGTGCTCAGTCCCAATACTACTTATTATTCAAAGTCAAAGTGTATTCAATAAACTGTAGAAAAGTGTACTGTGCCAAATCACCAAAATAATGTGCCCTGGTGCTGCTGTGTCACCACATGCTCAAGTGAAGGTCCGCACTCACCAGATGATGTTGACTCATTTGTTATATAACAAAAAAGGTCAATCGAGCTTGTTGGTCATCCCCTCCCTCACGCGATGGTGTAATTCAATGGTTTCAATGGCAAATTAACCAATCTATTAAAAAGAGAGCGAATAAGGGCCTCTCATAATGTTAAAAAGTATAGTGTTTATTGTTAAAAAGCATTCATTATACATAGAAACAATGTTAAGAACTCCAAACATGTACCCACACTCTCAAGCCATACAGGAAGCTGCTGGGCATCCATGTGCGTTCCACCTTTACCGGAAGTTGCGTACCGTGAGTTACCCTTAAAAAACTTTGCAAGCACTATTTTAGCACATATTATATTGTGTGTTTTTTGTGGTTTGCATGCCTTTCTGCAATATCTGGAAACGATAACAGATGCCAATGCCATTTGATAATAAAATAAACCCTCTTACTTTGGGATTGAAACAGTGTAGAAGAGGGAACTACCTAACTTCTATGTCTCCTTTGCCCCATTGACAAAGATTGGAAAGAAAGAAAGAAAGAGAGATGGGCGCTCCTGCTGAGGGATGAGTCTTCAATTTAAAAAAGTCTTGACAGGTGAAATTCAGCCAGACTGATGGTGGATGTCCCAGGTGCACAGATACAGCGCTATCATCAAGGGCAGCTCTTGGAGGGCCAAAGCAAAGTCCCACGAACAGGCAGAAGAGAAGAAAAGCTGCCACTCAGTGAAGCAAGTGTAACATGTTTAATGACGCATTAAAAACTTACATAAAAGCAGAAGTTAATGGTCATGGCCTGGTGTCCTTCAAGATCCACGGTATACCCCATTGGTAAAGATTGGTGCTTTCATCTAATAGACCGAACCTCGGCCCGAAACAATCCCTCGGGCTAAACTTGTTCTTTTCATTTTCCCATCATTTCTGTTAACCTTTGCACTTGTTTTTCTGTATCACTTACAATCCTAGTTACTGTACAAATTGACTCCTTGAAATTGATCTTAACGCATGTGGTGCATGGAAACTATTGAGCTGCAATAAGTGTTTTCTTTGTGAACATTCCTATGTACCGCTGCCGTCGAAAAGTAAACTTTAACCACTTCCGCACTGCTCACTAGAGCTGTACTGCGGCAAAGTGGCTCGATAACATCTAGCGATGTAGTACTATGTGACCAGACACTCCCGTCTCTCGGCTCGCTCCCGCTGTATTCAGTAACAGCGGGAGTCGGGCCTGGGGAGGAGCGGCGGCGATCGCCGCTGCTCTTCCCCGATCGTCGGGGAATCGAGTGTGGAGATCCGCCTGCTTGTGTAAACAAAGCGGGCGGATCTCCTAAGTGACAGGCAGGGTCAGATTGCAGGGTTCAGCATAGCTGAGCCTGTGATCTGTCCCTGTTTCACTCAGTCACCTCCCCCCACACACGTCAGTAAGCACCAGGCATACATTAACCCCTCCCTCTCCAATAAAATTAACCCCAGTGTCATTTTTACAGTAACAGTGCATATTTATAGCACTGATTACTGTAGTAATGTCACTGGTACCCCCAAAAGTGTCAAAAATGTCAGTCAAGGGTCCGATCTGTCTGCCGCAATGTCGCAGTCCCGCAAAAAAAAATCGCAGATCGCCGCCATTACTCGTTAAAAAAAAACACCAAAAATGACATAAATCTTTCCCTTAGTTAGTAAACGCAATAACTTTTGCGCAAACCAATCAAAATACGCCTATTGCGATTTGTTTTACCAAACATATGTAGCAGAAAACAAATTGGCCAAAAATTTAAAAAAATTTTGATTTTTCCATTTTTTTGGGGGGAATTTCATATAAAAAAAATGTGAAAAATATTGTTATTTTTTCCAAATTTACGCTCTTTTTTTGTTTATAGCACAAAAAGTAAAAATTGCACAGGTGATCAAATACCACCAAAAGAAATCTCTGTTTGTGGAAAAAAAAAGGACGTAAATTTTGTTTGGGTACGGCGTCGCACGACCGAGCAATTGTCAGTTAAAGTCGCACAGTGCCGAATTGCAAAAAGTGGCCCAGACGTAAGACAGCAAAATCCTCCGGTGGTAAAGTGGTTAAGGAGTCTGGAGTGTTTTGTCAATCTTTGCATACATATACAGTATATATATGATTGCTTCAAATATATGCCAACCAAAATCTATAATAATCAATACAAAAACAAACTATTGAACAATTGCCAGGAAGATGAACATATCGATTATAGAAATGCATTGGAATTAGAAAAAGGAGAAGTTAAGAAAGTACAAACACATTTATTGCAATTTGCAAGCAAAATCCCTTGTGTATAGCTCACGTTGCTCAAATATTGATCCTGTTTTAATAGCTTTCAAAACATATGTGAAGTGATCCTTTCTGCAGACAGCAATAACACAAGGGACCAGCAGAGGGCAGCAACTTGTTAAAAATAGATGAGGTTTGATAGAAATAAAATACAATGTCATATATGCAGACTGGGTTATATTTATACAAACTCTTACAGTTTAGCAGTAGAGCTGCATTTTCAGACAATAATAAGGCAAAAAAAAGTGTCAAAGGCCATTACTTTTGCAAAATATACACTGTACATATAATTGCCTCAAGCATCTTATTAGATAGGGCATGGCAAAGGGCAATGCCAACGATGATGTGGTTATGACAATGTGCAAAGTGCAACTAATCACAACCAGACTACTGAAAGGAACAGAATGGAGGTTAAATTATTAGTATGTTCATTTTTGAAGCATTACTAAAAAATAGTTTTAACAATAAATACAGGGATTTAGCTGTTTGATATATAATTCTTATATTATAAACATCATGATGTGACAGTTAACATCTACATATGTGATGTATATGTAAAGTATGTCCTTGATAGCATTTAAAGTGACCCTGATTTTAAAATTCCTCTAACATGTAAGAGAAGGCAGTTAAGAAGGCAATAAATATTTAAATTACTTACGAACTCCACTTTGATCACTAACACTGGAAGTGTCACTCTCCTGATTCCCCCACAGCTCCCATTGGTTTCTCCCTCTGTCCTCATGTAACTTTAGGAAGAGATTGGTGATGTTTGGTTAGGGGGTGGAAGAAGTGAGAGCTGTGGGGGACACAGGAGACTGACACTCCCAGAAGTGTCAATTTCCCAGTGGACTTTGGAGGATAAGTTGTAGTAGTCAAATTTGAGTTTGATGTGCCGAACATTTTTGGAGAAGGGTTTTTTTTCCAAAAATTGTAATATTGTGATAATTAAACATAAAAACTGAGGTTTTGAGACAACTAGAGTAGGATTGAGATTTACTAAACAACTACTATGCTTTTTGTGTATATCCAAACTAATGTATATACTGTATATATTGTTTTTATGATGTAACAATCCAAAAAAATGTATTATTTTTGGTATAGTATCATTTTTACAGTAATCCTTCAGTAATATTTTAAAAACCTACCTTGGTGTAAATTCACAAATCTGCACTAAAGACTACAGGAGTGAAAATCAACCAATTGTCAGGGTTGGTTACAAATATTTTTGTACACAAGTGAAGCTAAAGGTACATCAAGGTTGGAAATGCTGAGTTCAGGTCAAAGCAATCAACATTTTCATTGTTCTGAACTTAACTTGTAGGGTCACATAAATGAAAAGGACCTGGACTAAATGTTATTAGGCTAACTACAGAATTAAAATACAACCGCCTTTATGTCAACAAGTACTCATCATATTCTTTCAAGGGATCTCGGTGTCCATTTGGAGCCCCTTTAAATTGTAGGTCTGGGCTGAATATGGAACTTTTACTTCTACCCATGCTTAAAATAAATTAGGGGAGAGCAGGGGGAAGATTCTGTGTAGGTATCCAAATTGTACAATTGAATGCCTAGGCACTATCCCCCAAATTTATATCCAAAATGTAGAGACCCCCCATCCTATCCCTCACATGGGGAACAGAGGCAGGAGAAAAAATAACAGTGTACGTTTGTCTGAAAAGTACAGTGCCTTGCGAAAGTATTCGGCCCCCTTGAACTTTGCAACCTTTTGCCACATTTCAGGCTTCAAACATAAAGATATAAAACTGTATTTTTTTTGTGAAGAATTAACAACAAGTGGGACACAATCATGAAGTGGAACGAAATTTATTGGATATTTCAAACTTTGTTAACAAATAAATAACTGAAAAATTGGACGTGCAAAATTATTCAGCCCCTTTACTTTCAGTGCAGCAAACTCTCTCCAGAAGTTCAGTGAGGATCTCTGAATGATCCAATGTTGACCTAAATGACTAATGATGATAAATAGAATCCACCTGTGTGTAATCAAGTCTCTGTATAAATGCACCTGCACTGTGATAGTCTCAGAGGTCCGTTTAAAGCGCAGAGAGCATCATGAAGAACAAGGAACACACCAGGCAGGCCCGAGATACTGTTGTGGAGAAGTTTAAAGCCAGATTTAAATACAAAAATATTTCTCAAGCTTTAAACATCCCAAGGAGCACTGTGCAAGCGATAATATTGAAATGGAAGGAGTATCAGACCACTGCAAATCTACGAAGACCTGGCCGTCCCTCTAAACTTTCAGCTCATACAAGGAGAAGACTGATCAGAGATGCAGCCAAGAGGCCCATGATCACTCTGGATGAACTGCAGAGATCTACAGCTGAGGTGGGAGACTCTGTCCATAGGACAACAATCAGTCGTATGCTGCACAAATCTGGCCTTTATGGAAGAGTGGCAAGAAGAAAGCCATTTCTTAAAGATATCCATAAAAAGTGTCATTTAAAGTTTGCCACAAGCCACCTGGGAGACACACCAAACATGTGGAAGAAGGTGCTCTGGTCAGATGAAACCAAAATCGAACTTTTTGTCAACAATGCAAAATGTTATGTTTGGCGTAAAAACAACACAGCTCATCACCCTGAACACACCATCCCCACTGTCAAACATGATGGTGGCAGCATCATGGTTTGGGCCTGCTTTTCCTCAGCAGGGATAGGGAAGATGGTTAAAATTGATGGGAAGATGGATGGAGCCAAATACAGGACCATTCTGGAAGAAAACCTGATGGAGTCTGCAAAAAACCTGAGACTGGGATGGAGATTTGTCTTCCAAAAAGACAATGATCCAAAACATAAAGCAAAATCTACAATGGAATGGTTCACAAATAAACATATCCAGGTGTTAGAATGGCCAAGTCAAAGTCCAGACCTGAATCCAATCGAGAATCTGTGGAAAGAACTGAAAACTGCTGTTCACAAACGCTCTCCATCCAACTTCACCGAGCTCGAGCTGTTTTGCAAGGAGGAATGGGTAAAAATTTCAGTCTCTCGATGTGCAAAACTGATAGAGACATACCCCAAGTGACTTACAGCTGTAAGCGCAGCAAAAGGTGTCGCTACAAAGTATTAACTTAAGGGGGCTAAATAATTTAGCACGCCCAATTTTTCAGTTTTTTATTTGTTAACAAAGTTTGAAATATCTAATAAATTTCGTTCCACTTCATGATTGTGTCCCACTTGTTGTTGATTCTTCAAAAAAAATTACAGTTTTATATCTTTATGTTTGAAGCCTGAAATGTGGCAAAAGGTTGAAAAGTTCAAGGGGGCCGAATACTTTCGCAATGCACTGTATATCCAATTTGATCATTTGATCAACGTGTTTCGCCCTATGCGAGGGCTTCTTCAGGATCCAAATATGTAGAATTAACACCAACTTTTGTACCTGCAGTGGTGTTAATTCTACATATTTGGATCCTGAAGAAGACCTCGCATAGGACGAAACGCGTTGATTCTGAATTACCCACATATCACATACCTGACTGTGTAAAACTGGATATACTTTTCAGACAAACGTACACTGTTATGTCTGTTTCTGTTTTTAATATTTGATGTATTAATAAAAACTCTTTGGATTTTATATATTTGTGTATTTATGCCTGGCACAATTTAATCCCCTTTTTTCTCCTGCCTCTGTTCCCCCTGTGGGCGGATAGGGTGGGGGGGTATCTACTTCATGCTTAAAATAAGTCCCACTACCTCTTGACACTAAACTTAACCCAACTGACTAATTAAAGCTGAAGTTTGGTATGGCAAGTTTAACATATTTACACTGATCCAAATCGGATAAATGCAATTATATTTGGGCCATACCTGTGGGATCCTTGTGGAATCTCCACTATCTACAGTAATTTCCACAAGCTGTTGGGTCCTGTGCTGAGCAGCTGCCGTGCTGAACACAGGAGGTCGCCTGCTCAGCACGTGCGCCATTCACATTGAAATGGCATCTTCTTAATGAATGCAATATGTTCTGTCATTGAATGAGGTGGACATTATAACATCACCACCCTGCCTCTCCATCTTGATCAATCAGAGAACACTTTGCAATCATTGAGCATGCAAAGTGTTTACTAAATGGCACCCATGCCAAGCAAACATCCTCCTGTGCTCACAGTGAAGCAGGGTTGCCACTTAATGGGAACTGAAGGCTGGTGGAGATCACTAGCTTTGATAGCAGGGCCTACTATGTCAGTAGCAGGACACACATACAGACTGGACCAACGTAACTATGTAAAAAGTGTCATACCTAAACTTCAGCTTTAAAGCGGTAGTATCATGCTTTTTTTGACTTTTACCTACAGGTAAGCCTATAATAAGGCTTACCTGTAGGTACAATTAATATCTCCTAAACCGGCACGGTTTAGGAGATATTTGCAGTGCATGCAGCCGCTCACGAGAGCGGCGCATGCGCTCAGAAGGTCCGGGGGGACCTTCAGTTTTGCTTGCCGGGAGCTTGCCGGAAAATCTCTCCTGCGCATGCGCGGGAGTGACGTCGTCGTGGCTCCGGCCAATCACAGCGCCGGAGCCGCCGAACCCAGAAGAGACGCCAAGGGATCATGGCAGCGCCCGCAGCGATGTCCGGGGGTCCGTGTCGGGGCTTCGTTCTAAGGTAAGTAATACATAATGAGCTAGTATGCGATGCATACTAGCTCATTATGCCTTTGTCTTGCAGGTTTATTTTTTTTGTTAGCGTTTTTGGGTTTACAACCGCTTGAAGGTGGAATGGGGCTCCCTTGCAAAGTGACAAGCAGGTGCACAGCTTTGACCTATTGAAGTATTTCCTGGTTTATTGTAGAAGTATAAAGGGTATGAAGCTGGGCCCACTTCCTCAGCAACTGGGACCTAGGCTCCTATTTTTTTGGGTTTGTATATGCCAACATTGTCCCACCACCTGTCAGTTACCTGTCAAATGCCAGTGCTTCTCCTGCCCACCAAAGTTCTGCATTTGGACAGTTTATTAACAGGGCTTAGTGCCACAGGGTGGCAGAGCTGAACCTTACCCCAAAGGGGTGGCACAGGGGTTGATTTTAAGATAAGGGTGCTTGTAGGCACCACAATGGGCTACTCTGTGGTTTATACATTATAAAAATTTTAAGCCTTCTCCAGTTCACATTCAATTTACATATTAAAAGGCAAGTGTACATTTTAAAAAAATCCAATCCCACAATAGGCAGACAACATGCTAAACTATCTGTAAGTATACAGCTATTCCACTTGCAGAATTTTAAAAAAGTGCCTTGGAAACTCGAGTCTGTAGGTACGGTGTGCTTTGTTTTTATCTTGTGCGTGAAAAGTATTGTGAAATGGCTTTGCACTTTGACAAATGACCTCTAGGGGGTGACTTTTCCAAAGCTTTGCAACATCAACAAACTTGCCTAACTTCAAATAGTCAATGGGGTAAAGGTGAACTATAGAATAAATATTACCAGTAAGCTTGTATAATACCATGTAACTTGCATTTCTTTCTAATTCACAGAAGCAAAGGAAACATAATTATTTTCCCCAAACCATGCATCAAAAACTGACATGGGTATGTAACTTTTCACTTTGCTTTTTTATGATTACATTTTGTGTTATAAAAAGTGACATTAACACATAACATTTCCTTACATTTCACTTTTATTTTTATTTTTTTAATGTATTTTTATTTGTAACATGTAATGGTTGATAGATAGATAGATAGATAGATAGATAGATAGATAGATAGATAGATAGATAGATAGATAGATAGATAGATAGATAGATAGATAGATAGATAGATAGATAGATAGACATATAGGTAAGCTAGCTATAAACAGAGCAAATTTTCGACTGGTTCCTGATGACCTGGATGAAATGTGAGCCATCGGTGGCTCTGTTGACACTGGCCCACTTGACATTTTTCAATCTAAAACTCAAAGGAGCCGGGCAGAAAATTTTGGGCTGAACAATGACTGCATTCAATCAGATGGAGCCACTCTTCAGGTATCCTGAAAGCCGTGGGTGCCAGATGGTAGTATACAATAGCCGGGAAGGTGTAGCCTTCAACTCTACTGTTTAATGTGGATGATGGAATCTATACAGAGGTCTTACAATGTATGACCAGAGATAGAAAGAGAGGTAGAGAGATTGATAGACAGATATTTAGATATAACAATCAGTTGTACTGTCCTTTAAATAGCATTTCCTAACCATTTTCAGTAGTGGCACCCTTTAAAAGTATACAAAATCCCGAGACACCCCAGTCAAAAAGAATACATGCTACTTATGAATGGGAAACCTGAGCCTGGTTCAATTAACACAATCACCTTAATAAATGGACTTCACAATAAAAGTCCCCTTCACAAAAAAATCCTCCCAATCATTTAGGAGCCCCCTCTTCGTGTTGGAGGCACCGAATAATGTTACAGTCCCCCCATAACATCAGATTCCCCCATAATATCATAGCCCTTCACTTACATCAGAGTCTCCTCTATATGTCAGAGCCCCCCTATATGTCAGCGTTCCCCTATCAAGTCTGATTCCCCACATCACTGAGTCTTCTCATCACATCAGAGTCCCCCCATCACAGAGCCCCCTGAATCACAGAGCACCCTTTCACACAGTCCCTGATCACAGAGCCTTCCAATCACACAGTCCCCTTTTCACATCACAGCCCTACCATTTGGCAGAGGATGGGAGGTGGAACAGGTCTGGAGGAGCCAGATTTCCATCCTCTCCCAAATGCTGGAGGCAGCCCTGCGTGCTGCCTGCCCTGGATCAGCATCATGTGTCGCCATGATGGAGGCAGGCCAGCCGCCAACACCAAAGCAATGAATTATACCATGCATTGCCATAGGAAGTCATTGATCCACCATGGTATCTCATGACAGTGATCCAGCACAAACTGGGACCCATGTTCATGGCAAACCAGGGGAGCCCAGTTGTCACACCAGGGTGCTGCAGCACCCCCGGTTAAAAAACTCACCTGGAATAATAACTGCCTGCTTTTTGTTCTTGTTTTTTTGCTGTAATCTTTTGAATGCAGTAATCAATAACAACCAAAAATAAAAGAACTGTTTTTGCTACCATTGAATAAAAAAGATAAATATAGCTATTTGATTGGGTAAGTATTTCTGAACAGAATTTCCATTCAACTTGATTAAAATTCTATATCCCTTTTTTTTTCAGTGTTTCCCAGTGCTTTAACAGTCCTAGCAGAAATCATATAGCATCTAGTAATATTGGTGTCACTTATTTTGACAAAATTAAATTGACAATGCATTTACAGGCACGGTCAATATAAGACGATTTTCTTATGCTTCATGTAACAAGGAAAAATGATCAAGCGATTCTATGCAACAAATAAAAACCATCAATGAGCTGCTAAAATTATCCAGGAAACATTGCAGAAAAATTCTAAAATCAGGCTGTTAACATTAGTCTGAGTTCTCTATTACACTGCAGCCAAAATGTAGGGCACACCATAAAGGGTGACTAGGAGGTTACTTCCTTAACCATTTGCCTATTGGGGCACTTTTTACATTTTTTGCACACATGTTAAAATCTGTATTTATTTCTAGAAACTATTGTACTCCCCCCTCCTCCAAGTTTAAATTTTCCATTTCAATATTATCGCTTGCACAGTGCTCCTTGGGATGTTTAAAGCTTGGGAAATCTTTTTGTATCCAAATCCGGCTTTAAACTTCTCCACAACAGTATCTCGCACCTGCCTGGTGTGTTCCTTGTTCTTCATGATGCTCTCTGTGCTTTAAACGGACCTCTGAGACTATCACAGTGCAGGTGCATTTATACAGAGACTTGATTACACACAGGTGAATTCTATTTATCATCATTAGTCATTTAGGTCAACATTCGATCATTCAGAGATCCTCACTGAACTTCTGGAGAGAGTTTGCTGCACTGAAAGTAAAGGGGCTGAATAATTTTGCATGCCCAATTTTTCAGTTTTTTATTTGTTAAAAAAGTTTGAAATATCCAATAAATTTCGTTCCACTTCATGATTGTGTCCTACTTGTTGTTGATTCTTCACAAAAAATTACAGTTTTATATCTTTATGTTTGAAGCCTGAAATGTGGCAAAAGGTCAAAAAGTTCAAGGGTATCCGAATACTTTCGCAAGGCACTGTATATTGAAATTCGGCTGGTTCCTGCTGAACAGTTCAGTAGATCCATCAATTGGCTTGGATATAAGCAACCTGTTGGATTATTCTACATATGATTACTGCCAGTGGCTATAGCCGCTAGCAGTAATCACTGTATTCTGCCAGCCGGAAAGGCTCCCCGCGCTCCCCGCGCCCCCCGCTGGCAGAATACAATAGTGCTGCGGGAGACAAGCCCCCATTAATACTGAATATGTTGATGGGAAAATCCCATCCAGCTGGTTCGTACAGTTCCAAGTATAAAAAGAAAAGAAAATGTAAAAAGAAATAAAAATCCTGAGCTTTTCCCGTCACCATTAAGGGAAAAATCAGCCAATTAATCGGTAATAAAATAAACCTGTGATGCGGTTTAAAACAAAACTCTATAATATGATAAACATAATCCTAAAAAGCTACAACCAATATAGTCCGAACACAAGGACCTAAAAATAATAACTATAAGAAAAGTAAGTGCGCTAATCATATAGAACTCAATAGCAGTGTGTGAAACAAATGAATCATTTCAAACACTCAAATAAACAAACATAGTGTCCATTAACAATTCTGAAAATATAAGTCCTTCAAGTAATTTATCCTCTTCAATAGCGAAAAAACATGTATTCGTGTTCACAAAGGAATCCAAAAGTAACAGTGCTCACAAAACGATCCCTTCACCACATATAGTCACCGCTTGCCAGAAAGCGTGGATCTCAGATTATAGAGATCGCACACGCCTTAACCACTTCTGGATTTTCTCCCTTAATGAACAGGCCATTTTTTGCAAAATAAAACTGATGTCCTTTTTCCCACAAATAGAGCTTTCTTTTGGTGGTATTTGATCACCTGTGCAATTTTTATTTTTTGCCCTATAAACAAAAAAAGAGTGACAATTCTGGAAAAAAAAAAAAAATCTTTTTCACTTTCTGCTATATAACATTCCCAAAAAAAAATTAAAAATCGAAATTTTTCATAATTTGAGACCAATTTGTATTCTGCTACATATTTTTAGTATAAAAAAATCCCAATAAGCGTATTTTGATTGGTTTGCACAAAAGATATCGCGTCTACAAACTAGGGGAAAGATTTATGTAATTTCTATTTATTTTTATTTTTTTACTAGTAATGGCGGCGATCAGTGATTTTTAGTGGGACTGCGACATTGCGTCAGATAAATCGGACCCCTAACTGACATTTTTGACACTTTTGGGGGGACCAGTGACATTACTACAGTAATCAGTGCTAAAAATATGCAATGCTACTGTACTAATGACACTGGCAGGAAAGGGGTTAACTCAGGGGCGATCAAAGGGTTAAATTGGTTGTAAACCCACTTTGTTGACATTTACCTATAGGTAAGCCTATATTAAGGCTTACCTATAGGTGCTATAAATGTCTCCTAAACTTGCACCGTTTAGGAGATATTTACAGTGCATGCAGCCGATGACGTCATCGGCGCATGCGTTCTGAAGGAATGGCCACCCGTGCCGTTCCTTCGGAGCCCAATGCCGTGAACGGCGGCTCCCGTGTGCATGCACGGGAGTGCAGATGGCCGGAGGGTGCAATCCAGGAAGCAGGACAGCTGAACATGTCGGCTGTTCTGTCGGCACTGCGGGGGCTTAGTTTTTAGGTAAGTACTTCATAATGAGCTAGTATGTGATGCATACTAGCTCATTATGCCTTTGTCTTTACAGGTTTTTTTCACATTTTTTTTTCAGCAGTTTACTTGCTCTTTAAGTGTGAGCCTAGGGGAGTGTTTTCCAACTGTGGAAGGAATGGGCTTGTGAGATCAATACAGAGTTGTTTTCCTAAATAGGGGGATTACAGGAGCTCTGCATTGATTCCTGGGAGAACAACGGTCTTCTGTGTTTACAACAGCAGACCGCTGTTCTCTCTTTACAGGGAGCGATCGCGGGTGTCCGGCCCTGTGGATCAGCTTCCCCGCTGGCGAGTGTGTGCGCATGCCCCCAGGATCACTCCCGCAAACCGCTGTACAGGTACGGCATTTCGCGGGATCCTGCCAACCTGCCGCAGTGTATAGGCGGCGACTGGTCGGTAAGTGGTTAATCACTCCCAACGGACTCGGCAACCAAGCTGGAGAAGGATATTGATTCCATTGGTATTCACAAGGAAAATCCCATAGGTTCCAATGTTAAGGCAATCGGCTGGTAATAGCTCCCCATTTCTATGGATAAAAGAGGAAAACCTTGTAGTGTAATACGTTAAAACAGCATTTATTAACACAACATAAGTTACACTTACAGGAATGAAGACACAAATCAGTGTTGTCTATACATTAATATCAAACACGGCGGCGGTCATCACCAGCCTGCTTATGCGGAATGACGTCACAAATATGGCTCCAAGTCATGCGTCACAGCCATACTGGCAACCTTTTCCTGTTACTGGCATTTACTGACTCAAAGTCAGATGCTGAATTAGCATGGTATATACAGTCCTATAATTGGCAGCAAGGAAAGCCAATAGTTCATGTGTAATCTATACATCAGGCCATTAGTGTATGCAAAATTCCTGAAGAAAAAGGGGGCAGCTATATATATATAGTATAGCCAGCTCCATAACAAAGACAAGGAGAAAGAGAAGCACCACCTAAGTGTAGAGGTTAAAATTAGTTTATTTCACAAGGATTAAAAGTCACTTACAAGATGTAAGCAGGTAACAGACTCAATAAAGCAGGGAGGGGAGAGAAGGCTGCTCCAGTCCATCCTTTGGGTATCTCGCTGTCCACGGGGTTGTGGGGATCTGGATTCTGGGCATCCTCTGGCCACCAGGAAGCAAACCGGCATGGAACACAAGTGGAAATGAGGTCACGGGATGGACGAGATGGCCGGGCAGGCAAACAGGCCTTGAATTTTAACCTCTACACCAGTGGCGGCTGGTGCTCCAAGGGCCGGGGGGGGTGTCAGACGGGGATACCATACTACCCCCCCCCGGACCACACCAGGCCGCACACCATACCACCCCCCCCCCCCCCACCGGCTCACTCACCTTGCCTGGATATGTCGAGGGAGGCAGCAGTGACTTCAGCTTCTGCTTCTTCCCCCTGTGTTCTGCGTCGCCTCCCTTCTCCTCCATGGCCAATGGCATGGCTTCTCCTTTCGGCCAATCGGGAAATGGGTCTCAGACCCGCTTCCTGATTGGCCAGGAGGAGGATCCGTGTGACAATCGTGAATATTCATTCGCTATTGTCACACAACTGGGTGGGCTCGGGGTTCAGTGCTCTGCGTCCCGAGCCCACCTTTTTTTTTTAGCCTATTAGAGCCTCTGGCTCTAATCAAATGCTAAAAAAAAAAAAAAATAGCCCCATTAAACTCCATGCGTCCGGTGCCCCACATGTAGATTAGGGGGCTGGACACCTGGATAGGGGGCGCCCCCAATGCACCAGCTGCCACTGCTCTACACTTAGATGGCACTCCCATTTACTGACAGGAGAAAAGTGCCCATTTTTTACTGGCTGCCAGTAAAAATACTGACGGTTGGCAACACCGGCTTAGCCAATGGCTGAGAGCGATGACCGGAGTGTTGTGGCGGTCGGGAGGGGGGGACACAATAGAATAGCAGGGGAGATTGCTGTACTTACATTGTATAGTTAGTACAGCCGCTCCTCCTGAGCTGGCAGGTTTTATTTTTGTTCAGCCTTGCTGGGTTGAATGCAAAAAAAAAAAAACGACTAGTGTGTACTAGGCTTTAATCTCTTCTTTTTGGACCTCTATTATTTACTTTCAGAAGATCTTTGTAAATATCCATTGTAGCTATAGAATGGGGATTACTGTATGACTGCATCCAAGAGACACTATTTCATCTCATACATACATAAACTATATACCACAGACACATTTATCAGCCATTGTGGGCTTCATCTGACAATGGAATGGATTTACTAATGATTAACCATAGTGAGTCAGACTGAAGAAAAGACTTCTGTACAGCACCTAAGTATGAAGTCATTGAAAGCAGGAAACAGGTACAAATGTGTCACTGAACAAAAGCTTCCCTCATAACACGCCCAAACACATGGCACCAGACACGGACAGGCAGTTGTATCTGTTGACAAATGCAGACATATTGATAGATGTTGCTACACTATATTTTAGTAATGATGACAGAGATAGTAGAACATATGATCTGATGGCAAATGGTGGTTAAAACATATTCAAAAGGAAAAACCTGTTTTCAAGTCATTTTAATGGTCTTCTTCTATTTAGAGGTGAACTCTAGCTCAGCCTTTTCAACCAGGGTGCCCAGGGACCCCAGGGTGCCTTAAGGTTTCTTCAGGGGTGCCTTGGTGTGACAGTATTCACCGTCACTGGAAGTTAAAAACAGATAACTAATGGTTTGAATTGCTTCAGATGGGACGGTCATATTTGCCAGCAATATCTCCATATAGGAATATAAAGATGTATTCCCATATGCCATGAAATCGGTTCTTCCAAAATGCTGTGTATATTACATATCTTTTAATGTCAGACAGGTTTTCCTTTTGTTGTGTATTGGGAGGGAATGTGGATTGCCCGGTCTCATTGTTAAGTGTTAATGACCTCACATTGTTCTGTCTGTCTGCCTTAAAGCGGAGTTCCGGCCACAAAATCGACATAGTCGATTTTGGGCCATCCGCTTCCTATTTGTCACCTGAAAAAGAAATGGGTTACGATTTTTATTTTTTTTTTACTTACCTTGTAATTGCAGAAAAATATACTCACCTTTCTTCCACTTCCTCCCTCGGCCGCGCGGCCCGCGCCGTCACTTCCGCTTTGCAATGATTCCTGGGAGCTGAACGTCATCGCTCCCAGGAATCAATGCGCCTGCACCGGCCCCGACGTCAGTTCCGGTTTAGGCGCGTCATACCTTGCTAAACAGCTTCTGGGCATGCCCAGAAGCTGTGCAGGGATGACGCTGCAGCCCCGGAAGTGACGGCGGGGCTGGTGCAGTGCATTGTGGCACCGAAGAGGACGGAAGAGGATGCAGAAGAGGATCGCGCTGGCTTCAAGCTGCCCACACCTGAGATGGCAGCGCTGGAGAAGAAATTTTAAAAGTGAGTATTTCTTCTGAAAGGTAAGTGCGAACCGGGACAGATCAGAGGCTATCCATTGTGGAATGTACTAACCCTGACTGTCCCGGGGGTATGTTCATTGAAATTTTTTTTTTGTGGCCGGAACTCCGCTTTAAGAGAAACTTATTATGGGATGTATATAGTTATGTGGATTGGATGCTAAGGGGGAGGGGGGATTGTCCCACATTGTATATTTTTGTGTACACTGTATGAGAGTGTAAAACTCTGTTCCTATTGGATGGTGAATCTTACGTCCAGTCTTCAACAAGGTCCACCTGGGTGGTAACCTTGCGGGTGAAAACTGTATATAAGTCTGTTTTCTTGTTCAAATAAAGTTGTTCTAGAGTTACTTCACCCTCAATCTAGAGTCCTGTCTCTTATTGGAGGGATATGCTACAAGGGATTGCTATGGTCTTCCCTTGGTATCTAAGGTACTCCCTTAGATAATCACTAAGCTATTGTAAGAGCTTGTGTAAGAGCTTGTTCTGCTGCACTCTAAGGGGGAAAGAGAGGTTCACCCACAGAAACCTGGAGCCTTGTCGTAGGTCCAGGGTGGGTAGGAGACAGGGAGACCCTAACCAAGCTGCGGCGGTTCGTGGGGTCTGAAGTGGTTACGGTGTCTGGTGGAGTGTTTGGAGCCCTCGGGAAGCACTAGGAGCATCTGTCAATGGAGGTACCCAGTACAGGGGTGCCCTGTTCTGTTACACTTGGCTATGTGCCTAAAAATTGCAAAAAAATTGTATTCAAGTCAACAGGTGGATGAAGCCTGCCTTTTAGTTACACAAAGCCACAAGTTTTCATTATGCACCATTACGACTTTCTAAACACTGGCACCCTAACAACCAATGATGTCTTCAGTTAATAAGGAGGATGTCTGTTGCCTCCACAGCATCCTTGTTTGACCCTCCTGTACCCATCTCCCTCAGCACTAGGATGACATTAGCTGACTGATGGAGAGAAATCAAAGGAAAATGGAAACACCGGAATACTAGTCAGTACCAGTGTCTAAAAGTTGATTTTGCTTTGGAAGAATAAATCACCTCTAACATTGGGTGTCCTATATGTAGATGTTGTTTCATTATGTAAAACTATTAGAATAGTTTTTTACATTTTAAAATCGGGTGCCTCAAGATTGTCAATTATTTTAAAGGGTGCCTTGACTAAAAAAAGGTTGAGAAACACTGCTCTAGGTAATACTTCTGGCTTGGTTTTGGGTAGAAGAGGAAAGGGTGAGAGTTTATGTGAGTCATGGGAATTTAGGTACAGAAGATGTTCAAGCCAGCCATAGATGGATCGAAATTTAGCGAGTTCAGCAGAATAGACTGAATATTGATCCATCTTTGGGCAGGCTGGTTGTGCCAAAGTCGATCTATTGGTCAACATCAGTACAACCAGTCTGTTGGGTTTTTTCATATGATTACTGCTGCTGGCTATAGCCGGCAGCATTAATCATTATATGCTTACAGCGGGGAAACCTCCTGCTATCAGAATACAAAAGCGCAGTGGGAGGGATTCCCTTATCAACACTGATTGGGGGGAGTTTACTAAACCTTGTGCACTCAGAATCTGGTGCAGCTGTGCATGGTAGCCAATCAGCTTCTAACTTCAACTTGTTTATCCAGTTCTGGAGCGGATAGGATTTGCCCCCTTAATGACCAGGCCATTTTTTGCGATTCGGCATTGTGTTACTTTAACGGGAAATTGCGTGGTCGTGCGAGGCTGTACCCAAATAAAATTGATGTCCTTTTTTTCCCACAAATAGAGCTTTCTTTTGGGGGTATTTGGTCACCTCTGCGATTATTTATTTTTTGCGCTAAAACAAACAAAAAATGAGCAACAATTCTGAAAAAAATATAATTTTTTTTCACATTCTGCTTTATAACATTCCCCAAAAAATTTTTAAAATCAAATTTTTTTATCAGTTTAGGCCAATTTGTATTTCGCTGCATATTTTTGGTGAAAAAAATCCCAAAAAGAATATATTAATTGGTTTGCGCAAAAGTTATAGCGTTTACAAACTACAGGATAGGTTTTTGGACTTTTTTTTTGTTTTGTTTTTATTAGTAATGGCAGCGATCAGCAATTTTTAGCAGGACTGCAACCTTGCAACGGACAGATCGGACCCCTAACTCACATTTTTTACACTTATGGGGGTACCAGGGACATTACTACAGCAATCATTGCTAAAAAATATGCACGGTTACTGTAATAATGACACTGGCAGGGAAAGGGTTAATACAGTGGGTGATCAAGGGATTAAATGTAAGCCTAGGGGAGTGATTCTAACTGTATGGGGGCGGGGCTTTTGAAATTATCACAGGGACCTGTGATCCTATATAGAAGGATCACAGGGGCTCTGTGATCATTCCAGGGAGAAGAACGGTCAGCTGTGTTTACAACAGCTGACCGTTCTTCTCTCCCAGCGGGGAGTGATCGCGGGTGGCCGGCAGCAATTGGAGCCGCCTGCCCCGTGCATCAAAGTCCCCGCTGCCGCTTGCCCCCTAGCAGCAGCTGCACGACCGATGTAGGGCTATGTCGGTTCGCGCAGGAGGGGCTGCCTGCCTCAGTAAATCTGCGGTGGGCGGTCCTTAGGTGGTTAATTAGGCTTTCCCAGTAAAACCTGGAAGCTGATTGGTTTCTGTGAAGAGCTGCAACAGATTTCGCACTCTTCAGCTTTAGTAAATCAACTCAACTATGTTGATGGGGTAATCGAGCCATGGTTGAAGGAAAGAAAACTGCATAATATATGGCTATCTTGAGGAATCTCTGCAAGCGGATGCAGACAAAAATCACATTTACGGTAGAGTGGAGAAGGGTTAGAACCTTTTACTACATTTTTGTTGCTGTCTGTGCCTTCTTGTTCCTGGAGACAACCACTTCTCTTCAATTCTTCTCCTCGTATCATAGCAACAGAAAATGAAGAAATCAAGTGGGGTCACAAACAGAAAGAAAAACTAATGGAAAACAAGAGCATCATACCGAAAGTTTAAAAAATAATTTTTAAAGAGTAAATATTTATTCATAGCGCAAAAGTAACAAGCCAATGCATTTGGAGGGCTATAGAATTCACCCTACTTCAAGGCTGACAACCTTGTTCAGGACACCTATCTGGTGACTTTCTAAAGGTCTAGCACCTGATGCAAAGGTCTCCGTTTCTAGCATACCAATGTTTAAAAGTTCATCTCATACTATTTCATTTTTTAATAATTATCAATTTTAGGCTTATAGACATGTTGGTAGATAATGCTAGTAGAAAAAAATAAAAATCCCAAATACATAAGTGGTATAAGTGGCTCCAGGGGAGGGCTGGCAGTCTTAGGCCTGGGGGGCAAGTCCAGTCAAGTGGGCCCATTGAACCATCGAATCAGCTCCCCATCCATGCCCACCTGGTTTTATAACGGATATTGATGTTATGAAGTAAGAGAAACATGATGCAATGTGGTAACATGATTTAATGTTAATAGCAACAAAGGAGGTTTAACATGACATCATGCCTTGCGGAGCCTAGGAAGCTCCTGTCGGGCAGAGATCACTCTGCCTGACAGGGAAGTGACTGTGTTAGTATTACCGGGGTGCAGGAGCATACTCATACTGCTCCACTGCAGCTCTGCAAATATAATATTGTGTAACGGCGACTGGTAGCTGTATATAGTGTCTGGCCACTACATTATTCCAGCTTTGAGTGCGGCCTTTTTACCAAGCTTTAGAGCGGCCCGGGGGGCGATTGCCACCCTGCCCCCCTTCCCAGTCCTCCCCTGAGTGGCTCTGCAACCACTTCAAAAAGTATCCAAAGCAGAAGACTACCTGGAGTTTGCATCTTGTGTGGGTTTCTTTGTCCCCACACAGTTGGAAGCTGTGAAGGCATCAGAATTTATATGATTGGGATATCTCTGAGCCAGCAACTCCATCCAAAAAAGAATATACTGAATCTAAAAAAGAACTGCACAAAGATGGCGAAAAACGCAGGTAAAGGCAGAGATGGGGGGGGGGGGGGGAGAACTGTGATCTTTTCGGGTAATAATTAAAACTTTGGAAGTATACATTATACAACATGCATGTACTCAACATGAAAAAATATATCTGATGCAAGGTCCACTCTTAGACATGCTTTGAAGAAAGAGGACTTTCCAGTAAGTTCACATTTTAGTCATTAATCACTTTACCCCCGGAGGATTTTCCTGCTGTACGTCCAGGCCACTTTTTGCATTTCGGCACTGTGCGACTTTAACTGACAATTGCGTGGTCATGCAACGCCGTACCCAAACAAAATTTACGTCCTTTTTTCCCCACAAACAGAGCTTTCTTTTGGTGGTATTTGATCACCTGTGCGATTTTCATTTTTTGCGATATTAATAAAAAAATGCGACAATTTTGAAAAAAAAAACAATATTTTTCTACTTTGACAGTTAAAAAATATCCAATATATTCAATTTTTGTCATATATTTAGGCCAAAATGTATTTAGCTACATGTCTTTGACAAAAACAATTCTCAATGAGCGTATTTTTAACCGTTTTAAGACCGGAAGATTTTACCCCATTCCTGACCAGGCCATATTTTGCGATTCGGGACTGCGTTATTTTAACGGACAATTGCACGGTCGTGCGATGCTGTACCCAAATTAAATTTATGTCCTTTTTTCCCCACAAATCTTTCTTTTGGTGGTATTTGATCACCTGTGCGATTTTTACTTTTTGCTCTATAAACAAAAAAAGAGCGACAATTTTGAAAAAATAACAATATTTTTCACATTTTTTTATATGAAATTCCCCCAAAAAAATGTAAAAATCTAAATTTTTTAACATTTTAGGCCAATTTGTTTTCTGCTACATATTTTTCGTAAAAAAAATTCCAATAAGCGTATTTTGATTGGTTTGCGCAAAAGTTATCGCAGCTACTAACTACGGGAAATGTATGTAATTTTTATAGTTTTTTTTTTACTAGTAATGGCGGCGATCTGCGATTTTTTTTGCAGGACTGCGACATTGCGGCGGACAGATCGGACCCTTGACTGACATTTTTGACACTTTTGGGGGGACCAGTGACATTACTACAGTAATCGGTGCTATAAATATGCACTGTTACTGTAAAAATAACACTGGCAGGGAAGGGGTTAACTTTATTGGTGATCAAGGGGTTAATGTATGCCTGGTGCTTACTAACGTGTGTGGGGGGGTGGGGACTGTGTGACACAGGCACAGATCGCAGGTTCAGCTATGCTGAATCCTGCAATCTGTCCCTGCCTGTCACTTAGGAGATCCACCCGCTTTGTTTACACAAGCGGGCGGATTTCCACACTCGATCCCCGACGATCGGGGAAGAGCGGCGGTGGTCACCGCCGCTCCTCCCCTGGCCCGACTCCCACTGTGACTGAATACAGCGGGAGCGAGCCTCCGGTGGTGCACGTGCACCACCCACAAGGGGAGGAGTCCAGCGACGTAGGTCTACGTCGTTGGACGATATCGAGCCACTTTGCTGCAGTACGGTCAATGTGACCGGTCGGCAAGTGGTTAAAGTCAACTTTAAAGTGGAGCTCCACCCAAAAGGGGAAACTTTGCTTGTCTGCCTCACCCCCCCCTCCCCCTCCTGCGGACATATTTGGCACCTTTTGGGGGGAGCGGGTACTGGGTAGCCGGATGTTTGCCCCCCCCCTCCTACCCCTGCAGCCAGCCTATTTACAAAGCGCAGCGAGCTTCATACATGCGCAGTAGAAAACCGGAAAGGCTTCACTGCCGGTTTCTCCCTTGTCAAGATGGTGGTGCCAGCACCCGATAGCCGATTTAAAAATTGGCTAAAGTGAGGACCCTGCTGGATTCCTGGTCAGGTAAGTGCCCTAATAATGAAAGTCAGAAGCTACAGTATTTGTAGCTGCTGACTTTTATTTATTTATTTCCTCTTTAAATAAAAAGTTGGTAACTAATATTAATGTAATACAGGAAATACAGGTTTTATATAGTACCAGCAGGTTGTGCTGCCCAACATAAAAGGAGATCATACAGCTAAAATAGAATTACAAAAAGGAGGGTTCAGGGGCCCCTACTCAATACAGTCCAAAGCTGGCCATAGATGGATATTTTTTTTTTGATCAGCCAGCCAGCTGATCAAAAAAAAAAAAACTAACAGATTCCCCCATCAACACAACAAATGAGGTGGATGGGGGTATCCTCCCTGCTGCACTATTGTATTCTGACAGCAGGAACTATTGGTTGAACTAGATGAACTTGTGTCTTTTTTTCTTCAGCCAGACTAACTATGAACTCCTTTACTGTCAGAATGCACTGATCAGCTCTGCATCAATTAGCTGCAGGGCAGATCGAACAAGAATTTCCCAACATTCCTGTATGATAAACAGATTGTTAGATTGACTTCTGTCTAGGATGAGCGACCATAGATGGAGTGAATTTTGATCCATCTATGGCCAGCTTTCAAAGGAAGAAGAAACTGATACAAAAATGAATAGCTGTGAGGGATGAGTTGATAGAGAAAGTAAAATTTCAGTTTTTAGGAAGCTTTAGGATAGGCTTCCCTTAAGAGATAGGTTTTCAAGGATCACCTAAAGGTGGACAGAGTAGGAGATCGTTGGATGGATTAAATGTTCCAGGGGATAGGAGTGGCTCTGGAGAAGTCCTGGAGGCAGGCATGGGAGGAAGTGATGAGAAAGCTAGAGAGTGTCAGGTCTTGGAAAGAGCACAGAGGATGATTTGGGTGATATTTTGAGATGAGGTTGTAATGTAGCTTGGGGACCAGAGGCGTAACTAGTACCTTCAGGGCCCCGGTGCAAGAAACCATGAAGGGCCCCCCGGACCCATGGCTGGGGCCCTTCCCTTCAAGCCTGGGGCTCTTCCCACTGATCTTTGGACCCTTTACTCTCGTTGCGGGGCCCTTTATTACGGTCCCGCAGCAGGACCCTTTCACAAGTCCTGCAAAGACAGCATAACAAAAGTGAACTGGATAGGAGGGGCGGCGGGGGCAGCATACAGAGGAACCAATCTCCTTCATTTTCCTCCTGCAGCTACAGGAGGAAAAAGAAGGACAGTGATTTCTCTACATGCTGCCCCCACCGCCCCTCCTATCCAGGTGTACAGGGGAGCTGTGCAGGCACCCTGAAGCATGGGGCCCGGTTGCAATTGCAACCCCTGTAGTTACGCCCCTGTTGGGGACTACTTACCTTTGTCCCTCACTAAGCTCATAATAATTACTGTCATGTCTCTAAACTCTGTAAAAGTCTATAATAGACTACTTTTGAAAGACCCCCTTCCGGTTTCAGACTGAACACCCTAGGCACAGAAGCAGATCCATCCTAGCATGGGCAGTTTATTTCTTTGCTTCCTATCTGGGAGATACAGGACGGTGTGCTTGTAGTCCTAAAGTCAGATTACCACTGACATGTCTCCCGGCCCACCCTTCACAATTTAAGTGAGAGCAGCTCTGGCTAGGAGTCATGCTGACTATGAAATCTTCACCCTTAGCTATGACTTTACAAACAATAAAATGCAAAATTTACCTGCAAGTCATTCTTGCCATTTTATAGCCTATAACTTGTCTTTATATATGCACTCTTTCTATAAGCTTTCAATATACTAACTTGTAGATTCTGCATCTAGGTGTTGTTGTAGATCAAGCAGTGGAATTATTGCAAAACAGCTCCTGAAATTACAGGAAAATCTACATAAGTCTTTTGTTTTCAAACAATCTGAACAATATGATGCAATTCCCGTTAAAGACAGGAAGAGTAGAGCATATTCACCGCACCGCACAACACAAAGAGCACAGCCGGCATATTTACTGAACAAATACAGCTGTTTTGTGTACAATATATTTATTAACTATAGACAGCTACCTTTTCTTTTAAATCATTAAGTCTCGATTCACACTAGGGCGACTTGTCAGGCGACTTGTCAGCCTGACAAGTCGCGCTCCCTCGCAGTCCATTGACTGCTACAGGACCCGTTCTAATAGGAGCGACACAAGTCGCTCCGACTTAGAAAAAGGGTCCTGTACTACTTCGGGGCGACCTCGAAGCGACTTGCATAGACTTCCATTATGTGAAGTCCCTACAAGTCGCTCCGAAGTCGTGGTGCATGGGAATGCACAAGTCGCCCCCGAAGTAGTACCGAGACGTGCCGCCCCAGTGTGAACCGAGCCTAAAGTGGACGTAAACCATAACTTAATTACATTTAGTTTCCTAAAGCAGAGGGTATCATAAACAACTGCCTGTTTTGTAGATCCAGGACTTCTTTTGCATTTTTGTTCCAACTTGGTTGCATCTCTTGTGTGTATGGTGCCATCCTAGGTCAGGCAGTGTATAACTGTCGGGATCCTCTAGTGAAAATAAAGAAAAACAAGCCTAAAAAAAGAAAACTAATGCAGCTACCAGTGGTAAGTAGCAATAAAATGATTTGCTCTTGGTTTTAGATGCATGGTATTAGTTAAAGCTTATATGAGATTTTACTGATTACGTTTAGGTATACTTTAACACCCACTAATATTTTGTCTATTTTAAGAATTCACATGTTTTAAAGAAAAAAAAATACCCAAAAAATTAAAAGAATATATACTAATATTAATTTTTGAAAGGAGTTGACCCATTTTAATCAATGGAAAGAGCTAAAATTAAATTCTGCCTGTTAATAAATGATATTGTTGACTTCACAGAGATCTATTATTTTCAAAATCATTAAGTATGGTTGTCGGTCTGGTAATCAGGAGCCAATTTCAGGCAAAAGCTAACCTTTTAAAATGCTCTGCTCTACATTAGACACACACAAACATCCATCTGTGCCCAAAAGATCAAAGATACATTTTCATGTTGACATACTGTAGATGAAAAGGGAAACTCTTGGCTTGGTCAAATAAACTTTACATATTGTTGTTTTTAAAAAATGTAGCAAAGGTATACTCAAAAGGTTCAACAAATGTCTCAGACGTGATTATTAAACTCTTTATTTGTTCAAAACAAGACACTATAAGAGCTTCCTGCCAAAATTAGCCTAATTATAAATTGTTAACCAAACTGGCATTTTTATTCAAAACATTAGATTATTCAAAAAAGAAAAAACCGAGTCTAGGCCATTTCCTTGCCTCTGTAGAAATATAGTAATTATAACTGTCAGTATGAAGTAAACTTAATATATATATATATATATATATATATATATATATATATATATATATATACGCTTTTTAAAAAAAATGAAAGGAACACATTTTAAAGAAATTCAAAAAAAAAAAAGAAACACATTTTTTATTCAGTGTATAGCATCAAGTCAATTTAACTCCTGGGGATATTGATCTGTACAGTTAAGTAGCAGAGGGGGTTGTTAATCAGTTTCATGTGCTTTAGTTTTATTGAAAATTACAACAGGTGCACTAGATGGGCAACAATGAGAGGGCCTCTAAAACAGGAATGATTTTACAGGTGGAGGCCACTGACATTTTTTGCCCCTACTCATCTTTTCTGACTGTTTCTTACTAGTTTTGCATTTGTCTAGGGTCAGTGTCACTACTGGTAGCATGAGGCGATACCTGGACACTATAGAGGTTGCACAGGCAGTTCAACTCCTCCAGGATGGTACATCGATACATGCCATTGCAAGAAGGTTTGCTATGTCTCCCAACACAGTCTCAAGAGCATGGAGGAGATTTCAGGAGACAGGCAGTTACTCTAGGAGAGCTGGGTGGTGGCGTAGAAGGTCCTTAACCCATCAGCAGGACCGGTATCCACTCCTTCGTGCAAGGATGAGCACTACCAGAGCCCTACAAAATAACCTCCAGCAGGCCACTGGTTTGAATGTCTCTAACCAAACAATCACAAATAGAGTTGATGAGGGTGGCCTGAGGGCCCAACGTCCTCTAGTGGGCCCTGTACTCACTGCCTGGCACCGTGGAGCTTGATTGGTATTTGCTATTGAACACCAGAATTTGCAGGTCTGTCACTGGTGCCCTGTGCTTTTCACAGATGAGAGCAGGTTCACCCTGAGCACATGTGACAGACGTGAAAGGGTCTGGAGAAGACATGGAGAATGTTATGCTGCCTGTAACATTGTTCAGCATGATGGGTCAGTGATAGTCTGGGAAAGGCATATCTATGGAGGGAGGCACAGACCTCTACAGGCTGGAAAATGGCACCCCGACTGCCATTAGGTATCAGGGTGAAATCCTTGGACCTATTCCCAGACCCTAGGCTGGTGCAGTGGGTCCTGGGTTCCCCCTGGTGCACGACATTGCCCGGCCTCATGTGGTGAGAGTAAGCAGCCAGTTCCTGGAGGATGAAGGAATTGATACCATTGAATCGCCCACATGCTCGCCTGACCTAAATCCAATAAACACCTCTGGGACATTATGTTTCAGTCCATCTGATGCCGCCAGGTTTTTCAAAATGTTCATATATATATATATATATATATATACTGTATATACTGTATATCTTTTCATGTGACAACACTAAATAAATTACACTTTGCTACAATGTAAAGTAGTGAGTGTACAGCTTGAATAACAGTGTAAATTTGCTGTCCCCTCAAAATAACTCAACACACAGCCATTAATGTCTAAACCCCTGGCAATAAAAGTGAATACACCCCTAAGTCAAAAGTCCAAATTGGGCCCAAAGTGTCCATATTTTGTGTGGCCACCATTATTTTGCAGCACGACCTTAACCCTCTTGGGCATGGAGTTCACCAGAGCTTCACAGGTTGCCACTGGAGTCCTCTTTCACTCCTCCATGATGACATCACAGAGCTGGTGGATGTTAGAGATATTGCACTCCTCCACCTTCCATTTGAGGATGCCCTACAGATGCTTAATAGGGTTTAGCTCTGGAGACATGCTTGGCCAGTCCATCACTTTTACCCTCAGCTTCTTTAGCAAGGCAGTGATCATCTTGGAGGTGTGTTTGGGGTCGTTATCATGTTGGAATACTGCCCTGTGGCCCAGTCTCCGAGGGGAGGGGATCATACTCTATTTCAGTATGTCACAGTACATGTTGGCATTCATGGTTCTCTCAATGAACTGTAGCTCCCCAGTGCCAGCAGCACTCATGCAGCCCCAGACCATGACACTCCCACCACCATGCTTGACTGTAGGCAAGACACACTTGTCTTTGTACTCCTCACCTGGTTGCTGCCACACACACACTTGACACCATCTGAACCAAATAAGCTTATCTTTGCCTCATCAGACCACAGGACATGGTTCCAGTAATCCATATCCTTAGTCTGCTTGTCTTCAGCAAACTGTTTGCGAGCTTTCTTGTGCATCATCTTTAGAAAAGGCTTCCTTCTGGGATGACAGTCATGCAGACCAATTTGATGCAGTGTGCAGCGTATGGTCTAAGCATTGACAGACTGACCCACCCCCCACCCCTTCAACCTCTGCAGCAATGCTGGCAGCACTCATACAACTATTTCCCAAAGAAAACCTCTGGTTATGATGCTCAGCATGTGCACTCAACTTCTTTGGTCGACCATGGTGAAGCCTGTTCTAAATGGAATCTGTCCTGTTAAACCGCTGTATGTTCTTGGCCACCATGCTGCAGCTCAGTTTCAGGGTCTTGGCAATCTTCCTATAGCCTAGGCCAGTGATGGCGAACCTTGGCACTCCAGATGTTTTGGAACTACATTTCCCATGATGCTCAACTACACTGCAGAGGGCATGAGCATCATGGGGCATGTAGTTCCAAAACATCTGGGGTGCCAAGGTTCGCCACCACTGGCCTAGGCCATCTTTATGTAGAGCAACAATTCTTTTTTTTTCAGATACTCAGAGAGTTCTTTGCCATGTGGTGCCATGTTGAACTTCCAGGGACCAGTATGAGAGAGTGAGAGCGATAACACCAAATTTAACACACCTGTTCCCCATTCACACCTGAGACCTTGTAACACTAACAAGTCACATGACACCAGGGATGGAAAACAATTAATTGGGCCCAATTTGGACATTTCCACTTAGGGGTGTACTCACTTTTGTTGCCAGCGGTTTAGACATTATTGGCTGTTTGTTGAGTTACTTTGAGGGGACAGCAAATTTACACTGTTATACAAGCTGTACACTCACTACTTTACATTGTAGCAAAGTGTAATTTCTTCAGTGTTGTCACATGAAAATATATAATAAAATATTTACAAAAATGTGAGGGGTCTACTCACTTTTGTGAGATACTGTATATATATATACAGTGGGTACGGAAAGTATTCAGACCCCCTTAAATTTTTCACTCTTTGTTATATTGCAGCCATTTGCTAAAATCATTTAAGTTCATTCTTCTTCCTCATGAATGTACACATAGCACCCCATACTGACAGAAAAACACAGAATTGTTGACATTGTTGCAGATTTATTAAAAAAGAAAAACTGAAATATCACATGGTCCTAAGTATTCAGACCCTTTGCTCAGTATTTAGTAGAAGCCCCCTTTTGATCTAATACAGCCAGGAGTCTTTTTGGGAAAGATGCAACAAGTCTTTCACACCTGGATTTGGGGATCCTCTGCCATTCCTCCTTGCAGATCCTCTCCAGTTCTGTCAGGTTGGATGGTAAACGTTGGTGGACAGCCATTTTTAGGTCTCTCCAGAGATGCTCAATTGGGTTTAAGTCAGGGCTCTGGCTGGGCCATTCAAGAACAGTCACAGAGTTGTTGTGAAGCCACTCCTTCGTTATTTTAGCTGTGTGCTTAGGGTCATTGTCTTGTTGGAAGGTAAACCTTCTGCCCAGTCTGAGGTCCAGAGCACTCTGGAGAAGGTTTTTGTCCAGGATATCCCTGTACTATTCATCTTTCCCTCGATTGCAACCAGTCGTCCTGTCCCTGCAGCTGAAAAACACCCCCACAGCATGATGCTGCCACCACCATGCTTCACTGTTGGGACTGTATTGGACAGGTGATGAGCAGTGCCTGGTTTTCTCCACACATACCGCTTAGAATTAAGGCCAAAAAGTTCTATTTTGGTCTCATCAGACCAGAGAATCTTATTTCTCACCATCTTGGAGTCCTTCAGGTGTTTTTTAGCAAACTCCATGCGGGCTTTCATGTGTCTTACACTGAGGAGAGGCTTCCGTCGGGCCACTCTGCCATAAAGCCCTGACTGGTGGAGGGCTGCAGTGATGGTTGACTTTCTACAACTTTCTCCCATCTCCTGACTGCATCTCTGGAGCTCAGCCACAGTGATCTTTGGGTTCTTCTTTACCTCTCTCACCAAGGCTCTTCTCCCCCGATAGCTCAGTTTGGCCGGATGGCCAGCTCTAGGAAGGGTTCTGGTCGTCCAAAACGTCTTCCATTTGAGGATTATGGAGGCCACTGTGCTCTTAGGAACCTTAAGTGCAGCAGAAATCTTTTTGTAACCTTGGCCAGATCTGTGCCTTGCCACAATTCTGTCTCTGAGCTCTTCAGGCAGTTCCTTTGACCTCATGATTCTCATTTGCTCTGACATGCATTGTGATCTGGAAGGTCTTATATAGACAGGTGTGTGGCTTTCCTAATCAAGTCCAATCAGTATAATCAAACACAGCTGGACTCAAATGAAGGTGTAGAACCATCTCAAGGATGATCAGAAGAAATGGAAAGCACCTGAGTTAAATATATGAGTGTCACAGCAAAGGGTCTGAATACTTAGGACCATGTGATATTTCAGTTTTTCTTTTTTAATAAATCTGCAACAATGTCAACAATTCTGTGTTTTTATGTCAGTATGGGGTGCTATGTGTACATTCATGAGGAAGAAGAATGAACTTAAATGATTTTAGCAAATGGCTGCAATATAACAAAGAGTGAAAAATTTAAGGGGGTCTGAATACTTTCCGTACCCACTGTATATATATATATACATATATATATATATATATATATATATATATATATATATATTTATTTTATATAAATTTATATTATGCATTTTATATGTATGTATGGGATTGGCTTCATTAAAATAGTATTTATTTAATTTAAGGTATAAACAATCAGAGTATAACCTAAGAGCTAGTCTGGCTCTAGTGCAATGCATAATCTTGTCACTCTAAGGCCGGCCATACACAGTGCAGATTTCTTTCCTGCAATCACGGGTTGCAGGAACGAAATTCACACAATTTCCCCATTAACACAGACAGTGCTGACAGGGGAATCCCTCCTGCAGCTGCTAGCGATAATTGTAAGAGAATCCAGCAGGCTTTTTGTACCCAAGTTGATTAATCAATAAACTTGGTACATTTAGCCAGCCCATTAACGGTTCGAATCTTGGCTGGTTCCTGCTAAACCGGCCGAGATTTGAACTGTGTACTACCAGCCTAACACTTTGAGCATGCCAACAAGAGAAGGAGATAGAGCGAGCAAAGTGAGGACCTTAATAGTGGACCCCCTCACTGTCCAGTCAATATTCTGTGGGTGGGTCCATGGTCAAGCTGAAGTTAATTGAAAGCCAAGCAGGCATGCTTGTTGGCTGGCATATTTACAACTAGGGTGCTAATACATGCAAACTGTGTTTCCCTTATATTCGTTGGCACCTAGGAATGAAAACATTTTCCTGGTTGTGGTTTGCAAATAGTTTTGTGATTTTTTCTTGGTGTTCGAAGTTCACCAACTTTGCGACAAACCCTAATAAAGCCTATGGGAAAGGGGGGGAGGTGAATCTTGTAATTTCTTTCTGACTACTTTAGGGTTATTATACAAACTACGATAAAAATAAAAGGTCATGGAAAGTCAGGTGCTGCCACAGGGGACATGCAAAAATGCTAAAGTTACAAATAAATTAAACAAAAAAAAATAATAATTTTTCTCTCTACATACAAATATCAAAGTTTTTAACAGTTTCAACGCACACTAGAGATGCTATAAGCCCACTCTTTTAGAGAAAGAGGGTTGGGTTATCCATTCCTTCAAATTATTTATAAGAACTCACCCAAGCTCTACCGCAATGAAAGGATAATGGGCTGTGTGTCAGGGCTTTGGCTATCCTGTCCAACATGAATCCATAAAAATCAAAAGCTAGCACACGATCGCTCCTTCTCATGTAATTTTATTTTGCACTGAAACAGTTACAACATCTTAGAAATGCTAACGCATTTCAGCCTAAGCCTTCCTCATAGCATACCTATGCTATGCTATGAGGAAGTCTTAGGCCGAAACGCGTTAGTATTTCTAAGATGTTGTAACTGCTTCAGTGCAAAATAAAATTACATAAGAAGAAGCGATCGTGTGTTGGTTTTTGATTTTTACCCTTCAAATTACTGGCTCTGCATTAAAGGGTTTGTCATGTGTTTCTGCTGGACAACCTGAAAAATATTCAGCCCGCAGTTTGCAAACTTTGCAGATCCTGATGGTTTTCCGTAAACCCACGGCAGAGGCAAACCCAAACCTCATCTCTACTGTTATCTACTGCCTACTTTATTTCTCTTAATCTAGCAATTCCCAGTGTTTCTTTCCTGCAGCCTGCTGAAGGTAACCAAAGTCAATGCATGCAAGGATCTACACACAACCAACCCATGAAAGAGAGTGCTGGAAACATGTTGCCTTCTGCCACGTGTGAGGCTGTAACGAGGTGGGTACTTGTAGCTTGCATAGCATTTTACAGCACATACGTGGTCTCTTGCAGATGCCTAGCGATTGCAATCATTTAAGCTAGATTTGCAGTTAATGGTAAAGAATTTCCAAAGAACAATGTTTGCCTTAAAGCTGAACTCCAGGATAAGCAAGTACTGTCTAAATACAAGAGGCATGTGTATTCCTACTTGAATCTTTGTGTGCTTTGTTTATTTCTTCCATTCAACCCCTCCTGTAGTTTTTTTGCAGATCACCAGAACTCTAGCCATGATCCATTAAAAATATATACTTTGTTAGAACTTTAATGGGTATCTAATGTGAACAAAGGGTAGGGTGAAAGTAGTGAGTCAGCCCCACATGAGCCTAATTTACTAATCTTCAAACAGATCACTAAAATAATACTTTTTTAATTTAATTTGTATTTTAACTGTATTTGTATCTATATAACATTATCAATTTATCTTTAAAGCAGATCTTCAGTCTATTTTTAAACTTCCTTCTATTAGCCTTCTCTCCCCCCTCTTTAAATACCAATGGATAAAAAAAGGCTCCAAATACTTTTTTTAATCATTTTTTGCAGGAAGAAAAAAACAGCACATTGCTTCTGTCAGAAGAGAGCCCTGTGTTTGTTTATCTACATAGGGCTCTCTTCCGTAATGTCCTGAGCCGATCGTCAAGTGCCGGTCAGTCACCAATCAGTCTCCGGTGCCTGCAGCCAATCGCAGCACAACCGGGATGGCAGGGGTGCACGAGCGCTCTTCCTACCCCTGCGTGCTGACAGGGCTGCTGTTAGAAATCATGGGGCCCCATACAGCCTGGCAGGCCCCTCCCCAGGAAATATCAAGACAATATTTTCACTAAAAATACACTAAAATAACTATTAGTAGAAACATAATAGAGAACCTGTAAGAATTAGCCCTTTTTAATTGTTTTTCACATTTGTTAGAAAAAAATTATAATTTTTCTTTTAAATGCTAAAAATGTTTACAATTATTTTGTATTACTTTAAATGTTTTATATTATTTATTACAATGTTTCATTTTTTTTTTTTTTTTACAATTTGTTATTTTTCTACAGGACAGGGAATCCTGCCACGCTGCAGGAGGATGGGGGGGACGGCACAGTAAAAAGGGGGCACACGGGGAGGGGGGATCAGAAGCAGGCAGAACAGGGAGGGGGATTGGTGTTGGAGAAGCAATTATAGGAAAGATGCCCTGTGTCTCTCCCTGCAGCAGCTGAAAGCTGGCAGGAGGTGAACAAACTGCCTTTCAGCTGCTGCAGAGAGCCGCACAAGGTTTCCCTCTGTAATTGCCCTTCAGCCCGACTTCACTGATTTCCCGTGCTGTTGAGGCCCCCCTGTGTGCCTTGGGTCCCCTACAGGAGGACTGGTGGTCCCCCTATCAGCGGCCTTGTGTGCAGATCATGTACTAGGTACGTGATCCAGCGCAGGAAAGCCGTTTTGCTGCCGTATATGTTCTGTATACGGTCAACAAATGGTAAAATGCCCATCGTGACATTTATGGTTAGTGTGTTTACACCTTGCTTTTTACACTTAAAAATGGTCTGAAAATGTACTGAAGTTCCTCTTTAACCATAGCCTAACCTTTGCGATTTTTTAGTTGCTCAATAGTGCAACTAAAATATAGTAACATGTAGCAGTGTAAACACGTAGTAGAACCACAGAGAGTAATTTTCTCTATCTATTTAGTGGTCAATCACTACTCATTGTGGTTAAACACTAGCAATTTTAATTTTGCAAATGAGCAAACAGTGAAGCTCTAGCTTTAAAGTCAAAATGATGCCTAAAGGTTAACCTTAATGTGAACTTATTCTTGGTAAAAGTACAGCTAAACAACAGATTCTCTTTGATGGCATTCCCACCAGAGACTTATATTTACCAGCCCTTGCCAATTCTGCTCAGGACTTCCAGGTATGGTGGAGCATGTGACTCCTTTTCATCCAACATGGCAGCAATGGTGCTTGGCAGTTTGCCACCCAGGCACTTTGCACCTCATAGGGCAAAGTCCTCTGCCCCATGTAAGTTCCAAGTCACAACATCCTCTCTTCACTCCCAGCCACCAAAGCAGAAGAGAAGCAAAAAAATAAAAAAAAACATAGTATATGCAGCAGGACAAACAAAGGTTTAACTTTACCCTAACCCCAAAATCTAACTTTAAACACAATTTGACCCCTTACCCAAACAGCAAACCTCTTATCTTAACCTACCTTTGGCCAGAATCTACCCCTAAACCTAACCCTTAATCTATAATTTGCACATACTCCTAAAACTAACATCCCAACCCTTAAAGCTGCATTCCAAACAGAACCTATTACTCTTAGATTTAGAGTTATAGGAAATTGTATCAGGGATAACAGAATATGAGGGGATCCAACTTCTGACAGTTGTGGTGACAACTGCCAAAGGTAGCATTGTTCTTCACTTGAGGGATTGCTACTGACAACTTTAGTTATATAAATAAACAATTAATACAAGTTGCACCCTTGACAAAGTATTCCCAAAGCACTAAAGAGAGAGAGCAAATAAAAGCTGTTTTCTTTCAGACCCCCATATCTGATTGAGACATTGGAATTAGCTATCGGAAAGAAGGGGAGAGAGCAGGATGAATCACTACTTATTCACTTGTGTGTGCAAAATAGAGTTTGAGCTATTGGGATCTTTAACAACAAGTGAGGTTACCCTGAAAAACATAAGAAAAGGTACCAAGATCGCCACTGTTGGGTGCAAATGAAAACAAAATATATATATATATATATATATATATATTATATAATCCTTTTTATTAATCAAAATAAAAACAAAATATAGTTATATTTTAGCCCTGACCATAAAAATGAAAAATAATGACTTTGGGAAAACTTACTTTAAAGAGACTAAAGGTTTTTCACCTTAATGCATTCCCAGCAGTCTCTGGACTCACTGAGAGCAGGGGGAGCCATTGGCTCCTGCTGATGTCAATTAAATCCAGTGATGATGAGGAGGAGCAGGTGGTGGGGCCAAGCCACACTGTATGTGGCAATAGATGCACACAGTGCGGCTAGGGATCAAGCCTGCACAATTGCCCCAATTCTCCTCTTCTGGGGTCCCCCAGTGCTGTTCCTGGCTCCCCCCTGCCTTTACAATGCCCCCATAGCAAACTGCTTACTATGGGGGCATTGTGAAGGCAGGAGGAGGCAGGAACAGCACTGGGGGACCCCAGAAGAGAAGGTTCAGGGCTTCTCGGTGCAAAACTATTGCACGAAGCAGGTAAGTATAACATATTTGTTATTTTAAAAAAAATAATAATTATGATGATAATTTTATTTTTTTAATTTCATGTTTTAAGACAGATGTTTGTATTTTTCTATGTGTATACAATCTTTAATTTAAAAAGAAACATTTAATACATGACAAAGAATTTTCAGAGCACTATGGGTTAGTTAAAGAGACAGCAAAGTAGAAGCTCTTTAGGCTGGTTTTATCCGACTGAAGCCACCCTAAAATGGAGAAAATACTGATCTCACTCCTTTATATGTGAGAGTAAATTCCAGGTTGAAAAACAAAATGGAACATCAGATGCATATTAACATCCATGAGAAATGGACTTTAAGGGTACATGCATAAGACCGAAAATAAACACATTTTATTCATTGCATATTAAAAACAGTGCAGGTTAAAAAAGAGAGATGGACCCAAACATATGGGAAATCAGCCTGGTCATAGAAAAAGAGACACACATATACTGAAGAACATCTAGATTAATGGAGGAAAGAGTATATATCTGTATCAGAGGTTGACGCGTTTCGCAGTGTGCTTCATCAAGACCTTGTATATACACCGGTACAAATTTTCTTCTCTTCAAACACTCACAAATAATGCTCAGCTTGGGGTGGACACATGGAACCAATCAACCAGCAGGTAAGTCAAGATATATCAAAGATGAAGATTATTGATAGAGGATATAGTGGATGAACTGGATGTCCCGTGGTTAGGCGCAATCACTAATATAGATAGGATCACCTAAACAGACAAATCAATCATAAGGGAATACACCCTCAAGAGGGTTAAATCCAAAGTAAGCCGTGTGGAGCACCACCAGGAACCTGGGAGCTTACCTATATCCAATACGAGAGAAAGGTGGGATATATATACCCAAGCCTCTCAAATAGTAGGCAATCCTAATAGGTAGATCTACACATTGGAAATGTTGATGGTGCCCTAAACCTGACAAATAGGAGAGTCACAATTTGTGCCGCCCTGGAAAAATGGAGGCAAACAAGTGAAGAGTGCTCTAGAGCTCCATCTAATGGTTGAAAATGAGAATCCAAAAATATAATATGTTATATTTACCTGACCAAAAAGAATGTAAAAATGTATTTATTTTTTTATTCATGTACAGTATTTATTTAACCATATCCATAATAATGAAAGAAAGAAATATGTACAAGGTAACTTTACAGTCCCTTTAATAACATCAAGGGGTTACTAATTAACATTTTCAGAAATGATCAGCACAGAAGAATGATAAAATAATAAATTAAGTCAGCTCTATCCAGGTATAGTAAGTAACTGCCTGCAATAAGTGTATAAAAAAAAATGTATAAAGGTGATTCCAGCGCTGCAATCACCTTTATATACAAAAGAATGATAGAGATGGTATTTGCTATTTTGAGGTTTGAGGGTTTTAAATAAATCTCTGTCTTCTTTCCAGTAATCTTAATACCTATTTAATAAAGTTTTGTGTGCTCAGCACAGAAAATACAAAAGCAATAAACCAAACAGCCCAGTTACACAATTATCTGAGATTCTCCACAGTTGTTGGCATGTTTACATGCATGATATAGAACGTTATTACTCGCTCTTTTGCATAATGCCACTTTTGCATTTTAGATTTTCCGGTGGTTTAATAAATGGAACCTGTCACTTTACCTTTACTTGGCATGCACATAATACCTGATGAACTATGTGAGCTGGCAGAGTGTCAAGGCTTTCCAAGTCCTATACTCAGGGTGTGACTTTGACAATGAAATGCTCAGTTAAATGATGGCTTTCAATGTTGGGAATTGGGCAGCTCACAAAAGCATACCATTGGCTATTAGTGTTATCATTCCCATGCTGTACTTGATTATTTGCTATTTATTGAATTATTCCAAATCACTAAATGAAAATATCTGAAAAAATGGTTGCATGTATCTTATATTAATAATGTTTGAAGCCTTCTGTATGTAAAATTAATGTTTTTAGTTGTTTTCTTTTTTTTGTTTTATTTTAATCGGAAAACTACTTCTATCATCTGGCTGGTGTTAGCAGTAACTTGTTGTAAGGTGTCTGGATAATAGCAGCACAAAAAGAGTCATTCCAGGTGCAGATAAAATACTTTCAATAGCTAACATTTTTTTAGTATGAAAGAATGTATTAGCCACATTCCACACTCTTCTTGCTGTATTTATTAATGACAGAGTGACTGCATACAACAATGTCCCCACTAAGGAAACAACCGGCTTAAGGGTTTGTTTTACCTTAATGCATTCTCTGCATTAAGGTAAAAGACCTTCTGTGCACAGGATCATCCACGGCATCCCCTTATACTTACCAGAGCCTGATCTTGATCCAGCGCTGTGCCCAAGAGTAGCAGCTCTCTCCGCTCTCTCTTTATCTCTCATCACAAGACAAAAAAGGCAGCCTCCTGCTGTCATCAATCAAGTCCTGTGATGAGGGAGTGAGGCTGAGCTGTGTTGTCTGTGACTATAGACATAGGCAGAGCGGCTTGGAATCGAGCATTCATGAGTGGGCCCATGGAAAGCGTCTTCCTATGGGGACACTTGCTGAAGAGGTGGAGGCAGGAGCATCGGCAGAGGACCTCCGAAGAGGTGGCTAAGAACTGCTCTGTGCAAAACCATTGCACAGAGCAGGTAATTATAACATGTTTATTTATTTATTTTAAAAGGTTTACAATCACTTTAAAGCAATAATAAAACCTTGTCTTTTTTAAAACATGTTATTCTTACCTGCTCTGTGCAGTGGTTTTGCAGATACTCCTCTTCTCTGCTCCCTCGCCAATGCTCCTGGGCCCTCCCTCCTGCTGAGTGCCCCCACAGCAAGCAGCTTGCTCTGGAGGGAAACAGAAAGGCCAATTCGCTGCTCTAGGTGAGAGGCGTAATCCTGAGGACAGGTGGGACTGGGTGCTAGACCCGGCTCGCATCCATGTATACAACATGGGAAAGAAATTGGCTGCACACCTCCACCGGTCCAATAGATTTATTGAAACATGTATAAAACTGCCACCAGGACATTGTTAGTACAAAACATGGCAACCTTTCCATGGTCTGTGTCCTTGTCCTGGTGGCAGTTTTATACATGTTTCAATAAATCTACTGGACTGGTGGAGGTGTGTGGTCAATTTATTTCCAAGCTTGCTCTGGAGGCACTCAAGCAGGCACGCTCCTGACCCCCGCCTCTGTGTGTCCATTTACACACAGAGCCATGGCTTAGCCTCACCCTCTCTGTCTCCTGATTTGCCTAATGGCTGTGATTGCCACCCCGCTGCTGCCAAAAGCCAATCAGGAGTCCCGGGAGAGGAAAGGCTCTTGTGGACATCGCTGGATTGAGAGGGGGCTCATGTAAGCATTAGGGGGGCTGGGGAGGGGGGGGGGTCTGCTGCATAGTGAAGGTATAGAATGCATGAAGGTAAAAAACCTTGTGCCTTTACAACCACTTCAAGGAAGGTTGGTTCCTGGGTGGAGGCATTGTTGTATGCAGCCACTCTGTTAATAAATAATAAATACGGAAAGAGGAGCTATGAGTGGAGTGTGGCTGATACATTAGTGTTGATTTACTAAAGGCAAATTGACTATGCACTTTGCAAAGGGAAGTCGCAATCTGCAAGTGCAGTTGCTCCAGAGCTTAGCAAATGAGGAAAAACTTCACTTTGCAGAGAGTACCCAATCACGTTCATGGAAAATTAAAAAAACAGCATTTCTGGCAGCACATGATTGGATGATGGAAGTCAGAAAAGCTTCTGTTTATTTACTAAGCTCTGGAGCAACTGCACTTGCAGAGTGCAACTTCACTTCACTTGCTCTTTGTTACCATTTACTTCCTGTCTATTTAATAAAAAAATAGACAAAACAGGAAGTAAAGGGAAATGTCCCCAACAAGGACACAGAACAAATAAAAGTACTTTTTTTTAATATAGTGAGGAGAATATAGAACATCTGTCTGGACTTTCTGTGTCCCCATGAGCACTGTCTCCTCACATGTCTTGTCCAGATATCAGAAAGGACAGAAAGTAGAGAGTCATTTTCTCTGTTGAGACATTAACACTATTTAACCACTTGCGGACCTCCCGCTGCAGATATACTGCGGCAGGCTGGCTCGGCTGCATGAACCGCGGGAGCGCTCCTCCCCCATTAGGCTGCGGGAAATCCGATCCACGGGTTCGGCGGCCGCGATACTCTTCAATCTGTGTTTTTTCACATACTAAGTGCTGCTGCCAGAGTTAAAATAGCCTGGGCTAGCCGCATGCTGGAGAGGGGGACCGCTAGCTTTACACACAACATAGCGGTCTCAAGCAATCGAACACTCCCCTGCAAACTGCTCCCAGCAACAACCCTCATGTTTGCTTTCCTACAACCTCTAAATCAGACTTTTTCAACCTTTTTACCCCAGAGGAATCCTCAACATTAATTTCAGATTTTAGGGATACTCTTCTAAAACCAATTTATTGGTTACCTACGGAAATAATGCCCTTTACATTGGTGATCAGGTGGAAGAATGTCCCCTTACGTTGATTCAATAGCAAATTATAGGAAGGCGCCTGGCTCTTTTTAAAGATATGTCTGAACCTGCTGCCCTTTTAATTGTAAAAACAATATAAAATATGGGACGTAGATGAAAAAGGCGCTGGTGATCTTTTATATTTACTGGAATAAAACTTGTTCAGGGTAGCATGTGTATTAAATATATATTAAAAGTGCTTGTTGGTGAATTATTATAATTGAAGGTAATGAATATATTTTAAAGTGCACAACTCAAAATTAAAAAAATATTTCTGTTGCTTATTGATAAATAAATATATAAATAATTATATATAAATAAATAGATATATAAATATATTGTACATGCAACAAGCAAATCAATTATATAAATATATAATATTCCGTGCAGCAAACAAATAAAAGTGCTTAATAGTGCGTGCATAAAAAAACTCATCAAATATAAGCAAATAAATTCATGCTCTCCAGTGAAAAAATAATAATTATATAGCAAGTGTCTCTGTAATTCGTGCAAAAAATATGCTCCTTAAAGTGCTTCAGGTGGTGGGGTGTGACACACGTGGCCTCTTACCAGCTTCCAATGAGTCACAATGACTCCCAACGCCTGTGATCCCTTTAATTGGGTGGATCAGACCTCTCCTCGATATCTTTTGGGATGGATATCTGCTCCTACATTAGGCATGTATGGACCATATAGTCCGCATAAAGATAAACAAAAAAAAGCCTCCAATAGTGAAATATTGTATGCTTTATTTGAAAATTAATAAAAAGGTATACAGTTGGTCCCTTACTATTAGTTGTGCCCTCCTGGCACTGGGCAATTCGGCAGTACACAAAATCTTTCAGTAGTGGGGAATCGTATCCGAGGATCTGCAGCTTCCTCTTAGTTTTCCTCTCACTGTGCTGTGTGCGGCGGTCGGCGAGCGTCCCTGCCTCTGCTACAATCTTACGTTGATTGTCAAAATGCCACCCTTACTGAAAAAACATTAGTCTCCAGAACAACATACTCAAAGTGGAGCTGGGAATTTTTAGGCTTGCATTTTTAGTCGGATGAAGGAAAATCTCAAACTAGCTTGATAGGTCTGGCAAAGCAGCTCCTACACACCAAGGCTTCCCTCATGATGTACCTGACACTGACTCAAACCACAGAAATACAGAAAGAAATGTTAGGCCTAAGTTGTATGAAAGAGTCCAAGATAATTCTGATTATTGGTTTAAAAAAAAAAGTAATATAAAAACAGCCAACACATTTTGGGGCAACACCACTCTCCCTTCATCAGGGCTCAACACAGGAGACAACTTGGATGGACTCACAGATCTGTATAAGAGCCATGACAAAAATAAAAACCAGCCATACGGCCTATGAGGAAGATACAATATTCACATCAATATCCTACCATCGCATGTTTTAGTTCTTGCCTAGTAACCAAACAAGCATATAAGGAACAAAAAACACCACTCTCCCTTCATCAGGGCTCAACACAGGAGACAACTTGGATGGACTCACAGATCTAAATTAGAACCAGTATCACACTTTCCACATGAAAGAACAACTTTAAAGCAGCTGTTGAACAAACATCATGTGTGTAATGCTGCTGACTCTGTGAAGTGGCTTTGGACCTAGAATTATGCAGACACCATCAAATGGGATGTCAAATAGCCACAATTTAAAGAAATCCCTAGCAACCTCTGGAAGAACCCTAGGTAAAAATGTCTCCCCTGAATTGCATTTGTTGTTTTGAAAATCGAATATAAAGGAAAAGTATTGGTAAAAAGGGAAAGGGGTCTATCCAATCATGCTTTGCCCAAGTCTCCATGGCCCACGTAACTGGGTGTGTGGAAGGGCCTTGTCCTCCATCTAGATGCTTTGTGGTAAAATGTGTCTCTCTTTCTTGTCTTCGAAAGTTGGGAAGTATGATATCCTCCATCGGAATTTTTTAGGATTCCATATTTACCGGAGCATCAGATGTGAAGATTCTAGCAGAAGCTGAAACACTTAAAATGAGAGAATATAGGAGATTTGGGCCAGCAGAAAGGTATGTTTAATACTTATTCTATTACAGAAGCTTTCCAAACACACCTTCTGTGAGGGGGATTCCTCAATCACTACTGGACAACTGTCACTAACAAGGCTCACTGATTTATGCATGTATTTATTAACTGCCAATACATGGTTCAGTATTTTTATTTCGGCCAGCCAACCCAGCTGAGCAAAAAACTGAACCAATTTCCTCATCCACAAATATGCGGTGGATGCAGAAATCCTCCTCGCTGTGTCACTGTATTCTGATAGGGGGACTCCCCTGCATTCAGAATACACTGATCAGCTCTGCAGCTGATTGACTGTATGTGTTGATCTAAGCCGAATTTTACAACAAGCCCAAATATACCACAAACAATGTATGCAGTGCTGTACATAGTGTACACTCACATCAGTACTTGCCATTAGGCAGCTTACAATCTAAGGCCACTAGGGCTGCGTACACATGGAAAATGATCAGTTCAGCAGGAGCCGGCCAACTTTCCGCCCATGCGTACAGCTCCCTGTCCAGCAGAATCTAGAAAATCAGCATAGCATCCAATCAGTGCTGGCAGCCAATGGCAGTGTGTTCTGCCGAGGGGGGGGGGGGAGTCCCCCTGCCAGAACACAGTAGCTCAATGGGGAGATCACTGTTCTAACATGGGATGTGTTAGAACGGCGATTTGTAAGTTGGGTTGAATGATGTATAGTGTGCATATAATGTGCACCCAGCTTAACTCATAGTTATACATACACACTAGAAGCCAATTACCTACCACCATGTCTTTGGAGAAAGGTAGGAAACCCACTCAAAGATAGGAAGAACATGCAAACTGTATGCAGATAGCCAGGGCCGGTGCTACCACTAGGTAAACTAAGCAGCCGCCTAGGGCCCACTGCTGCCTAGGGAGCAGCCACAGCTAGGGGGAGACTCTGGAGACCCTGATGTAGGTGGGGCGATGGGGACCCTGAGGTAAGGGAAGATTTTGGGGATCCTAATGAAACTGGGGTCTTTGTTGTAAGAGGGAACTCTGATTTAAGGGAGGGGGGCCTTTGGGGACCCTAATGTAAGGGGTGAAAGGGGTTCAGGCCTAAAGCTGTGTAAGAGGCCCCAGAATTTAAGCAAGTAGCTGGTCTTGCCTAGGGTGCAAAATAGTCTAGCACCGGCCCTGCAGATAGCGTTCTATTTGGAAAAAGGACCCCAGTACTGCAAGACAGAAGTGCTAACCACTAACCCACTTTGCTGCTTAGTAGCTGATTTTGAAGCTACTGTAGGACTAAGGCCACATGCACACTGGACATTTAGGTTTTTTTTAAAAAAAATTATGCTTGTAAACTCGTAACGCATTTAAGCAAGCTCTTGGACATTCATTCATTTCATTGGCCAGAATAATAATTTATTCTGGCCATTATAAGGAATTAACGCTCAAGTGCAAAACGCGCCTAGTACTCAGGTGTGTATAGATGTGTTTAGGCAAGTTGAGCGTTTCTTCTGCCAAAATTCTGCTGTTCCTAGATGCACTGGCTGTGGGGGGTTTTTCTGCCTCTAAATGCCCCTGCGTCTAAACTCCTCTAAACACCTATATGGGCATTGACACGCAGGGGCAGGGAGCACCAGAAAAAATGTCCAGTGTGCATGAAGTCTTACTGATTAGCCAGTCTCACTTTAGGGCTGCATACATCCAAATCAACAGGTTAGCTGTCTGTTAAAAAGTGTTAATTAAACAATTTTGGAGTTTTCTTCATGGATACAGCTCTATTATTGTGTATTTGGCCAGTAAATGTGGCAGATTTACGTTAAAGGAAATCACTCAAAAAAAGAGCCCTTGGACAACCATAATATAACTAATTAAAGTAATATACTTTAATAGAGCCAATCAATATACAGAATAATATTACAAAGTGATACTGGATTCACTCTGAGTACTGCCATTCCAAATAAATATCTGCCCTGGTTATAGAGAGCAGCTTTTGCAGTTCCCTGCCGTAGAATGAGAGATTTAAAAACTAAATAAAAGGCATTACAACTGATATTTTTACACTTCTTGTTATTCAGCAATTGCGGAACTCATTTAAAATGTAATGGTGATTCCCGCATTACTTTAGTCAGCTCTGCCTCAATGTAATCCTGGTTTACGTGTGACAGCTTTTCTTTAAATAACAGGTAAAGTTTTACAGCTTTAATTCAGATGTGGTTGGATTCCCAGTGAATTGTGAACAGGTAATGGGTCTTGTGGTGGCCATACAAGCTTCGATGTTATTATCCAATTATGCCTAGGCAGGCACATATGGAGAATCTTGGTACCAAGGCTACCTATAGGGCCATGAATGGGTATCATGACTCTGAATGGTGTTTAACCTAAACCATTCTATAGCCTGCCTCCATATACTTATGGTGGACTATCTGGAAGTATATAACCCGGCATCGGTTGGCATGCTCCCTATTCCTTAATAAGGTGGACTCTATGTGTGAGTCGGACAAGTGCGCCCCTAGGGGAGCAAAATAAATTATAACACAAGAGCCTTGTTATCATGTTCCCCTGGTTCTGTGAACCAGGAAGAGGAAATAAATCCCTACAGAGGACAGGATGGAATGATTGTCACTGTTAGACGGGGGCTCCATATTGTCCATTTAGGAGAGCACTATAAACAAAGCTCGACACCTGTATTTATATACCTGATCATAGGAACCGTGATTCTCCCTAACTGTCATCTTAACCTCCATATACAGCATGAAATATCGGTATTGCTCGGTCTCTCTGGCCCTGATGAAGCCTGATGCGAAACGCGTTGGCTCATTGGGACCCACAAACCGAATATCATCAAAGACTTCTTGCACCAACATCAGCTTGAAGCATGTATTGCTCCCATAACAGGGAGATATTTCTGTGCTGTGGTTTTTAATATATGTCTTTAATATATGTCTTATATATGAGGGATGTTTTATGTGTGTCATTATACATCCCCCATTGTATATACATTTTATTTTAAGATACATCAATAAATGATTTTATTTTAATGTATTGGTTCTCTGGTCTTCCTTCTCCCATATTAGCCTAGAAACCCCTACTTTGTCTTTAGATATTTGTTTTTGCATATATTGGGGCATGGGCTTACTCTCACGGTAAACCTCTTCGTTATTATCCGATTGGTATGAAATTTGATAAAAAACAGTCGAGATGGCAAACAATTGAAAAGCCTAACGTCCCATCCAATCAATTTAGACTTGACTTCCATTGGATATAATCAAACTGAGTTGATCAGTCATGGTGGAAATGTGTCATGAATCCAATTAATGATCAATCAGATGGCTTTGTGGAAACAGAGTCATGATTGATACTGTATAATCATATCTTCCAAATATTGATTGAACTCCACTGCTCTGTGTGTGGCATTTAGTTTGATTTGGTTGTCGTCTTTTGGATGATTATTTGCCAAAATCGTCATGTATAGCTACTAATAAACAGAGCAACAGATGATAGGTCTCAAATTGACAGAGCAAGGAAGCTTCTCCAAATAACCTAGGACCCCTTTACCCACTAGGGAGCCTTGGCTATAACCTGAAGTGTACAAAGAGTTGTAGAGCACCAAAAGGATGAATCTGTAAGGCTATTGAGGTCTTTTGGAGAAGCAGCAGTCCGGATCCTAACATCAACCAGACACTAGATTGCTGCTTCTTCAAAAGTACCTCTGTTCAGTGTCCCAATCTGTCGCAAACAGTGTTTATCTATGCAACAATTTCTTTAGGCAGAATGTTATTATCCTTTAAAAAGGAGGATCTGGAAAATCTTGAAATGTATTGGCTAACCAAGGCCGTAGATATATATTTTTTATTTTTTTGGGGAAGGGGGTTCAGCCTTGATCACCTAGAGGAAAATAATTGTGGCAAATTTTGCATGTGGAAAAAATTGAGTGACTGTGGCAAAATTGGGTGGGTGTGGCCCAGGGCCGGGAAAAGGGGTGGGCAGGAGGGACGGCTGCCCTGGGCACTGTGGTATCATGTGAGGTGGAGGGGGGGGGTACCCCAAGAAAATTGGGACGGGGGAATTTGTGTTGTGAAGGTGAATTTGGGGAGTGGCAGGGGGCAAGAATTGTTCTAGTAGAGCAGGGAGGGGGAGGTGTGCTAGAAGTGTTGATTTGGGGGGATCTGTGCTGAAAGGGGGATGGGGGAAGGGGATTTGTGCTAGGAGGGGGATTTGGGGGGTTTGTGCTATAAAAGTAATATGGTAGAGGGGAAATATTGTTGTTCTGGGGGGGAGAGGGGTATTTGTGCTAGTTGGGATGATTGGGGGGTATTTGTGCTAGGAGGGGAAATTTGTTGGGGGGATATGTGCTAGGATGGAGGATTCGGGGAGGGTAATGTGTGCTGGAAGGAGAAGTTGGAGGAGGGGGGGGGGAATTTGTGCTTGGAGGGGAATTTTTTTATTTTGGGGGGGAAGGGGGATTTGTGTTTGGGGCATATGGAGAGAGAGTTTTGGGCTGGGGAGGGATGGGAGGAAAAGATTTGTGCTGGAGGAGATTTCAGCAGGGGGCATTTTGTACTGGGAGGACTGGAGATTTAGGTTTAGGGGGTGAGCATGCAGATTAGTGCTCGATTTTGTTTTGGGGGAGGGGAATTTTGCTGACACATAATGCTCATACATCTTGGGGGGGGGCGCAATTTGGCATGTTAGTCCTGGGCTCTAGATGACCTTGTCCCGTCACTGGTGTGGCCACATCCAATGGGAGGGACTTACTGCCTATGTGCACAATAATGTATGGCACAGTCCTTTTACCAAAATATATTACCATGCAAGACCACAAGCAAGAGTCTAACAGGGGTCAGAACCCCTAACTCCCAGAGGTCAGGAGTGCATAACGCACTTGTCAGTAATAGGAGTACAATAAAATATTACCTCCATCAGCAAGCCTCTCCCCCTTACGTACGCACCTATGGCTTCCACCTTTATTAAAAACATATCTACATCTAACTTCCCTATTGATTCATGATCCTGATGCCCCCTCCTTTTTTAACAGATCTCTTTTTCAGATTGGGAACTCTAAGAGTGTACATGTAGGCATTTGAGATCAGTTAAGGAAACTGTGATCACTCTGCGCTTTGTTTTTACTCCTCTACAGAGGTCAGTGGGAATTTGTGGTAAAAAATAAAAAAAAATAAAAAACTATCTTAATACAACTTAAAGCTGAAATCTAGAAAAAAATGAAAATGTTCCTGTGCAGTGAGGCTGTCTGCGCACTACAGAGCATAAATGTTTGTTTAGTCTAGGTGGCCACAAAAAGCACTTGTACTTACCCAATCCTCAACTCTTGTAGGCTTCTCGGATTGTAAGACCGGTCCCGCAGCCACTTCTCCTCTCCGGTGGTTGCATGCCCTCTGACATCATTAAGACAAATGCAGAGCGCTTAGCCTTGAATTGGACCTGAGGACACCAAGGGACAGTCCATTGCCAGACCATAGGGGAGTAGAGGAGACTGGCAACTGCCATTGGGAGTGGAGAACCGGCTAAGAAAAAACTCTTTGTGGCACCTTAGGCCTGAACGAGCATTTGAACCCAAGCAGTGTGGGGGCAGCCCAATGCACACCTGTTCTTAGGTCTCATTCATGTATTTGCATTTAAAAAAAGGATATTTTATAAAATGCTTTTTTAAACAGTTCCTGTTTGTATATGAAGTGCAGGGCCAGATTAACGTTGGGGCTATTGGAGCTGCAGCTCCAGGCCCCTACCTTTATATAGGCCCCGGGTTGGCCATATTCACTGTTACCGCTCTTCTGTCACTTGTAAACACAGAAGTCTGGCTTCTATGCTCGCTTCCCCAGGCAGCTCCCTCAGAACCTCCCCACACAGCACGAAGGCCGGACAAGGAGGGACAGTTGCCGATGCATGGATGTGTTTATGGGCTTCAGAGACAGCATCCCATGTTGAATTAGGCATGCATGGCTGCACCCTTCCTCCTCTGGGTGCATGCCAAGGCACGGCCCTTAAGGCCCTTCAAAATCCACAGCACCAAGCCCATAATGCTCTTAATCCGGCCCTGATGAAGTGTACCACTAAATAAAATAGTACAGATCTCATATGCAGTTTTTATGTGATGCACCATTGTACTGAAATGTCTGTACAAGGCTTTAGCATTCCACAATGTTGCTAACTCATTCATGTAAGGTATTTACAGTACAGTAGATCGTATTTGTACATTACATTACTTTTTAAAGGGATCCTACACATAAATGTCATCCTTCTTGGTATTTTGTTTCCTGTCCTATGTGCCACCAATGCCCTAAAAGGATACATTATAATCTCAAATGGAGATAGCACCAATTAGGAAAAGACATTACTTCCCTGAATCCCTACCAGGCCACTAACATCTACAGAGAAAGGAAATCTTGATTCAGACCCCCTGCATTATTAAAAGTTGGATTTCCATTGGTTCCCCTCAGGTGACAGGAGGTCATCAGGAGGAAAGCTTTTCATCTTTGGTTGGGCTAACAATGCAATCTGTGGAGTTAATTTACTTAAGGCTGTTCACTTTTCAAGGGAAGTTGTCCCTTGCAAGAAGATTTTCCCCAGAGCTTACGTAATGTGGTGAAATTTCACATTGAAAAGAATACCCTATCTCGTGCTAGGAAAATAAAAGTTTGGTAGTACATGATTGGAAGATGGAAGTCATCAGAGCTTCATCTCATTCATTAAGCTCTGGGGAAAATGCCCTTGCCAAGTGAAACTTCCTTTGCAAGGTGAACAATCAATTTGTATTAGTAAATCTATACATGCGAGTAGTAAGCAAGTAAGTAGTCCTTTTAATAACTTTTTTTAATTTTACTAAAATGTCAGATGTATCACTGGTGGAGCCAGTTTTTAACATCTTCATATCTGTACTGATATGTTGATTGGCTAATACACAGAACTAGTCTGAGTTTTTATAGTAAGGGCATTAAATGGTGGTTCCATGTACTCTGTACATGCCTGTGTACTTTCTAGCACCTTTTTAAATATGATAAATAAATACAATGAAGCCATTGCTGGGGCATTTTTTCAAACATGTTTGATTCCCAGAATCATAAAGAAAATGTTACCCATTTCAGTTTTGGTTTCCACCAATTGCCTGACATAGCAACTAGCCTACAACAACAACAAGCATTACAGGAAAAGTCTCAATACCTAAAGCCCAACTTCAGGATATTAGCATCCCTCTCTGCACCCCCCCCCCCCCAAACGAATCACCAGAGATGTATAGTAACTAAGTATAACTACTTCACTACTGTACTTAAGTACCGAAAGGCGGTATCTGTACTTTCCTAGAGTAGAATATTTTTCTCCTACTTTCACTTTTACTTCACTACATTTTTTCAATGATTTCAATACTTCTACTCCGATATTTTTTTGTTGTGCTGCATAGTTACTCGTTATAATTATAAAAATTACCACTGCCAGAACAGTAGATGGCAGGTTTCATGAAGCTCAAAACATGTGTATTATCAGCGCATACGAAAATAAATGCTACTATATGTATAAATAAAAGCTGCATTTGAAATAATAAAAAAACAATATGATGTTCAAACTTTTGACTTCTTTCTTTAATAACTACATAACACAGTACTTGTACTTTTACTTTCAGTACTTGAGTAGCAATTTTTTTTTCAAAACTACTGGTACTTTTACTTTCAGTACTTGAGTAGCAAAAAGTTTAAAAAACTACTTGCAATACTTAAGTACAAAAAATGTTGAATACTTTAGTACTTCTACTCAAGTCACTTTTTGATGGAGCACTTCCACTTCTACTCAAGTCACTTTTTGATCGAGCACTTGTACTTTTACTCAAGTATGGGTTTCCAGTACTTTATACAACTCTGCTAATCACTGGTATGAAATAAAAACTATCCAAATGCCAATTTTACTTACCAGAAACCACATTATGATCCTTCTCTCTATTTCTCTTTACTTCCTCTGGCCCTTCTTTGGGTGGCGACATCACTGTCTGCAGGATGTGGACATCTCCTATTCATGGAGGCAACACTTCCAGTGCCCAGGTCTTCTTTCATAGGCTCCAGAGGCAGGAGAGCTCATGGGGGCAGTGAGGGGACCAGTGCCCAGTAAGATAATAAGCAGGGAAAAATGTCTGGTCCTTAGGGCAGGGGATTAGTTTGGCTCATACAAGAAACTGTGACTTTGATCCATTACACTACAGAATGGCTTAGGAAGAGATGTTTGGGATCAAGATGGAAGACTAACGTAATTTAGGCATAATGCACTATTTAATTTTTTCGGGCTTTTAACCTTCTCTAAAGAGTATCTCTTTGACAAGCTGTAATCATTACATTGATGATAGTTCTATTCAAAGTATAACTAAACCCATATTTATATATATATATATATATATATTTTTTTTTTTATTTTTTTTGAGGCTGAGCATATTTTCTGCATGTACAAATAAAATAACTGTTCACCCCGTCAAAAACCTAGTGTCCTTGTAACTTCCAATGGACTGGCCTGAAACCCTAAACAATGTTATAATCTTGTCAACTTTCTCAGCTATCTTTCCTGAACTGCAAAAAAACTCCTCTCTATGTACTGGAGATCAGGTGGAAGAGGAGGTTTATGTAGTCTGAATCAGAAGAGCAGCCTAGGTGCTCCCATAGATACAGTGCAGTGAGTGAGCATTGTCATCCTAGTCTGAAAAAATAACCCAATGAGGCTGCCACACTTAGGGACTGATAAGCTGCAATACATAAATTGTTGTTTTTGGGGTTTAGATATGCCAAAAGTTTCAAATTTCAAATACATGAACCTTACATTAGCATATTATTATGTAGCATACTAAAGCAATACTCTTTTTTTACATTTTAGTTTAATTTTATTGTAAGATAACAGTTTGTTGATGGAGGTTTATTGACCAATGACATAATTTTCATTCTACTACGTAACGTGAGTACTTTAAATATCGAATAAAGTCTAGTGGAAATAAAAAAAAAATGTCTGCATTGGATTGGGTAATTGAAAGTGTACACATTCTAGGGTGAAAACAACTCCTTTAGAAAATCGTCCATTACACTGCTGTGGATCAGAATGTTGCACTCCAGGGTTTGAAGAGACCTGTATCATTTAGAAATTGCAGATCCCAGTGTCCTCCAGTTGAGGGGAGGGGTCCTCTTGTGTTTGGGTGGCATGGATTTTACCAGACCTGGCACTACATGATTGACAGAGTGTTCAACTGTTTTGAGACCTGAGAGTGGATTGTGTGGGGTCAGAAGCTATTGAAGGAAATTCTCTTCAGCCTCAGGGAACTGAATACTGCTTAAGACAATGGGGGGATGGAGACATGGGGCCTGATTTACTAAAGCTGATCTCACACTGACGAATATCACTCTCCCTTGCAAGAAAAATGATGCTGACTTATTTGTACCTCACTGCACATGTGCATTTGCAGGGCTGAACTTATCCATGTTTTATGGGCAATCTCTGAGATGATTTATTAAAAAATATACAATTACAGTATGGTATCTTCTGAAAATTTTCAATCACAACACATATATTTGAAATTATATTACATATAAATTAGCAGTAGAATTTAAAATAAATATAGTGAATAAATACATGAAAATTATTTTTTTATTAAATATACATTTTCTTTTTTTTTTTTAATTAACTGAAAATGATAATAGCATTATTCAGTAGAAACCACAAAAAAGTTATTACCTATTTTTGCCTGCTATCACAAGGTTTTTTTTATTTTTTTACACTGTTCAGGTTTTTATGCACTGACCACCATTTTTTATGCACTGACCACCATTCATAAAATGTGAACTTTTCAAAAGCTTCCTCCAAAACAATGCCTGCCAGCAATGGTCAGGTGCAAACATAGGCGCACACTCATATTTTCATGTTCATCACATAAGGTTGGCACACATATATAGACACTGACAGCTGTGATGAGGGACACAACATTTTTTTATCTGAATGATATGAGCATATTATCATGGACATGCATTGGGTTAGAATACGACATCAAGCATATAACAGACATTAAACAACATATTAATAAAGCAGTGAATGTGACTTTCACTAAACATTCACGGGTGGGATCAATTAATGTCTATTAAAAAACCTACACCAGTAAGAGTCACATGTGTTTGGTGAATAGAAAAATACCTCTATATTTTATTGTTTAAAACATTAATTCCATAAAAAAAATTTGCTGCAGATTAAGTTATAATTTTTTAAATTATGATATTGCTTCATGATCACATTTTTAATTGTAGTAACAGTGTCATCACATTTCAGATACATATAATAATAGATATATGAGAGCATTTTAAAGAAATGCAACATTTTATACATAAAAAATTGGTATGAGTAAAATATTAAAACAGATTAATTAAAATTAAAATCCCAGTAGTTATTTTCCCCCATTACAGTGGTACATTTCCTAAATTAAATAAAGAGCAGCAATTGGGAAAGAAATCAACAATAATATTATTTTTTTTAAAATAATAAAACAATGATTTAATCAATAAATATCTGCTTACCTGTGTTTTTAAAGGGGGGTAACTCAGTAATAAATAAAAAAAAAACTTGTTATTGGGATGTGTATTGGATGTTAGTGGGTTTACAAATAGATAATCTTATATACGTGAGGATAATTCCCATTTATTTCTGACACACATGCACACACATCGTGTAAAATTTTAGGCAGCAAAGTCATTGAAGCATTGCCAGGGCTCAGAGACCAAACTTTTGACCTTCATCAATCAGGCCTGTTTATTTCTTCCCTGCATTGAAAGGCTCAGCAATCAAATCTCACTGTTTGATATTTCTACCTGTTGTCTCCAGAGTAGACAACCTGAAAAAAATGTACAACCACGATATATTGTTTTTATCTCTAAAAAAATAAATCTATATAAAGATGAATAAAATATATATATATATATATATATATATATATATATATATATATATATATATATATATATATATATATATATATATATATATATTATAAAATAACAAAAAATAAATAAGACGTAACATCCATTAAGGTAGATCACTCTTATCACTCTTATTTAATATGCCCTAATTTGTTTTAATATTTTTAAAGTGTTTATTTATTCCTCGCATTGTCCATGTGTTAACAGAAATTCAAATATCCTATGTAAGTAAGACACATGGTACTTGATAGTATTAAATGCCATTTGCTTAATTATTAAAGCCTAATTGCTATTTGCAATCTTTAACTAGATAAGCATTATATACTACTCAGAACATTCAATAATTAAAAGTGCATTTATCTGAATAAAAAAATGAGATGCCATTTGCAATGTTTAAATAAATAATCATTGTTATATACTATTTATGACTTTCAAAATTTCCAAATGTCCAAATTTCCAAATTCAAAATGATAAATAAAAAATACACGACGTGATAAAACTACGGATTGCAATATTTATTTTTAATATACGGATGAGATATTTGGTTAGTATAGCAATATGCAATTACATAATATTATATTGTAACATAATACAGTATACAATATTTAATTGTAACTTTTTATTACATAGCAAATAACATCCATCTGCAATGGCCAATTAAGTTGCACTAATTAGCTTTCAATAAGGTATTTCTCAATAATGAGCCTATCTGTGTTGTGTTCTTTTCTACTTACCAATATCCTATGATGCTTGGGAAGGGCCAATCAGCAGCCAGACATCCAGGCTCCAGCAGTACGAGGGGCACAATTCAGCCTTCTCTATTGTGGAGGCAACTTTCCGCTTTCATAGAACAAAGTGTTATTATGATGCAATGTCATTTTCTCTGGGTAGAAAAATCCTTTTTTTATCTGTTTGTCCTTATTGGTATGAATTAACATGAATGCAAATAATTAAGTTTATTATTCCATTTAGTTAAAAACAAGTAGTCGTGTAAGCAAGTTCAAAGGCGATTGTGGGAAGACACAAGCTGTTCTGTCCAGGTTATTGTCGGAAAACTAAAGCATATGTACAGAGCTCAGTACAAAGATCAGTACAACGTCTACTACATATTACACTAGAAATATATGGAGGTTTATTGCTGGGATGTTGAGCTGTGTTCATGTGTGATATAGAAGAGAAATCAGTCCTTCCATGGCTGCACCGATGGCCGCTGACATGCAGAGTGTGTGCTATGTAGGACCTCCACAGTCCCATCCTGTCCCTTCCTCCTAGACTTCTCCTTAGTATTTGAAGTACCTGGATGTGAGCTGTGCAGCCTGAGCACGCTGCTATGAGAGTCCCTCACACAGAGAAATCCTAAGGACTCCTATGTACATCATTACATGAAGGACCAGGGAGGCTGCTGAGGTTACCCACTACAACAGCACTGCCATAACCATTCACTATCTCCTCCTGGGCCACAGACCATCATGTGTGCACACAACACACACACACTGCATTGCCTTCTTCTTAGAGAAAAACACTTCTTACCATATGTATAGAGATCTGAAAAAGAAAGAAAGAAAGAAAGAAAGAGAGAAAGAAAGAAAGAAAGAAAGAAAGAAAGAAAGAAAGAAAGAAAGAAAGAAAGAAAGAAAGAAAGAAAGAAAGAAAGAAAGAAAGAAAGAAAGAAAGAAAGAAAGATGGATTAACAGATAAATGTACAGAGAGAGAGAGAAGAGAGAGAGAGAAGAGAAAAGAGAGAGAGATTAATAGCTGGATATACACACAGAGACAAACATAAAGTAGATAACAAGTAGATAGAGAGACATAGACACACATGAAATAGATAGATAGATAGATAGATAGATAGATAGATAGATAGATAGATAGATAGATAGATAGAT